>NC_045709.1:14883612-15186643 GCF_009834535.1 Camelus ferus | reverse complement strand
TGATTATCAACATCATTTCTGCTGCCATTTTTCCTAAAATATATAGATTTTTAAAAAATAGTATAATTATATTTATATATTTGGGGGGGAGGTGATTAGGTTTAAAAAATAGAGTGATTATAGTAAGTCTCTCCAAAGTAAGACAGTTTGTAAAATGCTTAAAATACACAAATGATGATAATGAAGACAATCAATATGCACATATACAACAATAAATCTCACAAAAATTAGAGTACTTGCTCAGCCATGGAAATCATTAGTTTTAAAATAAAAATTTGTGTTTTGGATCTCCACAGTAGCGAAACTTCTCCTTGGCTTACAAATGGCATAAAGTTTAAAATTTTTGACCATTTGCAACAAGTGCCTAGAGTTAAAGTGAGTTCATCACAGTCCCTCAGTCCTTTATTTGGCTGCTAATTAAAATATTCACATACCAAACTGTAGAAAATGTTTTTCAAGCAGTAACATCTGGTATCTTGGCAGATGGCAATTTTGTTGGAATCACTGAAGATAGTACTTTATTAGGCTATTGAGGAAACTCTCCGGGCTCCTTTGATGTGATTGTTTTTATAAGCTTGCTTTTTGGGTTAGACATTTTTACTTAAATATCACTACACTCCCTAAAATAATATGTTCAACTCATTGACTTTTTGAAGTTCATCAAAAGACATGAAAACATTACAAACATTTAGGAATTTGAATTGAAGCAGTGTTTTTCGTTTTCCTCTTTTTATATCCTCTTTTTATAACATCTCCTTTTTTGTTTTTACAAATGAAATGAATAAATTCATTTACAATGAGATTGCTCTGTATTCTATGCACACTAAAATATTATGTATTAGGATGTGAAATATTTTTTTATATTTGTTTTCACAAGTAGTTTAGTGTCTTTTGTCAATAAGAAGGGTTGCCTGTTTAGTTGGAAAGCACCATTGCCCTAGAGTGCTGTATTCTGAAGTCATCTGTCAGGGATACAATGTAGAGAAGGAAGACTATTTATGTTTATGGCATTTTAAGTAACTGAGTTAAACCCTTTGGAATATAGAGAAATGGCTTATTTACTGTCATCACTGTTCGCTTAATCTTGTGACCCTGACATGATAGCATTCCCATAAATCTCCCTGTGGGTAGTTCAGTAAAACAGATGAACATCAAAATGTAATGATTGTTTCAGCTTTAGGAATTAACTATGTGATGGAATAAATATGGCCCAGATAGTAATACTACAGAAGCATTTTACCTCTCCCTTTTTCTAACAAATAATACTAGAAAATAATTATTTGTTATAATTTATATTCTATTTTCAGATAGTATTTGCAGTTTTAATAGTCATTAAGAGAAAGAAAATAGATACAAATAATATACATAATGTGACTATTTTTTAAAAGCAGTTTAAATTTTTTGACACACTTAAGTTGGCTTTTACAAGGATATTTTAATGTAGCTTTATTTTATATTATGTTTTCATTGTACTACATCCCTGTATTAACTTTTATGTATGCACTCTTTTTAATATTTAAGATTATGTAGTTCCTAAAGCATAAAGTCTTAACATCAGTATTTTTTTTAACCTCAACCTTTTTGTAAGCAAGGTATTCTGGGGGAAAAATTGAGGGCATTGAGGCACTCAAGAAAAAAATAAATAAATAACCTGCAGCATTAGGATAAATTAATGGAAGAAGCTGAAAGAACCTAACCTAACACTCACTTGTCACTGTACTTACATGCCAGAGACCATCTCCACAAACCGGAAGAAAATCCAACTTTGGTTCAACATTTTGTAAAAGTAAATGCTATTAATGTTCTCGTTGCTTAGACAATAGACCTATAGGATGAAATGATCTTAAAGCACGTTACATTTGTCTCCCACCAATTTCCATATGTATAAAACTTTTTGTCAGTTTTGTTTGGTGTGGCAAAACCTCTAATCCTCTTTTCAAATAGGATTTCATACTTTGGCTACTATTAATCTAGTTTGCATGGTAATGATAAATTCTAAACACCAAATGTATGCAGTAAAATGTAAAATCTATGGGAAAGATTATAATATTTATGGTTTTATACAAAGATTATTATAGAAACATAACAAATCTGTAAAACATACCCTCATAAGCATTTTTAGTGGCAATCCAGGCAGGAAACACAGAAAGTGAAACTCTGAAGCCTGTCAGCAAAGGAGGCCAATTACTAATATGATACACGTTCCCAGAAAAATAATATGAATCATGTATCTTTACTAATTGAATCTTAGACCACTAGCATCAAGTTGCAAAACAGTCTTCCATGAAGAGAAGGTTGATGTGTATCATGAAGTGAATGGTCAGCTCCTTTACTTTAGATGTAGACAACTGAGCCCTAAGAAGACTTTCTTCTGTTTTAATAGTCTTTCAAGCTAGTATAAGCCCTAAAAACTTGATTCATATGATTTTTGTGGAAGCTACAAATTGTAATGTCTCTTTGTGGACAGTGTTAAGACAGAATTTTTTTTTTTAAGTGGGATTTTTTTCTGTTATCATTATTCAGTTAAGAGTTAACCAAATTGCAGTCAGACACTACAGATGAAGATACTGTTCAGTGCCAGGGACTAGGGCATTCCATGAGAAGGATTTTTATGCCTTTGGAGTCAACATAAATCTTAAAAATTGAGTACGCCTGAGAAAGACTTTTGAGGTCTAGGCAATAAAATATGCCAAATATAAACTATCACATAGGCATTTTTAAATCTTATAAGCTAGATTCATCCAGTTGAGAAGCTGAGTGTGTTCTAGGGCACAGTAAGATACATTATTAAGCAGTAAATAAATAAACATAAAAAATACAGCTAGCAAAATACCTTGTTAACTTCTTTAGAAGCAGTCATTATGAATTTGATAATTAAGTGGATAATTAAAATTTTTACCTTCCAGTAGATTTGATGGTGTCATGGTCAGAGTTATGTGAGTATTGGTTTCAAGTATTTCTAGTTCAGGGGCACTTAATTGATGGAGAACCTTGTGACTGTTCCCTTGAAGGAACATATACTTAGTTTAGTTTAAAGTAAAATTGATAAATTAGTTCATTTTTCTGTAATTCTCTTCACATATAGATCCTTCAGTCTGTATCAAAAGTAAGGTTTTCTACTCTGCCTTAACCCATTACTCTCCACATCATTTTCGTGAGACTTCAACTTTGGCCAACTCAGATTCCATCTATAAATTGAGTCATCTCACAACCTTACATACTCTCCTGACTCAAACTTTGTGGCTGCTCTCTGCTCTTCCAATACTGGTGTATAATCTAGGACCTAGAGGAGTAAAATGCCTCAGATTTGTCACTTTATATTTCTTGAATTTCTTCAGTATCTATTCTGTCCCAGTTGAAGCCAATTACAGTCTCATTTATGTTCCTGCAACCCAAGATTACTTGTTTCTATTCTGGATATTTATTATAAATCCCTTTATCATTATTAACACCAGTATTCTTTGTTTCATTTTTGAAACAATCTACAACTCCAGATATTTTAATGTACCTCTCTGATGATATTTTTAACATTTAAAATTTACATTATTGTTAATACACAGTACACATCTCTTAAGTAGGTTGTGAAGATTAAAAACATATTAAGTGCAGATCTTAGTTATTATAACCTTATGATTATATCACTCCTTACTCTATATTTCCCCAGAGAGGTAACTTCTTAACTATATAAAAATCCAAAAGTATTTAAATTACACTTAAAGTGTGCTATATCAACTCAGTTCAGTGTGTTTTGCGTTTCGGATGCTGGGGTTAGAAAAGCATTGTTAAGAAGAGTCCACTAACCCAGCTCTGCCTGGACACAAACACACTTGAATCATCCAAGGCACATATTTGATGTCCACTGACTGAAATTTGTTAAAATCCCTCGTGGTCAGATCAGAATTTACAACTGTTTACTCGACTGTCTTTAACCAGGTATCCTATGAGGTCTTAAAGTGAATAAAGCTGACCTTAATTGTTACACTTTTGGTTTAGCCCTTTCCTTCTCTCTGTCTTTAATACTTTCTTACTTGGTTTATTTGTATATTGTATATTTATTCTTTTTACTGCCAAACTCTGTGTTCCTCAGGAGTTGAAGTTGTTAGTGTGTATCTTAGTGACCGACATGTAAGAGGTGGTCTGTAAATAAATATTACTAAGTAAGAAAGTGAATGAATGAAAAAATGAATGAACGCAAGACTTCAAAGTACCTGTAACTGGTCCTCAAAAATTCTGAAACATTAGCAGATGTACCAAAAAAGAATAATAATATTATTTAGGTATTTTTGCTAACATTTCAGAAATTTTTAAGTTTGGATAAAGAACTGAATAAGAATACACTTTACTTCTGCCTCCACTTCTTTCTGCTTAACCTTGAGATATGGAAAGAATGAATAATACTATTATTCAGAATATTTTGAATATATTAACTATAATATTTTATGTATTTGGTAGAATTCTAATTTTCATTACATCATTTGGCAAACTTTGAACATAAGAAAAGTAAATTAAATTGATAAGTGTAAATTTTAAGTGTATTAACATTAATTATAAGTATTAGGTAACTATATGGATAGTATTATATTCGAGCTTTGGATTCTGACAGACTTGAATTCAATTTTCGTCTCCAAAGCTTCAGATTTCTATAGCTTTGGTAAGTTTTCTAAGCTTCTCCAAGCCTCAATATTTTTCATTTGTAAAATATGGCATAATAAATACTTTATAGAATTGTGGAACATAAATTAGAAAACAAAATCCTACAGTTTTATCAAATGTTTATTAAATAAATGAGTACTTCAAATTGGTAATAATGTAGAAGGAAACCTAAGGAATAACTTATTGGCATCTTTACTGGTTTATTTTTCTAGTTTAAATATGTACCATATTATATTTAATTCTTGGAATATTCATCAGCATATTTTAAGCTCAAAACATCTGTATAAGCTTAATAGTATCTTTACTGTTCTGATTTCTAATAATTTACCTTATGATCTTCTTTTATAATTCTCACTGTTACCCAAATGAAAGCAATTATTAATTGGCATTGCATTTCTACCACTGTATAGAAATACATGGCTAGAATATTTAGTAGAAATAACTTTCCTAAATAAAGTTGTGGCAGAGTATTGTTCATTAGTAAATTTTTTCAAGAAAAACAGTATCACCTACAGTGCTGTAAAGTCAGAAATTCAGCCTTTGGTTTTAAAACCTTTGGGCAGCTTTTTAAAAAATTATTAAACTTAAAATGTGTTTAGGTTTGTTTTTTCATTTCTGGGTAATTAACTATTATTAATCACCTTGGTGTTACTTTCCTGGCCTTTCAAAAAAGTACATATACAACTTTCAGATACTTCTCCTAGATGGTGTTTGTTTACCTAGTTAAAATCTGGTTCAAAATTCATGATGTACATTCATTTCTTTGGATTTTGAATTAGAACCTGAAACATCTATTTTGATTCAAGAGTTGTCAGTCATGCCATTTCACCTCTAGGCCATTTCATATCCGTTTGTCATGTGCTCTTTTACTTGTTCGGCAAGTTTTTATTAAATTTGCCAAGTGACGTTTAAGATGGTTATGATATTTTTGTGTACTTGTTTTAAAAAATGGAAGACTTAGGAAATCCTCTCCTATTTATTCAAAGAATGAGATTATGTCAAGCCTCATCCTCTTGACTTTGACTTTTTGTTTTTCCTCCCTCCGTCTTAAGTGAATCATAGTTAAGCACACACATTTTCATGTTTCATTCTTTACTTCCACTACATAAAAGGCATGTGCAACAGTGTTTTTATATAATACCATATTGTGTCAGTGTTCTGCAAATATCTAGAAAGGTGGCAAGTTAACTTATGTTCTCAGAAACTGTGTGAGATTATAACACTTAAGGAGGCTGAAATTTATATTAAATGAGAGAATGTTGACTTTGCAGTAATAAGTTATCTGGAATATATTAACTCATAAAAATTAAGAAATTTAGGAAAACCATTAGACATGTTTCCTAAGTGAATTTTTTTATTCATAGTTACCTGAATTAATATGAATATTTGTTATTTCCAGTTACTTAATAAATTGTTGATTCTTGAATATCTGAAAAGCAATACTTCTGTGTTAAATATTTTTACCTTAGAAGTGTTTTAAGGGGAAATATATATAATTGGGATATAATTAGTCAGAGACTAATTGGATAATATAAACTATAAATCTTTATTGTTTGTTATTGTTACTTTTTTTTCTTCTTTTTCTTGTTTTTTTAATTGAGATATTGGGGTGGAACCCAGGACTCATGCATAGGAAGCACGTGCTCTACCACTGAGCTACACCCTCCCCACTGTTGTTACTTTTTATTTTTTTAAGTTCTTTTGGTTTTTTTAACTTTTGTTTTTGGTCAAGAATAGGGAAAGAAAAATGACCCATTATTTCCGTGATTTGAAGGTTTTAGTGCAGCAGCTGAGCAGCTCACTTTTATTCAATGCTACATTAACTTTTCCATTAAGGGGACTGCTGTAAAATACAGAGCCCTTAAGCACTGTGAACTTGCTGTCTGGCATTTGTTCATTGATATGGCTGCTGTATTTGAATGTTGCAGTCATTCCAGAATGAAAGCTTTCGTCACTTTTTAAGAATGTTAGTTCTTTCATTTTGAATTTAAATTTCACTTCACTGCTGTGGTTTAAGTGTCTGTAAACATTTTTATAAGCCTGAATCTTTTTCCTTATTTAGAATTTCTGTCACTTTAGTGACAATGTAATTATAGTGTTACTTGTATTCATAAAATCCAGATTTGCAAAAGACAAATCTTATTTTAGAAAAAAAGCAAATACTTTACTGACACATATGTCCTTTAGTTCTTTTTTACTTTTTTTTCCCTTCTTTTCGTTAATTCTATAAATTATCCCAGTTGTCTATAATGATGTGGGACCTGAGGAATGGTCTCCAGGAGGTTAGACTCTTAGGGGGAGACTGATGATGGAAGAAATAGGGTACCCTCCCTTGTGGATAGTTAGGCTGTTGAAAGAGAGGGGGGATTTAGTTGTGGTTAGGAAGAGGGGTTGTGAAGTTGTGGGCACATGCTCCAGGAAAGGGAGACTGCAGAAAAAGCTGCTGTTAGCCTGCTTAGTGTTACCGGTGTGGTTCCCCAATGAGCAGGCTGGGGAGTTCCTGTATTCTCCTCAGCCCTGTCCAGTGTTTCTTCCTAGCAAATGTTCAGGCCTCCTTGCTTCCTGGTGAGAAGATAAATTCTATGGTAATGAAAAGACTATGACAATCAAATACCCTTTGTTTCATGTTTCTTTAAAGAGCTAAGCAATAGGGAAAGAGCTGAGAAGAACCACGTTTATGCTGTGAGATGTTTTGTTTGTTGCCAGGTTGAGGTTGAGTTGTTTTGTCTTGTGGTTGTTTCGTGTGTGTGCATGAGTGCATTTTTTTTTTCTTTTTGTTTTTGCATTTTTACTAAATGGAGACTAAGAGAAGAGACAGACTTCCCTACCAACTATGGGAGTGAGCTACATTTGTAACAGGTTGTTGATGCTGATCAAATAGAGAATCAAACTAATGAACAGTAAGGACCAGCAGCAGATATGGTGAAACATCGGGTAGAAAAAGAAGCTCATTCAAATATTGATCTGTGATTGTGGAGGAAGACACATGGAAGAACCCAGTCCCCTGCCAGTGAAGGACTAAAATGTCCATTTAGGTTGGACTGATGAGGCTGGCGGAGAGAAGGAATTATCCCTTGGGGATTAGGGTTTGACAGGCTATCCTTCTTGTATAATAGTAATCTTTATTTTCTGTAATTTTGATTGGTTAATTTAATTTCCCCAAATATAAATGCTTCCAAACTTTTGCATCTGAAGCATCTAACTGTCATGAAGCAGCAAGGTGCTGCCTCTCATTTCATAACCTTGTTAAAATTTACCTCTTCCAATGAGTAATTCTCTAGCTCAGATTCCATTGGTCTTTCAACTATCCATCCTCCTGTTTAGCCTTCCAGTTGTCTCTAACTGATTTTGAATTGTTTTCTGGACCCAGTGCTTGGAAGCCATTTGACTTCTGCCTTCATAGTCACTTCATTTAAATTCTGATACTTTCCATCGGTACAGTTCTGTCTTTATGACTTTTGTTATACCTGTCTTTAATTTATCCAATCAAAACAAATAAATACACCACAAACATACACAAGTACACAATCTCACTCCCTACCAAAAACAAAAACACTGATTTGGGTCTTTTCATTGAAATTTTATATTCTTACTCTGGCCTTTTCAAGCTCTTTACTAATCACTTTAAGAAAGCAACTTAGAAGAGATAATGCCCTATCATAGTATTTTTTTCCAAAGAACCATCATAGTTTTTCTGATTACAGTGTAGCTTTACTATTAGAAGGATAAAATTTCATTCTTATGGTATAGTGATATTGTATCAATAATAATGATAATCTTGATAATGATATATCAGCCTTGAATTGATATATCATTGAATCTTACTGTCATGGGAAAAAAAGGAATTTAGGTATACAGAATGAGGAATGTGCTTGTGTGTGTATCTAGGAATAGACCTACAGAAACTAAGGTCAATCTATTTTTGTTTCATTGCAACTTGTATTTCGGAGGTGGCTGGCACGGCCTTTGAAAAACAAAACTTCAATAAAATCTCTCTCCCTCATAGACACAAGTCTGTTTTGCTAGTGGAAGCTATAAGATAGAGAAAGGTTTATAACTTATAGGAATCAATGTCTGTAGTCAAATTCCAGAAAATGCAGTTGATCATTCTAAATACATTTTGGAGATTTCCTGGTACATGTAAACTACATCATGACATTGGCTGGCCTTTTAACATCCTCTGCTTATAAAATTAGCTTTATCATCTTTGGATGTTGGTAAAGAATGCAGTTAAGGTAAGGATTTTGGGTTCTAGGGTAGATTTTACTCCATAGGTAAATCAAGTTGATAGATTTAAATTTCAAATAAACAGTGAAATGAACCATAGATTACTGTAGCACAAGAGAAGAAGGCAAACAAAAGGCATGAGAGGAATAGCAATTTTTTTTAACTTTAAAGTATGACATATATGAAAAGTACATATATCATAATGAAAAAGATCCATGGAGCTATAGTCTAGTTTGTGAGATCATGCCAATTCTTAGGTAATTATAATATTAACATAAAGCAATATTTAATAATATTTGAGTGAACCATTAACTGGATTGTATGCTTTATAAAGAAATAGATGAATATTCAGACTTTCCAGTCCCAAAGAATAGCACAAGATTGAAACAGCCAGACTTGTTTTATTACATTAACTTTTCCAGAATAAAGTATAAGAATGGTAGTAGTTAAAGATAAGACTGCAAAAGAGAGTTCAAGTTCAATGGAGAAAGGTCTTGAATGCCCAGCTAAAGATTAGACCTGGTTGTGTAGGCAACTCAATTTTACAGATAAGAGAATGTCTTGAAAGGTCATGACCTGCCTGTGTATGATATAAAATCAGAACTGAAGTTCATAAGAAAAAGAATGTAATCTTCTTGATCCTTAATGAAATTTTCTACCCCTTCCAAACTAGTTTCTCTGACTAATTATTACAATGGTGTTACTTTATACTCATAAAATATTGTTCCTTGTCTTTTTTAAATTATATTCTTCTATGTTTAATTAAACTCAGTTGTAAAACTAAATTGATGAGAAATGGGGAAAAAAAAGCAATTATTCTTTAGCCATGACAAATATAATAGGCATTCATGTCATATGATATTGAATGTTCAAATGAGGTCACAGGGCACTTGAGAAAAAGAAACAAACCATATAGGACCCCTGGCTGATGAATGTGAGGGAAACATCTTATGTAGGGTACTAACCAGGATATTTATCAATTAGTGCTAAAAGTCTGGTGACATGATAACAAGGTTTTTTTGCAGTAGTCATGATACCAGAATCCTATAGAATCTCTTCGTGATGAGTTCTTTACACCATTAGCTCAATGCTTCCTTAAACAAGAGGAAAATGGCCACAAGTTTCATTGGGAATGATGAAAATGCCATTACCTATTCCCTTTTTGTACTGTCCTTTTTATCTTAATATTCAGAGCAAATCATCTGTCTTTATTTTCTTTAACACATATTTAAGCCCCACAAAGGTTAGCCTTAATTTATAGTCAGAAGTACAGGAAACATAAAAGGAGAAAAAAATATTAAGTGGATTTTGGAGTTAATAATTTTGTTGTCATTTTTATGTAGCATAATGGCTCTTGGGTGGTAAATTATGTATTTCAGAAAACATTAGTGCACATAAAAATGGTCAATAGATGACTGTAAAATGAATGAATCAATGTATAAAATAACTGAATTGTCATTATCATTCCTTCATAAGCCTGGAAATAAATAAGGCATTATTCTTTTCTCATTCACTCTCAACTTTGTAATAGACTTACATTTTCAGAAAGTGTTATGGTTATTTATAATATTATCCCTTTTATAACAATAAAAATATCTAAATTTTATAACATGAACTAAAAATTCTTAAGTTGAATTAAACTGAAAATGAAAATGCTTAACTTTGGCAACAAGGGAATATTTAGTTCAGTTTAGCTCCTAGATTAGACTTCTACGGGCTGTATTTCAAATTTGAACTTGTACTAGAAACAAATGAGTCATCGGTCTGGTACAAACAATGCCACCTTAGCATGTGGTTCTCTTGTGCCATCTGCCTTTATGTAATCTGGGGACCAGCAGATACTGATGCATAAAATAGTTGCTTTGACTTCTGTCCTTAAACACAGTAATACTGTCAGAATATGCATCTCATTGTAAGTGATCATACATACCAGTACCTTAGAGATTTGGGAAAATTTGAATTCCAGAAGAATTCAGTAGAAGAGAAATTTAAACATAGCCTATGGAAGAGTCAAGTAAAGCATTCATCAAAATTGCCCAGCTAGAAAGACTTCCTTAATTAGGAAAACTAGGTGACTTTAACATGAGGGAGGTTAGAGGACTGGTAGAATTTTTAAGAGCAATCACAGTTGGGAATAAAAGGAAATATATTGTCTAAAGTCAGAATAAAATAATGTCAGTCAGAAACAAGTTATGCCTAATCAGTGTATAAACTATAAATAGCATTACTTAGGGGGAATGAGGAAGTAAAACAGAGGTCATTCCTTAAAGCAGAAGTAAGAAGTTAGTCTATTTCAGAGAGTTACAGGGCTCCGCGTGCTCATCGGAGTGTGTGGTTGAAAAGAAGACCTTTAAGTGAACTTCTAGGCTGACTGGAAAAGACAGGGAAAAAACACTGAGAGATCATTGCAGGTGAGCAGGTCAGGGATGGCCAGGAGTTATGACCTGCCTCACTGTGGGCATTCTTCTAGCCCAGGGACAATGGGCAGTGAACAGGACATCTTTTACATACCTCTGTTGCTGAAAAAGACATGGAAAGAGACCGGTAAATATATAAAAGTTTTAAAAGTGGAAAATTACTAAAAGTATTAATAAAATTTGACCTAATGACAAAAATAACGGTGATAAAATTTCTATTAGTGTATTAAATGGTAATTGGAGAAAATAATTTCAGGAAAAGATACAAATTTGCGTGTGTGCATGTTTAAACATATCTCATACGTTGGAGATAAATAGGTATTTTCTTCCATGTTTGGGACAGTAATGAAATAGCCAGGCAAATAGGTATTGGCCTGTGGTGTGATTAGCTGGTCATATGACAGTCCCATCTGGGAAGGTAAATCTAGCACAGAGGCCCAGGTGATTTCAAGAACTAAGGTGAAGATTGAAAAGAAAAGAGATTCTAATACCCAGGCCCAGTCAGAAACATACTGATTGGGAAAAGCATGCAATGGCTTATTCATTAACACCAAAGAAAAGGCCAGAAAATAGAAAAACCATGAACATTGTGAGTATCGATTTTAAATGTTAATGTTATATTAGCACTTTATTATTGAATCATTTGTCATGTTCTAAAGAGTATTTACTTATTCTAGACTTTTATGCGTAAATAGATTCTTCCTGCCTTTAGTAAAAATTTCTGAGTGGTACACATTACATCTCAGAAGCATTGAGTAGTACCCTTGATATATGTAAGAGTAATACATCTCCAAAAGTGCCTGATATGTAATCAAAGGAGTGATAATTTAATCATTCAGCAGGTTTCAGCCTATTTTTGTCAATCCTTTCTTATGCTTTTTAACAAATCAGAGTATTTTAGCACCTACAAACTAGAATTGTAAATTTTTAAAATTACCTATTCATTTTTTGCAATTTGAACTACTTTTGCAAATGGACTACTTTTTCTAGAGTAATAGGAATATAATATTGCACCATTCCTAATGTTAATTATGAGCTTGCTTAAGGGTCACCAAATAGAATTCAATTTGAAGATTTTATTTTCCCACTTTTTTTACCTTTCTCTTTCAGAAGTATACTTTTTTGTAAATAAGTTGATGTTTAAAAACCAGAAAGAGACTCACAGACAGAAAATAAATTATGGTTACAGGGAAGGGCAGAGAGGTGGGGGAGGGATGAATTGGGAGTTAGGGAGCAGCAGATACAAACTACTATGTACAGAATAAACAACAAGGTTCTACTGGAAACAACAAGGATCAACAAGGAACTATATTCAATGGCTTATAGTAACCTGTAATGAAAATATATATGTGTGTGTGTGTGTGTATATATATATATAAAACTGATCACTATGCTGTACACTAGAAACTAATACAACATTGTAAATCAGGTATACTTCATTTAAAAAAAAAAGTGTCACTGTTGGCTCAGATATCCTAGATTTGAAAGCCTGCTTTGATTAGATTACATTTTTTTCTTCTTCAAGCATTTTCTTTGTTCTCTAGGTAAACCTTTTTGAGTCTTTGCTGTATTAAAAGTTTTAACAGTTTGTACAGTGAGTGGGTCAGCTTTATTAATTTACACTTTGGTAAATTAAGGTTAGCATGGCATTCATTACATATTATCTACAGAGTACTTTCTTATTATCTATGGTGTGAATGTTAAATATTTTTGTTTTAATTTTACAATTTTTTTATAGTAACTGATTTTTCTGTCTTGCTTTTCTTTTATTTAACCATTTTACTTCTACCTAGTTAAGAAATACAAAGCATATGTTTCTGGGTTTAACAACTTCAAGACATTAATATTTTCTTTACTTAACATGTTAGTTGGACATGTTTTATCTGCTGTATGTGTCTAATACAGTAAAATCTCTTTTGATGTTACTGGTTTCATACTGAATAGGCAAGGGACTGAATCCATTTATCTGGCTTAGTATAAGACTCACCACGATGATATGCACATGTGGAAAGGAAATCCTAATAACAGTTGGCATGTATGATTTAGATCACTTCCCACTCCTTTCCATTTTTCTTATTATGTCTTGTATACTTTTCAATAGAGATCCACAGTAAACGTGATGGTATTTCATATATGCGTAAGTAATTGCATTAATATGACAAGTTTATAAGATGAATATGTATTTTCTAAATATAAAATAGAACATATGTACTTCTAAGCATGAAACATAAATATATTTATAAAATATATGCTGTAACTTGAATTTGAATGCTTTTATTTTGGAAAAATTTTTAAAGGAAGGATTTTTCCATAATAACATTTCCTTCTGCTCATTTTTCTCTAGATTCTTAACAGCACTTATAATATAATACTAGTAAAAATGACAGCAAATACTGACATTTTGTTTGCAAAGCATATTGATTTTTACTTTTTCTATTTTGTATCTTCCAGAACACAATGACAGATTTTGAGCAAAATTCCCATTTTACTAGCAGAATTTTCATTCATACAATTTTAAATTAAGGAATATTTGTCTTCTGTCCCCCCATATTTCTACTACTCAGTCTGAAATTCTTTCAAAATGTTTTTTGTCACTCTGCTGTCACTTTTAGCTATTGATTAACAAATAATATTATCTTTATATTAAATAATTACTCAGTCACACTAATTTTTATCTCTATTTAATTGTAAATATTTAGAATAACTTAGAATAACTCTAGGATAATCTGATACTAGGACTAAATCACTGAGAGCCCTAGGAGATACTACTGGACTAGTTAAAATTGAGAACAAAGAACAAAAGTAATAGTTATTTCCTAAAGTATAAAAAAAAGAATTAACTCAGTATCTTGATTGACTAGATTAAACAGTTTTTTTGGTAACAGTGATTAACGAACAAGTCAAGTAAACTTGAATTTCATTTGATCATTTTATTTTCTGAACCTTTGTTTAAAAATATATTGAGTTTTTCTATGATTGTTGATAAATGTGGCTGCAGTAAGCTTATAGCAGAAGATCAATGTTTTAAAAATTGAAACAGTATAGGTTTGTATTGATTAATGTGGCTAAATCAAAATGAGAGGTTTTGTAACGGCTTTCTTAGACAGGCTACTCCCCAGTAATGGCAACCTATCAATTTTAGCTTTCCACTGATAAATCAGCTTGAAAATTGGATGTCAAAATTTTTTTCAACGAAGGAGTGATTTTTCCATGCCCTTTAACCTTTTCTGATATATTAGATTGGTTTATAAGACTAAGCTCTATCTTACAGAAGGCAGTTGTCAAATTGACATTTGGATAGATTTTCAAATACTGTACCACCTATTTTTATACATGTGTATAAAATAAGCATATGTATACTCATCTGTGATCTAACTCTCTAACTGCAAAGATTGTTTATCTTGAAAAAATTCAATTGCATGTTACAAAATTGTAGATTGTGCTGTATATGGATCTCAGAAGTTCAAAGGTTAGAACCTCAACTGCAAGATTAGGAAACATGCTTACAGAAAGGTACTTTAGTCTTCACTGAGTAGGGACATTGATTGTTTTTACCCAGTGAATTGATTTTTCCTTTCTTTCATTCTTCCGTTGTTTTTTTTTTTTTTTATTTCCTTGGAAAGTACTAATAGGTTAATTAATGGCAACCCTCCTATGTTGTTATGTGGCCAATAGTAACTTGGTATGCTTTTGTAACAAAAACAAAACCTGACCAGACTTTATTTCTAAGGAACCAGTATTGAGAACTTGAAATAACACTAGGAAAGATTCGATTAGCAGCACAGAAAAACAGACTTAATTTGGATTTAATGGGGTAGACTTCAATGACAGCTGACACTGCCATACCTTCACGTCTATATAGGCGACTTTAAGTTAGCCTGAGAAGGTATTGATTGTGAAGTTTCTGTTGTATAATTACTTTTTGCTAGGAAAAAAAAAAAAAAAGAACCATGGCATATTGATCTAGATGGGAGCATGTACGTAGCAGTTTCCCTTGGCTAACAGTGAGTGTCATCTTTCAGCCATGATAAATGGTAACGTTCTGGCTCAGCATAATTGCTTTGTGGTGAAATGAACCTCCTATACCCTTCTCCTTTTCCCATCAAGGAGATACAGTAATCATCTTTATCTCAAAGCCATGATTTACTGAACTAATCATCCTCTTAATAAAGGAAATGCTCTCCCCCCCACCAGAGTATGTCCAGTTTTTTGAAACAGAAATGCATTATGAAACGTTGGAATTTTTTTCATATTTTAGGGTCCACAAGATATACTTTTAATCAACTGTCAATTATTCCTGACCTATTTCTTTACTCATCCGCCCATTCCCAGTCTACTAGGTAGCCTGTGATCTTTCACTGAATGTATATTTAAAAAGAAAAGGACAGAGATGGTCAAATCTTACAGTTTTTTTGATAACAGGAAGAATCATTAAATAAATACCTTTATTAGTTTTCTGAAGTGTTCTACATTTGGCAAATACAAAAATTTAGTTTATTTAGTTAAAACATGTTTTGGAAAGCCTTCTCTGGATATAATGCTTATTTTTTACAACTTCAAGTATTAAACAACATTTCTTTTTTAGATTCTTTTTCTATGATGCTTGTCTTCATTAAGAGACAAAAAAGATGCTTTGAATGTGGGAAGCATATATTCCCTACCAATTCTGAAAAACTGAGATAATTTGTGTTATTTGTTAGCTTTTTGACAAAGATGTTTAATGTGCTATCAATTTTTCATTAAGCCTATGTTATATTTTGCTGAAAATAGATCTGTATTTACTTGCCAGTACTTTAATATTGCCCTTGGGTAATGACTTTTACTTAAGTAATGTTATTTAAAGAATATCTGGCAGTCATTTTAGATCATTTTAAGACCGCTGTGAAGGGTTTGGATAAAGGTCATTTTCAATGATTGTGCTTAGTTAAATAAATGTGAAAGGTTTCACAAAGGGAATCTTGCTTTTCAGTGTGCTGTCATAAATTTCCTCTTAGCACATCTGGGAATACCAAGTAAAATGGAGTTGTTTCTGCCTTGAAGGCAGTATATTTTATATTTTCCTTCTCTTTGTTTATTTTCACCTCATAATTCTGTTTATTCCCACAACCGAGCACAAAGGTCTCATTTGTCATAAATTAGATTCACCACTTTTGACAGTGTGTGGAAGCCCCTGTATATATTTCTCCCAACGTTTAAAACGAGTAGTTTTTTGCTGAGACTTATTAAAAAGTGTTACTTTTTGTTTTGTTTTTTTTTTAAACAATTCCCCCTCTAGTGTAACCCTGGTGCACAGTTTGCTCCCACTCTGGCCACAGCTGGCCTCTTGCTGTTCACAGCTGAAAAGTGAAATCAATGCTTGGTCTAACAAAATGCAGATGAAAGCCATTCTGATCATATATAGTCATTTCCCGTAACTTTATCAGCCTTCAGTTACTTATGTGCTCTCTGGAAATCATTGTTTATTCAAGTAAATACAGGCCCAACTTCTGTGTTGAGATGTGCTGTCTTCTAGGAAAATAATACTTCCTTAAAGCCATAAGCATTGTGAGTAGCTCATCATTATATTTTCTAAAATAACTATTGCTTTTGTTCCCCCAAAGGAAATAATACAAATCTAACCATATCATTTATCATTTAAATTCTGGAAATTTATACTCTAAGCAAAGGTGCCTCTTTATTCTTAATGTTAACACATTTTAAAATTTTGAAACAAAAAATGTTAAAATACCTCAATCCAAATTATTGTCGAGCTAGTATTTGCTTAAATATTTATTTGAACAAAATTGGATAGAAGCTGTTTTGTAGCTGAACGCTTCAAAGGTCACAGAACTACAATGAGTTTGATGGAAAACAGCCTTTCTCCTTCCTATTTTAAATGGTTCCTTCTTTGATTACAAGCATTTATTATAATTATCAAGAGATTAGGCTGTTGTTATAGAATCCTTGTAATGGAACCATTTAGAAGGAATATAATGGCAGTTTATTGGATTCTGCAGAAGAAAAGAGCACAGATAAAGTGATCCTTTTTGGTAAATGGTTCAACTGCTAGCTAAGTATACTAATTTTATTATTCTATCTTAGTTCATTTGCTTTAGTAGTTTTTGTGACTGAGGGTACAATTTTTTCTGATAAATAACCTGTCCTCTAGTCTTTTCTATGGTTTATGTCTTTTGTAGGATCTCTGTGTGTGTGTGTGTGTGTGTGTGTGTGTGTGCGCGCGTGTGTGTTTTCTGAAAGAGGGAAGGTTCACAAATCAGTAGCACTCAATACTCGGATATACAGTCTTTGTTTTAGAAGTTACATTTGTACAGTATTTCTTTTTAGATGGCTTTTTATTATTAATCTATATTTTTATGTTTAAAACTATTGCTGTATGAGTCCATTAATTTATTGCTTTTAGTTCATATGTATTTATTCTTCCAATTACAGTAGAAACCATCTTAATGAAATAAATATCTAGGGAGTTGTCAGATTTAAGACCTATTCAGTGCTAATATCTTTATATCAAAATCAGTACAGTTATCACTCAGGGTAGATGTATTTTTGGATCTTTCCTAATTCCTCAGAGGCAAAGTTACAGGCCTTAACAACACTCTTTCTTTTGAGACTTTTGTCCGTTTGAAGCGTGATGCAAAAAATGCAAGACAGAATATTTAGAAAGATGCAAAAATACAGTAAAGTAGATTTTTTTGTCCTTTTCCAGACTAGCAACTAGTAGAACTACAATATTTGCTAAAATACTAGAGTAAGCAATTAGGGAACCCATGCCTGCAGAGAAAAGGCACTAAGGCACTAAATGAGATGCCAGGGTAGGGAGAAACCTGAAGTTCAGGAAACCTCGTTCTTGTGAAGTAGGAGACTCGGGAAAGGAGTGGTAATGTTATTTTAGAGATTACAAACTTCCTAAAAGCAAAAATAACCCGGCAACTACCTTGTACTGATACATATCTTGATCATAATAGGTCTCCAAGAATATGTTTTAGAAAAAAAATTTTTTTTTATCAAAGTAGTAAAGGAAGCACCACTTTTTAAATTTTAGATTTTAGATTTATTGGAAGAATTTCAAATCATATTATCTCTACTTTTTTATATCCCATGTGTTTAATGTTCATATTGTTATTTTGTTAATATTGTTGCTATACAAAGTTGGAGCAATAGTTTTATTCCTGAAACCTACCTGAAAAGCCTTAAATCACTTGTTAAATACCATAAAAAGCTTTATGTGTAGTTAGAAGGTTTCTAGAGATATAAATGAGAGACATAATTTAGAAAGACTTTGGGAATAATGATAGTTAAAAATGTACAAAATCATTATACATTCTACAAGTTTACCCGGTTTTTTTATTTAGCTCAATTTTAATTTAATATTAAGCTTTGTTTAAAAGAATATTGTGTGTATCTATGTGTGTGTGCTAATATTTTACGTAGATTTATACAGATAAATAAAAATTGTAGGTGCATGGGGTGCATACAGATAAATATGTAAGAGTTATGGAAATGTGGAACATGAAAGGGTTTCAAAAAGGAAATTTCTGTTCTTCCCGTAGTTTTTATAAGAGTTATACTTAAAACATCCAGAAAAATGAAATCAAGAAATTTATGTGTATTAGTTGAAGACTTTATTTCTGTCATTAATTGTCAAACTAGGCCATCAGGAAGTTATTTCTTAGTTCTTACCAAATTTTCAAGTATAATTAAATCTGTTCGTTTTGTAAATCAATTTTCTACATGACTGAATTTAGTTTCTCCGCAGATCTCGAATGTATCCACGTAAATTTGATGCCACTTTCAGTGCTCTGGCTCTAGCCATCGTTGGTGTTGGAATCTTTATGTAGGAGAGACATTAGGGCAATAGCAATCGGTTTGGTAGGAGGCACCACAAGCACACTGTTTCTCTCGGATGTTATATACCAAATCAATAAAAACGAACTTTTCTGCAAATGCCATCATTCATATCTTATATGCCAATATTTTTATTAATTTCATTTAGAGGAACTCAAGTAGGCTAATAAGATTATGATTTTGTCATTTGTAAAGTAAAGCACACATAATTAAGGTTTGCATTCACCTATTAAGACTATAAAATGGCAACTGAGTAATATTGATAAACAAAATAAATTAAAGATACTTTGCATTTGCTTAGCATGTGGATCAAATGGGAGTAAGAGCTTCACATCTAGGATTTGTTACAGGTCTAATCCTTTTGAAAGCCATGAAAACTATGAATTTTTCATATGCTTGTGGAAAACATTTGCCAACGAAACTTAATTTAAACTAATATGTGGCTACTTACTGTCTTTATTCATCCAAGTTAGTGTAAATCTTTACACATTTCTTTACAGAAATACTAATTTATTTGATGATGGAATACTAACCCAAGAGAGATATGCAATGCAAAGTAACTGCACCATACTACTTTTCTAACATCCAGAAAACTATGGTTTGGAAACATATTCAATCCCAAGGGTAGATAGGAACCATACTAACAGTGCAAATAGCAGATTAAAGTTGCCATGAAACCTGGAGAGATCAGAAGGAAAATAAGAAAGTTAGGTGTCTGGATAAATGGAACTTTGATTTCCCTAGATAATTTCAAATTAAGAATGGTAACCTTGCCCATAACCAGAGATGTTTCAAGTTAAAGACTCAGTAAGTCAGCACTGTTCAGAAGGGGGAGTCCCGATAGGTACATTGTGACTGTTATTGACCTTCCAGGTCACCACTGAGCGTTTCATTGGGAATTATTTCCTGTCAGAGTTGTACTGGTTGACTCTCCAGAGCTAGTACTTCTAGCTAGCTGGGACTGCTAGCTGAGTCCTATTCGTGATGATAGCACACATGCTGAGAAGCTGCTTCTTTACAGCCTCACTAGACTAGCCCTGTCACTATGACCGATTGGTTTCAAATTGTATTTAATCAGTACAGTTTGTCCAGTTGAAGGATGGTCATTGCGGTTGGTAACTGAGCCCTGCACAGCACCTTAGTGCATTAACCTGTTGCAGTGGTGGACACTTCCTCTTGAAACATGTTTAGTCAAAAAATTGGAATCCAAAGTATCATTAAAACAATTGTTTATTTCAGAAATTTTTCTGATGATCATATTTGAATAATTTAAACATAGATGTCCTTTTTGTTGATTCAGATTCAAGCAGTTTTGGAAAATTCTAAAATACCATTTTCCTCGTTTGAAAATTTTATATATAAATTCTACCAATGAAATGCTGATTTGCAGCTTTGAAGTCACTAAAACACTGAGACAACTAAAAATACAGTTTTAATTTCTTTTTCAAAGTTATAGGAAACAGGTATAAAAATACCTTGTCTATCCTCAAATTCTGCCTCCCTTTCATTTCGATTTGTTTTCAGTTAATGCAAACCTATGCACCTTTAGAAGTCTTCTTACGTGGCTCATGGTCCCTGTGGATATTTGTTAAACCATACACCTACCACTTTTGCTGCCAGGAGTTTTATCTTACAGACCATGAGCCCATTGTAAGTATTCTAATGTCATAGACAGCATATCATAGTAACGAAGGCTTACCTTCCTACTTGAACTATTTTATATCATCACACCTAGACAGACGTATTAACTGTAGGGAAATAGCACATTTGACCTTCTAAAAAGGAAGAGGTTCTTTGTTTAACTTGTGCATGTGTCTTTGTATAGCCAAGGACGAGAGAATTGATTGCAGAAATTGTCTTAACTATTTTCTGTCTTCCTCCCCATCCCTGGTGGATTGGTCTCTCTCTACCGTATGATGGAGCACTTAAGGGGAACACTATACAGAAGTGAAAGCACTGCTTCTAGGAACAGAAACTTATGTATTTCTTTACCTCTGAAGAAAGGGATCATCTCGTCAGGACACAAGGGAGGACAAAATTCTATATTCTCATTTCTTCCCTCTTTCTTTCCTTCATTTTTCCTTCCTTCCTTCCTTCTTTCTTTATGGTCTTATAGTAGAGCTTGAAGTATGTATATAATCACTGATGAAAATGTATATATCACAGTAAAGCTATAATATTGTAAAAGTTTGAGTTTTTTAAGTTGTTATTATAAAGATTTTCCAAATAAATGAAAAGTGGTTTGATTCCCATTTACCAATAAACTCAAAGATTAATATAAATTTATTTTTCTTGCTATGCATGCAAGAGCTTCTATTAACCAAACTTGCTGTAGAAATGGACATTTTCTTTGTGCTAGTGTTTTAGATCCTGATGTCTTCTCTGCATACACATGCATGCACATAAACACAGAACACAGACTCAGTCTTGGGAGATTTGCAAACCCCTGCTAGACTTGGGTCTAACTAGAGTAACAGATTCTCTGCTAGATAGTAATTTGTGATTTCTGCGCTTACCTTTATTATTTTCTTTTTTTAACTCATATTAAGTTTATTTCCCTATTATTTTCCTAGTTTTTTGAGATGCAAGCTTAGGTTATTGGTTTTAGACCTTTCTTCTTTTCTAATATAAGTGTTTAAAGCTGTAAATTTCCTCCTATGCACTGCATTGGCTGCACCTCACATTTGTTTCATTATCATCAAGTTTGAAATATTTCCTACTGCTATTTCTTTAATAACCTATGTATTATTTATGTATGTTGTTCAATTTACATGTATTTGGGGTATTTGTAGATATCTTATTGTTTATTTCATTGTAATCAAGGAATATATCCCATATAATTTCAATTATTTTAAATTTAAAGATTGTTTTATGACCCAGTATATATGGCATATCTTGGGGAACATACCAAGTGCATGTGAAAATGATGTGCATTCTTCAAGTCATTGAGCATAGTGTTCTGTAAATTTAAATTAGGTCAAAGTGGTTATAAGTGTGGCTCATATGGTCTGTGTCTTGACTGATTTTTTGTCTACTCGTTCTGTCTCTTGAAAGAGGGGTGGTAGAATTCCCTAATATTGTGAGATTATCCATTTCTTCCTTTTGTGTTTTTTTTCACATATTTTGAGGCTCTGGTGTTAGCTAAATACACAGAAATATTATGTTTTCTTGAACGATTGACTCCTTTATCAAGATTAAATATCCCTCTTTATTTCAGGTAATATTCCTTGTTTTAACACAAACTTTGCCTGTTAATAATATAGCCATTCCAGTATCTTATGTTTGTTTATATATCCTTTCTATACATTTACTTTCAACCCATCTATGTCTTTGTATTTTCAGTACATCCCTTATACACAGCATCTAGTTGAGTAATGCTTTTTAATCCATTTTGATCTCTACTCTCCAGTTGGAGCACTTAATAATTAGTAATTGTTGACATGATTGGATTTAGTTCTGTAATTTTAATATTTGCTTCTGTGTGTCTCTTATGTTTTGGTTTGTTTGTTTCTCTGTTCCCCCTTTCTGCCTTTTTTTGGATTATTTGAATTTTTTTAGAATTTCATTTTAATTTTTATATTGGTTTTTTAGCTTTACCTCTGTGCATTTAATTTTTTTACTGGTTGGTCGAGGGGTTATTTTATACACCTTAATTTTCAGTCTACATAGATTTAATAGTTTACCACTTCATACAAAATATAAAAACCTTGTAGCCATATAGATCCATTTACTTGCCACATTCCCCACCCAGAATCCTTTGTGCTGTCTTTCTTGGGTAATATATATTATACCTGCATACCTTAGGAATTCCACAAGAACATATCATAATTTTTGCTTTGAAATCATAGATACATTAAAGAAATTAAGAGAGAAATATATTATCTATATTACAGTTACCATTTCTAATGCTCTTTGTTCATTTCAGAGGGTTCAAGATTCCATCTGGTATTTTCCTTCAGACTGACAGTTTCCTTTATCATATCTAATAGTGCAAATCTGTTATCAGTAAACTCTCATACTTTTGCAGAAAAGTGATTATTTTCTCTTCATTCTTGAAGGATATCTTCACTAGATATGAAATTCTAAATTGATAGTGTATTATTTTTCTTTCAGCACTTTAAAGAAGTATTCCCACTGTTTTTTGTGCTGTTATGTTTTCCGCTGTATGCGATGTGTCCTTCTTTCTAGCTGCTTTCAAGATTTTGTCTTTATCTTTGGTTTTCAGCAGTTTGACTCTGATGTTCCTCAGTGTGGTTTTCTTTACCTCTACCCTGTAGAGGATCACTCAACTTCTTAAATCTGTCAATTTATATCATTTCAAATGTGGGAAGGTTAGAGCCATTATTTCTTTAAATATTTTTCTGCTGCACTCTTTCTGTTTTGGGGACTCCATCTGCGTATATTACATGGTCAGATGAGTTTGGGATGTGAGTTGGGATGTTGAATTAAAGAAAATTAAACAGTTTTGTTTAATGCAGATTTCCACTTACATAGAAAATTCTTCACTAGAACCCCTAAACGTCTTTGTTTATTGAATTTTTCTATATGGGAGAGTATTCTAAAACATTTGTTAATAGTCTCTATCTCTGTCTTGAGGCAATTGTAAGAGAAAAATTTTTTGGTATTTTGCGAAGTTTTTGCCATCTTTAAATAGATCATTAATCAGTCATATCTGTATTGCTTTAGAAAGGATTCAGAGAAGACAGAGGTCATTTGTTATTAGCTAACTGTACATCACTTTATCCTCATTATTTATATTTAAATTCAGGAAAACTTACATTGAAGATCAAATCCATGGACGTGGATTGATGAATTGCAAACTGTGTGCTGAGTTTTCTATTCATGTTTTTATGTCATTGGTTTAAGCATATAAGCTGCCTCTGTGTAAAAGAGGAAATATGAAACTGATTAAATACTGAATACAAACTGCCCATCTGTAATTAAAGGATGCATAGAACATCTCACTTTATTAATATGTCCTAATTATTAAATTTACATGAACTATTTAAATTTTGAAAATTGAGTCAAAATAAACAAAAGTGAAATTTAATGCATGAAACTTATCTAAATTGGGAAGGTAGTTTAAAACCATTCTAAAAATGAACAAGAAAGTTTTCAGGTATCACATTTTAATAGAAAACTTAATTTAAATGTAATCTAATAACTGAGGCATGAATATTGAAGTAAATATTTAAATATACTTAAATTATATAAGCACATGTTATGCTCCCTTTGGAAAAACATTCTATACCTGAACACTTAAAAATGAATTCAAAATGAAATGCTGTATTTAAATATCAGTTTTAAAATAATCACAAAATCATTCCTCTATTGTAAATACAGTTTTTAAAAAATATTTAACTACATTAATGAGAATTAGGGGGTAAACATATCATGAAGTGTTTGCTGTGTGGGTACTGAACTAGTGGGGGACTTTCGTTCTTGTCTGTTAGTGTGACAATTATATAAATCGGGAGGGGGGGATTACCTTTAAAAATGGCTTTCTTTCTTTTAGGATTCGTATTTGTGGGAAAAAAAACAAGGTGGGAGTGTGTGTAGGATTTGTTGTTTTTCTGAATTGGCAAAATTGAAAGTCCCAAAAGCATTGAGAGCCTTTATAAAGAGAAAGTTAATTGTGAAACAAGTAAGCATACTTTTTCAATTAATTTAAAATAAATGTGTTAGATAACTTTTTTGGGATGGAAATATTTTTCTTTGGCATACCTCATAAATAACAGAAAGAATCAAGTAGAAACGGACCAGCTTGCATTTGATTACTGAAATGATCATCTTGCCTAAAGCAAACTTCACAAAGGCAGAATAAATTGTCACTGTGTTCTTAATTTGTTGTTATATTTTCAAACTATTTGGGTTAAATATTTTACTGGCAAGTCATTCCCTTCTACAAAGGCAGGATAAGCTGCTAAGAAAGTGATACTTTTAGTTCCATCATCAGTAGTTTGAAAACGACTTCCAGCCCATTTAATATGAAATCAGTGGGAAAGCCAAATAGGCCATATATGGCTTTGTTAAAATTTATTAGCATGTTTAATAATTAGTAGCTCTGCTCTGCCTTTCAAGACTTGTCTCTGTCATAATTTCATTTTAAGAGTTAACTCTAATTTTATTACATGAAAACACCATGAGAGGACAATTAAACCAACAAATGCTGTGGCATACGTGTTATTTGCTAACTGTTCTAAGTACTGTGGGGTTGCAGAGCTGCATAAAGCACATACCCTGGCCTCTTGTTTCCAATCTAGTAAGAGAGTCAAGGCATAAATCCTTGATTAAATGAAGAATTGAGATCTACCAGAATATGGTCAAATGTTTAATTGCCAAAGTTACAAGCAAGGATGTTTTAGAAGAAAAAAAGCATGTGATACAAAACATACATAGAAACATAGCAAAGAGTAATACATGCTAATTGATAAGCATGAACATTTCCATGAGAGGAACAGCACATCAGTAGGAATGAACAGCACAAATCTGGGGGACAGTCGAGGGGAGTAGAGATTTTAAATTATGCAGTAGGGGTGATGATATTGGAAAGAGGGCCACTCAGTGGGCCACACAAAGCAGGATAGAAGATATACTTCTGCATGTCTGTCACTTCAGTCAGATGTTGCATTAAAAAAATGTTAGGCTTGTAAAAAATATATCTGAATTTCTGGAAAACTTCCTGTTTAGTTTGATATAAGTGCACGACTATATACACTTTAATTTGTATAGCAGCTGGCGGACTTGTAGCAAGCACAGAGCAGAGAGCGTTAATGAGAACTATTACTCCCATGTAGATAAGAAAACTAGTACTCAGACAAGTCGTCATTCACCTAGTGAATGGCTGAGCTGGGATTTGAACCTGTTTCTGACTACCCTGCCTCCTGCCACTGGCGCTCACTTCTGTGTCCCATGTACTGGGCTGAACACACTACATGCGTTCCTCACAATTCCCGTCTTATACATGAAGGAACTGAGGTTTAGAAAATGCAACAGTGAAAATCATAAACTTAATTTTAAATAATACCAGGCTTGTATATGTTATATAACTGATAAGATACCTTTTATTTAAAATGCTATTGAAAAAAAAATTTACTTTGTAGTAATAGATACAATTTTTAAGATAATTGAAAATTGTACAATTTATCATGAGGATATTTCTCAAAGTTAAGTAAATCCATTTCTGTGTGATTTCTTATAGTGATCAATTTTTGAAGTCTTAAGGAGAAATTTTTAATTATAATTTCTAAAAATATTTAAGCCTATTCACAATAGCAGTAATTGTCAGGATGAAAGGATATCTGTTTTCCTCCAGTGGGATAATTGCTGTATAGAGTTAAATGCTTCACAAGTAATTTTATAATTTTCTTAATTAAGATCAAAGTAATTATTCCTACCCTAAGATTGCGTTAAATTGAGACTCCAGCTTCACTGGAAAAGGGAGGGAAAAAAGGAGGGGATTGTAGACATGCACTAAAAAGCTTGGTATGCTACCGCCCAAAAATAAGTAAATAAATAAAGACTGAGTCAGAAGAATAGTTAGTTTAAAAAAAAGAAAGATGCAAAGGCAAAGAGTGAAAATGCAGTTCAGTATTTGCTAATCAGTGGGTAATAGAGAGCTCACTGAATGTAATTTTTTTTCCTTTTTAGAAACCATCTTTTCTACTCTGTAGCCCTGCCTCATTGTTTAATTGTTAATGATGCTGGAGCCATTGTTTTTTTGTTGTTGTTTTTTTTTTTGGCAAATGTTAATGAAGTGAAAAAGCATAAAAAGTGAAAGCTATAAAAATGAAAATGTCCCTTAAACTGTTTTATCATTAAAATCTTTCCATTTGCTGGAACCAAACTTTTCCCCAGCTTCACCTGGCAACCCCTTTAGGAAATATAACCCTCATAAGAAATGAGCTAGTGCTCTGGCCCAGGAAGGAAGGTGCTGCCTCTTCAGCTCTAGATGAAGTTCAAGATCCAACTCCCCTGCTATGTCTGAATACTCAACTCCTAATTTTGTTCCTCTTCTTTTAGTTGAGATTCAGAATTTACAAACGTTGTAAATAAATATTTTGTAAGAACTCAGCCCGTTTCCTGGGTAACACACTTAAAATAACTGCGCTGGTGTCATATAGAACCCGGCCAGATGCTTATGGGCTTATTTTTCACATCTCTCATTTTCACATGGAAAACTATCCCTTTAAAACTATAAAACCACTGGATTCCTTACGCTGCCAAAAAGCCAGGCTCAGAAGGAGTGGTGGTGCACCATGAAGCAAAAGGATTCACCGAAATATTTTTTGTCCTCAGAAAACTGCTTTCCCTGAAAAAAAGAAAAGAAAAGAAAGTGCAAATAAGACATCAAATAC
Source organism: Camelus ferus (assembly GCF_009834535.1). NCBI lineage: Eukaryota > Metazoa > Chordata > Mammalia > Artiodactyla > Camelidae > Camelus > Camelus ferus. The sequence goes on along the minus strand of NC_045709.1, from coordinate 15,159,147 downwards.
TGTTAGGAGACTTTTCTTTCTGCAACACTAAAAAACAAAAAAGAAATAAAAGCCCTCTTTCCCAGCAACATTAAAAAAAAGAAATATAAGAAATATGATTAATTATTTTAAGGACAAAATGAAAGCTTTTTCTTGAATGATTTGCTCTGCCTTTTATCAAATAGGCATGTATCTGCCTTCAAAATTACAATATAAATATATCCCTCTTTAAAAATTACTGGACAACATCAACATGGTTTTTCCGAGGTCACCTTGAATAAGCTAAGAATTTTCTTGTGTAGTTTTGTGCTGGAAGGACTTACCTTTCATGTTATATGACTAAGATTATATTGTCATAATTTAACCAAAGAATATTACCTTTTCCTCTTTCTGATAAAAAAGCAAATTATGAGCATAAGGGATGCAAAAGAGTACAATGCATTGTCGCCGCCGTAAACAGTACAAGGAGAAAGAGGGGCAGAAGGTAGCAGAAGCTACACATGGGACCATCTAGAGAGAACAGACACAAAAAGTAGATCATAACTCAGGCAAAAATAAGAAGCAAATTTTAGACAGAAAGTTTACTTTCCTATCCGCTTTCTTTTTCATACCTTTAGGTGTTTGATTTGGTTGCTAACAAAACATTTCTCACTATTAAGTAGAGCCTGTGCAGTGTAACATACACTTTAATAATATTCACTGTTTTTTCATCTAAAATTTCATTATGCTTAATTGGAAACCCCATTTAATTCACATACATTCATCAATCACTGTCTCCGTCTCTGAAAATCCAAATTGTTTCAGAGACTTTTCTCAAGAATCATCATTCCCAGTAACTACTCCCCACTGATATTCATGGGAGTAAATGATATAGACAGATGGTTGGAATGCATTCCCAGTGGTGTATTTGGAATCCTGTCCCTTCTTCCAGGTTCAGCAATACTGGGAGAGAGAACAAACTAGCCTGGCTTTAAAGGACTGGACTGAGGACTAGGATTTGGCTTTGTGAACTATGACTTTACAGTTTCAGGAAGTGAGACTCACTTTTCAAAGGTAGGAAGGATGCATTTTTCAGGAGCTTTACCAGTCAATTTGTCATTTAAATTACCAGATACAATCTCAGGGCAGAGAGGACGTAAGAGTGTCAGAGAAAGAAGACTTTGAAAGAAGTACTCAGTAATACACAGGAGAGTCAGAACAGTATTAATGGCTTAAGACATATGTCAAATGTATATGTGTAGATGTATACTTTAGATAAGAGTGCGTATACAGACATGTACTTGCAGCATTTAGGTAGTGTGTATCACTAGAAATTGACTAAGTAGCACAGGTCATGTTAAAAAAAAAAAAGTCTGATGAGTTTTCTTATGGAGGAGAACTACGAGCATCAGTAAATACAGAATTGGTTTGGCCAACATACTTGGTAATCCTGTTTCATTACCATCCTCACGCTTGTGTATGGTACACTTACTTACTCAGTAAGTTGGTTCCCCCATTTTTATTACTGTATCTCATCTCTTTCCTTCTTAACACTCACAAAAATTTTAACTATACGTTTATTTATTTCCATTGTGAAACAGACTGAAAGCTGCACAGAGGCGGGAATCATGTCAGTTTATTCATCCAGGCATAGTTAGATACTTAGCCTGGCTCACAGGTGTTCAGTAACTATGTGTTGACTAAATAAGTGAACATACACAACACACACAGAGCATTCTACATATTTCAGTTATCATTGTTCATTCAGAATAATGAGTTCTGGTTACAGAGAAGCAGGATAGTCCATTTCCTTGGTCACTTTCTTTACAGTGAGAGGCTGTGTGGCGTGAGCTAGAAGCCCGACAGCCTGGGGACAGGGGCTGCTTCTGCCACCTACTGGTTACTTAATCACCGGCGCGTTACTCAGCCTCCCTGCATCTCCATTTCTTCATTTGTAAAATGAGTTGATAACTTATCTCAAAGGGAATTTTGGGAGAGTAAACGACTTAATACATTCACCATGCCTAGAAAAGTACCTGGAACACAATGAGCTCTCAGTAATACTAGCCCTTCTGTAAGTATTATTATCCTGGAATTTACTCAGTTCTGGGGTTAGAGTATACTGCAGTGACACGTGACCTTCAAATCTCAGAAGTTCAACACAAGAAAAGTTTATTTCTCACTTTTACCCATATTCAACTTGCAACTGCAGGGAAGCTCTGCCCATCAGAGTCACTCAGGGATGCGAAATGGTGGAGGCTGCACATCAATGCTTATTTTCTGGATTGCTGCGGGAGAGGGAAGGGAACATGGCAGATTGTTCGTTGGCTCTCAAAACTTGTGCCTGGAAGTGACTCACTTCTCACATTTTATTAGCTGAGGAAAGTCACGTAGGCATGCCTTATTTCAAAACAGATGGAGAAGTACAGTCTGCATGTGTCCAGAGAAGAGAGGATAACAATTTTTAACTATTAGTCTGTCGGTTAGCATTTGTGTGTTTGTTCCATCTCAGAACAAAGATGGATTAGAAGTCATGCACAGAAGTCTTGACCTCAGCGATCACCACCGTTTCCTTAGTCAAGCAGAAATTAAAGTTCTCACTGCACTTTGTGTGTGTGCTCAGCAAAATGATCCTTTGTTCCCTTCATGCTTTTTTCTGTACCACTGGATAGTTTTTGTTATCAAATATCAAGTAACCAGTGAACAGTTCAGTCATACTTTACCAGGCAAATGAGTTTTCCCCCTGGCTTATGAAGGTGGTTGATCCTGGGAGGGGAGGAGGGATCCCTTTTCAGAAAATTAAGTGCATTCTCCTAAGTCCAAAATGTAATTATCAGAAATTTCTTGGAGGAAAATTTATGATTTCCTGAACCCTATTTATACTAAAATAACACCAAATTCCAATTAATGAACACCATTATAGCAATAGTAGCATCAGTTATCATAATACAACCTAATTGGGGACCCTCCCTGTATTAATTACTGGCTGTTTACCTACTCTTTTCCAGCAATTATGTACTGTACCTATAAAACCACACTCCTGAACAAAGCATACATATGATACTCAATGTTTGTATAATTCAGCCATGAAGGTCAAAAACAAAGCTATGAAGACCCAAATAAATAAATAATGAGAAATAGTACATATGATAGTACATTCACCCTCCTAGCTGACATCATTAGAGGTATCACACATGAGATTAGCTGCTATAAACGTGCAATTCCAAGCAGAATTTCAGTGCAGCATGGCTATACAACCATGGAGGTGATGGCCTAGTGGTTCCCAGATGTGTCCACCTGGCTGCTCTCCAAGGACAGGAATCTAAATTAGCCCTCCTTCATGGAAAGAAGTACTTGTCAACCTAACTTAGCATATTTAGAGAAACTCTTAGAGTACTCAAAATATACTGACCTAAATAGGCATATCACAGACTAAAAATTCTGGATCATGCTTACAAATTATTAATAAGAATTGCATCTAGAGTTTAAACTTACTAAAAACTCTTCAGAGTCATCTCTGTTATTATCTTTCTTCCTGCAATGGCTCACATGTTACAGAAGAATATGGCAAGGTGTATCTTATTACATTGAAATATTAAATAGGAGGAGTGATGGAGGAGCAATTTAGTTTGAGTTTGCGGGCTTATATACTGATGAGTTTCAGTGGGAAAGCAGAGTGAAGAACATGTGAGTGAGAATAAAAGGAAAGGAATTTTATCTTGTTATATATATTATGCTGCTAGAATGTATCTTCAGCACCAAGAGCATTGCTTAACATATGATAAGTACTCAGTATATATCTTTTTGAATGGAAACATTGAAGGAAGAGAGAAGGAAACAAATGACTAGGAGTTTGAATAGAAAACAGAATGACAATTTTCTAGCTTGGTGACCTGGCACAGATGCTGATATAATGGTGTTGGAACATAAGCCTTTTGTAGGCATATCGTTCTGCCTGCAGAACCTCTGATAATTCTTAACTTGCTGATAAACAGTATTATCCATCAGAAAAAATGAGGACGCAAAGAGAGAATTATTTATATACTCTAACAGTATTTCTGAATATCTTTGGACCAGAAACTGTTTTGAGGAAAATTTTATGAAAACTGTGGACCTCTCCCTCTCATATTTACATATCCCACAAAATTCTGCATACTATTTCAGGAGCTGTGTGGACCCATAAAACTCATCCATGAGTTAGTGGTGAGTAAATTACCACACACTTCTTTTTCAGTGATAGGAATGCTAGATATAAATCATGTAGGAAAGCAGATTTTGGAAACAAGGGGAAAACGTACAAGTTCTATGACCAAAAATTCAACAAAAAATAACTTTCAATGTTTATGACAGGTTTTAAAAATAAAATTGTGAAAATACAATAGAAGAAAAATACCAACAAAAAGGAAACTTATGAGTGAAAAACATGCACAAAAGAAAAATGTCAAGAGGAGCATAAATGCAAAGGAGCAACACAAACCTGTGAGATAGATGTCAGAAAGACCAAAATCTGGAATGAGCTAAGTTGTAGTATACAAACTAATGTAACTCCTTCATCAGGTCCCACAATGGCCAGGACAACACACTCTCCCTCTGCATTGATCCAGGAGGCCACAGAAAGTGCACAAGTGCAAAATATCGCTTTACTTTTCCTACAAAGTATGCTGTTAGCTCATATAATCAACCTCTCATGAACATCCTCTAGTCCCATCTGTCCCTAGTCTTTATCCTCTTTTCTACCCTCTGCCTTCTCCTCTACCCTCCAGGATTATATAAAGGTTAGAGCCACAGAGATGCTTCCACTGGTGTCTTGTTGGAAGAGTTTTCTTGGATCGCTGTAATCTCCACATTTCTAGGGACCTGGTTTATTAGGATTTTCAGATTCATGAGAATGGAGCATCTACAAAACAAACCAGTATTCTTTTTGCTAGTACTATCTCTCAGTACCTAATTACATTTTTTAAAAAAGGAAAAATAGTCCTTTTTCTATTAGAGTTGAAGAAGGGAAGGGAAAAAAGAACAGTGGTGAAGAGGCTGGAAAACCACTTCCTCCCACATGATAGCGGATGTGGAACGAGGACAAGAAGGGTACTGCTGACGTACTTTGTAATTTCGGGGACACCATTCCTATCAGTCTAGCTGAATGATACCCATGGGATTGCCCTACTGCTTGGGGACTAACAGTCATTTTAGAAGATGATCCAAAAATAGCACGACTCTCAATACCTATTGTTATTTCATCTATACTCAGTCCCACTGTCTTTAAACTGTAAACAGAAAAGCAAGCATGAATTGGAAGGAACAGAAGTGTGGGCTTTTTGTTTTAAGTTTATGTCTATTTGCATATTGAAAATCCCAAATATGACCAAAGCCTGACTATCAGTAATATTAAGGTAATTTCCACATAGATGACGGAGAAAATACCAGAAGAAGAAATCAGAGAACAATATTTAAATTTTCCAATCCCTGCTCCCCTCAAAAAAAAAAAAAAAAAAAAAAAACAGGACGGTGGATTTCAGATTTTAGAAACAATGGTGGGTAGTGATATAGCTTAGTGGTAGAGCATGTACTTAGCATGTTCAAGGTCCTGAGTTCAATCCTCAGAACCTCCATAAAAGATTAAAAAAAGAAACTGCAGATGAAGAGTTTTCATTGTTACTTCTGCTTAAATCTAATTTTGTGTTATGAGCCAAGAAGTGTATCATTTACTTGTTAATTTACACAAAGACTGTTTTTGATCTAAAAGGTAAAGGAGAAACATATTTTAAATAGAACAAAACATAGAAAATACATTTGAAATGAACAAGATACTGGTAGATTTTAACATTACCAGTGATGATTTCTTTCAGGTAGGCATGATAGAATACAGTGTTTCCCAATCACAGTTTAGAAGAGTTTATGATATTCGAGGGAAGAATGACTTCCATTGAAATGCATCATTTACTCTGTCATTTATTCATTGAATTTGGCTAATAGCTGTTAAGTGCTGTGTCTCTCCAGCAGAGGAGGGAATAAGCTGGCAGTCCAAACTGACTGCTCTCCTGTGCACCCTCCTCCCCAAAACAAACACAGAGAAAGTGATGCATCCCTTATCATTTGTTCCCCCAGTAACCTCTCTGACCTCAGTTGTCTCATAGGCAGTATTCCCTACCATAAGTGCCCATAAATATTGCCGCTTGACTGAGTACTGGTACATGATTTGATACCCAAATTAAGATAAAATAACCCTAGGACTAAGGATCTAAGATGAGTATTTATGCAGAGTGGTTTCTGGAATATAAATAGTGAAGGAAATATTCGTTTTTCATCATTAAAAGTAAATATCATGAAAGTATAGAGTGCTGAATTTGGAAATTAACAATTTATTTTGTATGACTTTATTATATATGTGAGTATAGGAAATTTTACATATATTGAGGTTCTGATAGGATGACATTTTTAATTGAATTTTATTTTAAGATAATTGTAGATTCACATGCAGTTTAAGAAATAAGACAAAGAGATCCCATGTGCCTTTTATCCAGTTCCTAACAATAGTAACATCTTTCAAAACCATAGTAAAATGTAACACCCAGGATAGTGATACAGTCAAGACAGCAGAACATTGCCATTATCACATTGCTTTTTTATTGCTATATCCATCCCCCTCATGACTGCATCTTTTCCTTTAACCCTTGGCAGACACTAATCTGTTCTTCATTTCTATAATTTTGTCATTTTAAGAATGTTAAATACAAAGTTATTGTTTATTTTTTCACTCAGCATAATTTGTCAGAGATTCATCCAGGTGGCTGTATCAATATTTTGTTTCATTTTATTCTTGGAACTATTCCGTGGTATGGATGTGCCACATTTGTTTAACCATTTACCTTATTGAAGAACATCTGGGTTGTTTCCAGCTTGGGCGATTGTTACAAATAAAGCTGCTATAAACATTTGTGTACGTATTTTTGTGTGAACGTAAGTTTTCATTTTTCTAAGATAAATGCCCATTTATAAACAAGTACACAATTACTGGGTCAAATGGTAGTTACATGGTTTTTCTTTTTTAGGAAGTACCAAACTGTTTTCCGGAGTGACTGTTTTGCATTCCCACTAGCAATGAGTGGGAGATCCAGTTTCTCCATTTTCTTGCCAGCATTTGGTATTATCACTATGTTTTATTTTAGTAATACGAATAGAAGCATAGTGATATCTCACTGTGGTTTTAATTTGCCTGCCCCTAATGGCTAATGATGTTGAACATCTTCTCATGTGTATATTTGCCATCAGTATATCTTCTTCAGTGAAATGTATCTTCATGTCTTTTCCCATGTTCCAGTTATATAGTTTGCTTTTTTTTACTGTTGAGTTTCAAAATTCTTCATATATTCTAGATACTAGTCCTTTGTCAGATATGGTTTGCAAATATTTTCACTCACTCTTTTCATCCTTGTAATGTTTTTTTTATTATTGAATTATACTTGATTTACAGTATTGGTTTCAGGTGTGCAACATAGTAATTCGATATTTTCATACGATATGTTCCATAGAAAGTTACTGTAAAGTATAGCATGTTCTTTTGTAAATCAAATGTTTTTAATTTCTGTGAAATCTAGTTATCCATTTTTCCTTTGAGGGCTTGTGCATTTGGTGTCAAGTCTAAGAATTCTTTACCTCACCCTATCCCAAAGATTTTCTTCTTTTTTCCCTAAAACATTTATAGTTTTAGAATTGTTTGTTTCTGATCCATTTTAGTTAATTTCTCTGCAAGATGTGAGATTTAGGTCAGGGTTTTTTTTTTTTTTTTTTTTTTTTTTGCCTGTGAATGTTCAATTGTTCCAGCACAGTTCATTGAAAAACTATCCTTCCTCCATTTAATTGGTTCCCACACCTTTATTAAAATCAGTTGGGCATACTGGTGTGAGTCTTTTTCTTGGTTCTCTTTTCCGTTTCGTTAATCTGTGTGTCTTTCCCTTGACCTAATCATGAGATCTTGATTGCTGTAACTATATATTAAGTCTTGATATCAGATAGACAGATTCTTCTTGCTTTAACCTTCTATTATATAAATTTTATGACTAATTAGTTTGTATTTACTAACACTTTTAGTGGAATTTTGAAAGAAATTATATTAAACCTATATATTAATTTGGGGAGAATTGATATCTTTACTATATTGAGTCTTCCAGGCCATGAACATGGTATAGTATGCCTTTCCCTTTTATTTTGATTTTTTTTATTCTTTTCATCAACATCGTATAGTTTTCACTACATAAGCCCTGTACTGTTTTGTTAGATTTATACCTAAGTCTCTCTCTCTTTGTGAATGATTTTAAATTGTATTTTTATTTCAGTGTCCATGTGTTCATTGCTAGCATATAGAAACACAATTGATATTTGTGTGTTTATCTTGTATCCTGTGACCTGCTAAACTCAGTAATGAGTTCTAGGACTTTTTGATAGTTTTTTTTTTGTGATTTTCTACATAGACAATTATGTCATCTGTCATCTGCAAATAGGGACAGTTTAATTTTTCCCTTTGCTATCTATATTCATTTTATTTGTTTTTTTTTCTTTATTGTGTTGGGTAGAAATTCCAGTACCATGTTGAATAAGAATAGTGAGAGCAGACACTTTTGCTTTGTTCTCAGTTTTAGGGGAAATGAATTCAGTCTTTCACTTTTAAGTATAATTTTAGCTTTAGATTTTTTGTGGATGCTTTTATGAAGTTGAAGTTGCCCCTAGTTCCTATTTTTTTGAAAATGTTTTTCTATGATGAATGGGCATTGAATTTTGTCAGATTCTTTCTATATTGGTTATATGATCATATGGTTTTTCTTCTTTAGGTGCTAATATAGTAGAAATTTTTAACAAATGCATAATTTTAATTAGTTCCTTTTTAAAAGTCAAAAGAGAATCAATAAAATTATTCACCTGAAATCAGAATTAAATGTTCAGCAAAATTTTTGTTAATTATTTTTGAATTAATTTTTATGGGGATATAATTAACATATAACATTATACAGCTTCAAGATGTACAACATAATGATTCAGTATTCATACATACTGCAAAATAACTCTAGTAACATTCATTGTCCCATCTAGTTACAAAATTTTTTCCTTGTGAGAAGAACTTTTAAGATTTACTCTTAGTCTCTTACATATACACAATACAGAGTTATTAACTGTAGTCACCATGCTGTGCATTTTATCCTGTGACTTATTTGTTTTATGTTTGGAAGAGTGTACCTTTTGATCCCCTTCACCCACCACACATTCCTCACCTCTGGCAACCACCATTCTGTTCTCTGTATCTGTGAATTTGGAGGGTTATTTTTGTGTCTGTGTGGTGGATTTGTTATTCTTTTTGGGGGGGGGGTTGATTTGGTTTATTTTTACTACATCTTCTTTATCTATTCATCCATCATGGACACTTAGGTTGCTTCCAAGTTCTGGCTGTTGTAAGTAATACTGCCATGAACATGGGGGCGCAGATATCTTTTCAAGTTAGTGTTTTGTTTTCCGTCAGATAAATACCAAGAAATGGAATTGCTGGATTACATGGTAGTTCTATTTTTAATTTTTTGAGGAACCTTCATACTGTTTTTCATACTGGCTGCACCAATTTACATTCCCACCAACAGTGAACAGGGGTCCCCTTTTTTCCATATCCTCACCAACACTTGTTATCTCTTCTCCTTTTTGATGAGAGGCATTCTAATAGGTGTGAGATGACATCTCATGGTGGTTTTGATTGGCATTTCCTGGATGATTAGTGATGTTGAGCACCTTTTCATTTATCTGAATATCTTCTTTGGGAAAATGTCCATTCAGATCCTCTGCCCATTTTTTAATCAGGTTGTTTGGGTTTTTTGTTGTTATTGAATTTTTTGACTTCTTTATACATTTTGGATATTAACCTCTTATCAGTTATATAATTTGCTAATATTTTTTCCCATTTGGTAGGTTGCCTTTTCATTGTGTCGATTTTTTTTTTTTCTGTGCAGAATCTTCTAGTTTGAAATTCCCAGTTGTTTATTTTTTTGCCATAGCTTTTGGTGTCAAATCAAAAAAAAATCATTGCGAAGACAAATGTCAAGGAGCTTACTGCCTGTGTTTTCTTTTAAGAATTTTATGATTTTAGGACTTAGGTTTTAAAGTCTTTGACCCATTTTTAGTTGACTTTCATGTGTTGTGTAAGATTCGTCCAGTTTTATTCTTTTGCATGTTGCTATCCAGTTTTCCCAACACCATTTGTTGAAGAGACTGTCCTTTCCACATCGTGTATTCTTGGCTCCTTAGTCTTAAATTAATTGACCATAAAAATAACGGTTTTATTTCTAGGTTCTCTATTCTGTTTCCTTAAGCTATGTGTCTGTTTTTAATTGCAAAACTATGCTGTCTTGATTACTATAGCTTTATAATATAATTTGAAATCAGGAAGCATTGCATTGCTCCAGCTTTGTTCTTTTTTCTCAAAATTGTTTTGTCTATTTAGGTTTTTTGTGGTTTCATACAAATTTTAGGATTGATTGTTTTATTTCTGTGAGAAATACCATTGGAATTTTAATGGAGATTGTGTTGAATCTGTAGATTGCTTTGGTATGAACATTTTAACGGTATCAATTCTTCAAATCCATGAGCACAGAGTATCTTTCCATTTATTTGTGTCTTTTTAAATTTCTTTCATCAGTGTCTTAGTTTTCATTGTACAAGTCTTTCATCTCTTTAGTAATTTTATTTCTAGGTATAGTATTCTTTTTGATACAACTGTAAATGGGATTTTTTTCTTAATTTCTCTTTCTGATAGTTTGTTAGCTATAGTGATTTTCAGTATATGTCTTTGTATAGGATTTTTAGTGGTTGTTCTAGTTACTACATGATATCTACAAGGCTCATCACAGTCTACTGGTGGTGTCATTTTACCAATCCAAGTGAAGTATAGAAACTTTACCTCTCTTTACATCCCTTTATCCTCCCTCACTTATATTTGTCTTAAATATTACCTCTACACACACTTAGAATTACATCAGACAGTGTTATAATTTTTGCTTCAGCAGCAAATCGTAATTGAGAAAACTCAAGACGAAAAGGAAAGCCTATTATATTTACTGATATTTTGCTTATGTCCTTCCTTCGTGGTGCCCTAATGTTCCTTCTTTTATTGCTTCCCTTATGATTTATAGGATTGCCTTTAGCCATTCTTTTAGACTAGCTCTAATGGTGACGAATACTTTCTCTTCCATCATCTGAAAGTATTTTTATTTCTCCTTTAATTCCTGAAGGATATTTTCACTGGCTGTAGGATTCTGAGTTGACAGTTCTTCTCTTTTGAAACAAAAGTTTTGCACTTCCTCTGGCTACCATAGCTTTGAGTGTGAAATATGCTGTCATTCTAATTGTTTTACCTCTGTAGGTGAGATGTCATTTTTCTTTGGCTGCTTTTTAGGTTTTCCTTTGCTCTTAGTTTTCAGAAGTTTAATTATAACATGTCTTGGCATGAATTTCTTTGGGTTTATCATGGTTGGAGTTCACTCAGCTTCTTAAATCTGTGCACTTATGGTTTTCTGCTAGATTTGGGAAGTATTCAGCCATTATTTCTTCAGGCACTATTTCAGTCCTACTCTCTTTCTTCTTCCAGGACTCCAGTAACCCAAATGTTAGATGTTATTATCCGTAAATCTCTGAGCTTTGTTTTGTTCAGTTTTTTTAGTCTATTTCCTGTTTGTTGTTCATATTGGGTAATTTCTATTGTTCTATCTTCCAGTTAACTAGTTCTTTTTTCTGTCCTCTCCATTCTGCTGTTGAACCCATCTACTGAGATTTTTATTTTGATTACTGTATTTTTTATTTATTAAATTCCATTTGGTACCTCTTTACATCTTTTTCTCTCTTTTTTTTGGCTGAGACTTTTTGTGTCTTTGCTGAGCCTCTTTTTTTTTTCTTTGAAGCATGTTCATAATTGTTCGCTGAAGCATTTTTTATTGTGGCTGGTTTAAAATCTTTGTCAGAAAATTCTAACATCCCTATCATCTCAGCATTGGCATCTATTGATGATCTTTTTACATTCCACTTGAGATCTTCCAGGTTCATGGTATGACAAGTGATTTGAGACTGAAATCTAGACTTATAAAAATTATTTTCTGATTTTTTTTAATCTCATTTAAATATTCTGTTTTAACGTTGACTTTCTTGACATTGATCACCAGGAGAAGTGAGGAGCACTGTCTCTTCACTGCCAGGTGGAAGTAGAAATCTAGATTCTCCACTTTCCCTCCATTGATATCCAAGGAATGGGCAGCTCCTCATGACTGCTTGGCAGGGGTGGGAGTGCCAACTCACCCTGTCGGGTTCACTGGTGGGGTGTCCTCATTGCTGTTGGTCAGTGGTAAAGGTCCTGACTCTCTACCATGCTTCCTCCTGACACCACCCCAGTGAGAAGAGAGAAGGATGCCTCCAATGGGGATGGAAATCCAGCCCCTCACATGGTCTCCACTGACTCCTTGAGGGTGGGGCATCTTATCACTAGCCTGCAGAGATTAAAGTCCTGGCTCCCTATTTGGTCTTCTCTGAACCACCCCAGTGAGGATGTTAGGACACCTCATTACACCTTCATGAGGCTTCATATCTAGGCTTCCCACTCAGCCTTTACTACTGTGTGTTGGGCAGGGGGAGGGCAGGGGGCACAATTTATCTGTAGTGTTTGGCTGGAGTGCAGTAATTGTCTTCCTAGGATGCCCTTTTCCTGGTCCTTTGGCTAGAGAAACAGGTGTGCACCTTTTGGCCTATCTGGGTTGCCAGCCTCTTTGCCTCCAAATCTAGGATACATGAGACAAAAAGATAACCCAAGGAACTCACCGCCAGTCCTTAGCCAGTCTGCCTTCTGCTCTCCACTTGCAGAGTTTTGTTATGTTTGTTTTCTATATAGTGTCCGAATTTTTCCAGTTGTACTTAATGGGAGGAATAGAGGAAAGTATGTCTGTGGTTGGAAATTTGAGAAAACCTTAGATCTTAGTTCTCTCCTGGTGAATTCAGCTACTTGATTTTAATATACTTTTAAAGAAAATCATTGTATTAAGATTTTTAGTTTGATCTTCCTTAAGCCACTAGGATTATTCTGTATTTGTAGGGATAGAAATCATTCTATTTTAAATTAATGACAGAGGTACACTACTTGTAGCAGTTAATCACCAGGTAATCATTTTGACAGAAAAATTAAATTATAATGTTTAGAAAAGCAATTATATTAAAATAAATCTCAAATAATTATGATTTCAATGTTCTTTTTTATATATCCCCTACATTGCTATGTTCTTTTACAATTGAATTATAAAAAACAAATTAAATAGACATAAAATCCAAAAACTTTTCAAAAGTAAATTATTCTTCTCAGTGACTATATATATCTGTAGATGTTCAAAGTAAAAAAAGTATTATAATTAATTCATTTAATATTTATTAAAAACAGTATGTGCCATACATTGTGCTAGAGGTCTATTGAACAAAATACACAGTTCTGCCTTAATCAAACATGGTGTTCTCCTGCAATAAAATACCAAAATAAGTAATGAATTCGATCTTCTTTGAAAGCATTTTATATGTTTTTATGAATAGTGCAACTCAGAAAAATTAAAATATTATCTTTTGAGTATATTACACCAACAGAGAAAAACAGACTTCTCAAGTAGCATTTGTCACTAATGTTTATCAAAATTCAATTGAAAACAAAAATGATACCATGAAATGTTCCATTGATATACAATGAACATATTTCAGTAATTTTTAAAATATCTCACAGATTTTTAATATTGGTTTAAAGTATAACATGGTTTAGACAGTGTTACCCAATGGTGGCCGTGATTGTTAATGGTTTATATTAGCTGAAAGCCGTAAAATCATCCAAGAACTCTGCTGGTGTTAGAATAATAATTTACCAAGACAATTACCACATACTGGAATTTTTTGCAGCTCTAATTCAGTATTATTAATAATGGATAAAATTGCACTTTTCTCAGGTTGCTGTGGGTAGCAGGGAATTATTTCAATGAATATTTCAGTACATTATTTTAATCATTGTTCCACCAAATCCAAGTGGGCAATATTTTATAGTTCTTAATTCAGTCTACTAAGAAACCATGGTCATTAAATTGCAAACTGTTTGGAGTGAGGTCTATCCTGTGATTTACAAGCCTTGTTAAAAACAGTGTAAAAGAATGCAAACTGTGCCATTAATACTTGTAACTTGATGATGCTTTTGTTACCAAACTCTCAACGATTAATGTTTTTAGTAGAAGGAAGAACATTGTAAAGAGAGCAGAGCTGAGTGTTATAATGTGTAAAATATGAGAATGTTACTATTTTAAGTTTTGTTCATTTGTAGAGGAAACATATGTATACAAACACGGTTGTAAAATATAAATATCTCAAAAATAATCTTAATTTTCCAATGAGACCAAAGAAATACAGATTTAATTTTATTATTTATTCATGTAAAATATTTAAATTTACCATAGTTTATAATAGGTAATGCCATTCAATCTTGAAGGATTGAATAGAGGAAAATTTTAATTCTAATAAAAAGAAAATGTACCAAGCTTTTAAAATTTATTGTGGAAACAGTCTGTGAATTGATATAACTTGAAAAATGTATTTCCAGTCATATGTTATTACTAATAGTTACTTTGTTTTTTATGTTCCCATTCTTAGCCAGTTGCATGATTTCTGGCGTTTGGATTACTGGGAAGATGACCTTCGTCGAAGGAGGCGGTTTGTCCGTAATGCATTTGGCTCCACTCATGCTGAAGCACTGCTCAAAGCTGCAATCGAGTATGGTGAGTACCAAACACTCCTGGACGTGAGGTGACTCTTTGTGGTTGATAATTCATTTGTTTCACTAGCATTTAAAATTCCCCGTGTAATAAGTCAAAAATGTTATGTTCTGCTTAACCTTCAAAGGCATCATTTAGGTTACACTTAATCAGTCCAGTATTTCCCCCACTTGATGTATTTCAGATTCTTCAACTTCTTCATGATATATTAAAAGACTCTACATAGTAGGTTATTACCCAACATCCTTCTCATACAGCATAAAACAGGAGTAAAATCAGTTCAGTGTCTTTCAGACTTTGATCTTTTAAACCTTTTTAACCAAAGTGAAAAAAAGTACTGATGTAATTGCATATTCAGACTTACACATTTGTATGTATAATTTGTGTGTGTGAATGTGTGCAAGCCACACACTTATGTACACTGCATGAATATACATATAGACATGAAATATATATACAAGTATGTATACTATTGTATATATACATACATATGCACATACTTGTGTATTTAACTGAAACAAATGTCTTATTAATAATCTCATTACATGACATTTTCTATTTTAACCCTATTCTATTCTATTACTTTCAGTCTGAAAAAAATTTAAAAGTCATGTCTCAACATGCCCATTTAAGTTCCCAACCCTACAATGGATTGCAAATAAAGTTTGAAAAAGACTATCCCATGGTAAAGGCACCATCAACTGTCACACTGCAGTAGAACTGTACCCTATATTGTCCTTTATAAAATGTACAATAAATAGTAAATGTCAAAAAATTTTTTGTAATTTATTAAAAATGCCACTACTTTAGATTGCTGTCCACCAAGAAGTATGCTTAGGACTAGTCTGTCTGTTCACCTATTTTTGTTGTTGTTGTTGTTGTTTTATTTTTAATTGAAGTGCAGTCAGTTACAATTTATCAGTCTCTGGTGTACAGCACAATGTCCCAGTCATGCATATACATGCATATATTCATTTCCATTTTTTTTTCATTAGAGGTTATTACAAGATACTGAGGATAGTTCCATGTGCTATACAGAAGAAACTTTTTAAAAATCTATTTTCATATATAATGGCTAACATTGGCAAAACTCAAAACTCTCAAATTTATCCCTTCCCACCCCCTTTACCCGGTAACCATAAGATTGTTTACTAAGTGTGCGAGTCTGTTTGTGTTTTGAAGATGAATTCATAATTCACCTATTTTTAAATGCTCTAACAAGTTTCAGCTTCATTGATCATATCAAAATTTTATATACCAAATACACTTGGAAAATACCATTGATGGACACTGTCCGTATATTTTTGTTATTAACTACTTCTGTTCTCACAATTACTTGGTTTTTTTTAAGTTAGTTTTATTTATTTGAGAATAATCATTGAGCCATATCTTTTAAAATTTACCATAGTTTATAACATAGAATGCCATTCATGTTCTTGATGGATTGAACAGGGGAAATATTTAATCCTAGTGAAAAGAAAATGTACACAGCTTTTAAAATTTATTATGTAAATAGTCTGTGAATTGATATAATTTAGTAAGGCTCAAAACATAAATAGGTGAGGATTTCATATGAAGCTATTATCCCTAAGGTAAAGCTTCAAAGTAACTTTATACAGTAAAAGAAGGTACAGGAGAGGATGTGCTAAAAAAAAAACACGCAGTTGACCTATACTGTAGAGGGTTTCTTTAATCAACTCAAAGAAAACACTTAAGGATTTTAGCACACCAACTTAAAATTAGTTACTTTATTTATGGTCTACAGAAGAGATTCTTTGAACTATCTACATAAAGTGGCGTGCTTTATAAGATGAACTTAAAGTTTTTTAAACTACATTTCTTACACCCAACAATTTAGGCTTTTTTGCCAGTTCATCTTGAATTCATCTCATTTGAAATTAGAAACATCTAGAGGCAATTTGTAACAGAGGTCAGGCAAGAATGATACATTAGTCATACTGAGTTGCCAAAACTTTAACTATGTAGGATCCATATTATACTACATTTGGCATTCTGCAGGTTGCTATCTTAAAAAGGATCTGTTAGAAAAATATTTCTTTTGGTTCTCTATAAAAATTGATGCCATATTTTGTATGTTTAATTTGTATAGTATCTCTATTAATTAAACCAGTGTCAAAGCCTACCAGAGACACCTTTTTAAAAATTTGATATTAACATCTTTTTAAGGCTGATTGTCATATTTTAGAAACACAATAACCATAGTTAATGAACTTAAACTAAAAAAGAATATTTTAATTTTGAAATAGAGGAAAGATGTAGGTGATACTAGACGTCCTTTGTGTGTGATATAAATGTATTTAACAATCTGTAGTGGTTTCTGGACTTTAAATACTGGATCATCAGCAGTATTCAGAACTTATTATCCCTCCTGAGTTTGATTCTTTGATAACAGGAAACTAGGGTATGTTTCTAGTTTATGCATATTTAGAACAAAGACCACGTGTATGCCATACAGTATTCAGGAAATCTACATGGTACCTATGCTGGAGTTACTCCTTGGTCATTCTCAGGGCTAAAGTCATGTAGTGGAGGACAAAAGAGAACTCAAACAACTCTGCCTCCAAAAGCAATTCCAGAGCACGCCTCTTCAACATCACATCTGTGGACTTTCAGAAGTGGATAGAGAGTAGGGAGTGAAATATGGAGGACGTGGAGAGGTGAGTGAAAAGCGCTCCCTGGAGGGATCTGTATGTAGAAGCGGAAGGAGGAAGTACAGACCAAGAGAAAAACTGTAGTTCTCCTCTTCCAGACTCTCAATGTGCCTTCCAACCTATGTATAAAGTATTTCTTCAGAAGAAATAGGAAGTAAGTGTCAGTAATTATTACAAGGCACTTCAATAAAAACAGATGTTGAAAGACTTAATTGAAAACATATTTTGTATATTTTAGAGAAAACTTTTGTATTCACGTACCGCCAGAATATTCATATAAAAGTAACGAAACTCAGACCATCATCTGGCCGCTCTGCCTGCCATGAAGCATTGAAATGTGTTTTAAGTACCTTAAAGTCTGACGGTGTGTAGACTAACATCCGAATGACTTAATGTTTTGGTTTGTGTAGACGTAGACAAAGGGTATATTTATAGCACAAACCTATACATTTTGAGAGAGCTTCTAGAACAAATTGAAATTCAATGTATTCCTTCCTCTATTTTTAATAATTACTGTATTTCAGATTCTATCTTGAAAATTAAAACATTAAGTGCATAAAAACTCTGCTATAGTCTTTGGTCAAAAATGTTTTTATTCATCTATATTATGGCAAGAAAATTGTTTTAGGAACAAAAGAATATTTTCTGAATGAAACTTTCAGTATGGCTAGAAGTATTTGAATCAGTAATTAAAGTTTTCAGAATTTTAAATAAGTTGTACAAGGGAATAACCTATAAGTACTTAAATAGGGAATATTTACATGACCATCCCTGAGGTTTGATCACTGGTCATGTGTGTCTGTTCCTGTAGTACACTATGTTTCAAGAGTGCGAGCCTGTTAATGTAATAGAAGTGAAACTGAATTTGCAAATTTAGTGTTTTAATAAAAATGTTTTGAATCACTTGACTTTTCCCTCAATTCAAACATTTTAGATTATTTATACTCAAACTTTCATGTGATGGGCAGAAACATTTAGCTGTGATTTAAATTTCATGACATTCTTTTTAGGCAATTTATTTGGAGCCACAAAACAAGTGTATTAATAATGCTTTCTTTTAAATGAGCAAATAATCAGAATTGGAAATATTTTCAAGGAGATGTAAAGGACAATTACTTTATTTCATATTTACTTTGAAAAGCTTTCTGTTCCACTTCATTATTAAAACTTTTGGTTGACCTTTTTCAGTTGCAAAACATCCTTAACACTGATGGAGTTTTTCATGCTTCTTAGTAATACTAATGAGTTGAATAATTTATGAGGTTGTCATGTGCACAAGATTTGGTGTGATTTGATATACTTTCTGCCTCTGGTGTTAGAATGTGATTAATAAAAACCTGGAGGCATGTAATTTTTTTCCTAATGTTTAATGTTCTAATTTCATGTGTATTGAATGTGTTGTTTAGGTATTTTCTAATAATAAAATCTCATACAAGTGTAAATTTAATTGATTACCAGGAATTTTACAGACCATAGCAATGGAAGAATATAAAGAAAATGTCTTAAAGCTCATAAATTCATCTTCTGACCTGCAGGGTTTTCTTCTTCAAGGCAAATTAGCTAATAGGAAATGATTGAAAAGGAGGGTTTTGTATTTGTCTGTATGTTTAAATAAAACCTAGACTAATTAAATTCTAGTGCATTTCTGGTGCTGAAATATTATGCTGTCAAAGAATAGTATAAAGTCTTAATAAGTTTGGTTGTCTTTGTTGAATGTCAATTATCATTTAGGACTCTGTTTCCCTTCCATGAAATTATAGTGGAACAATGTTTCATCAAAGGCTAAAATCTCAAGCTCCCCCATGTCTGTGATCAAAGACAACACCTTAAATAGGTCCTGATCAGGCATCGCAGAAGAGGGCAGGCTGCTTCAACTGGAGGAAAAAAAACACATGGAGCAAAGATGACAAAGTTAATCAGTCATTTCTTTGGCAATAAATAATAAGATATGCTGAGAACTGCAAATGAGAACATCCTTAGGTTCCTCAGAGATGTGTCTGCTTAACACCTGATTTATCTAAGCTTGTGAAGCCATCAAGATATGACCTTGATGAATAAAAAGCAGCTCTGTAATGAATCTGGAATTAAATTAGTTTTGATGGTATATGCATGGCTACTGTAATGTGCTACTTGCAGTCATCAAGAAATAAGAAAAGCACTGAGAATAAAAATTACTAATGCAGCTATATACAGTTGAGACAGGAGTTTCAAATTATCTGACTTCATTTTTTCTCTACCTTCAATTTTTTAAGAGTTTACAATTATCATATTTGGGAAAGATGATTTGATTTTTTTCCTTAATAATCTATTATTTGTACCATGTAGCATCTCTAGCAAACATCTTACTATTGTTCATTGATAAATCCATTTTAGCTGGTGTATTATTAATTACATCTTCATATCTGAAATAAAATAGATGATCTGATTATTGTTAAATAATATATTGAAAAGTTAATGGTGTAAATTTTTTAAGAGAGAGGACATACATGGAGTCATCTGTCAGCTCTTTTTGATGCGTGTGGTATTTTTATATCATAGTCTTGTCTTCACCCTGTGGTTTTATACTCTTCTTAAAATAATTAAAATGGATTATATAAATGCTAAGTTATGAAATATGTTTATAAATGCATTTTACAGGTTTTATATAACAGCATTTTCATACCAACAAAGGTTTTAACCACTCCTCTGTTTTTATGTTGAAGCTTCAGATGGCAGGCTTTAAACTGATTCAGAGGAATCAAGTGCTTCATTAATTTAAAAGCATTTATTGAATATTTCCTACATGCCATGCATGTGCTGCATGTTGGATTCAGAGACTGAGACAAATTTTCTACCTTCTAACAGCACATAGTTTCGGGTAGTACCTCTCAAGAAGGGTGAAAGGCAGAGTGTGCTACTGGCATCTAATGGGTGGAGACCAAGAATGCTGCTAAAATATCCTGCCACTCACAGGACAGCTCCCCAGAATGACAACAGAAATCCAGCTCAAAATGTCAGTAGTGCCAAGGTTGAGAAACCCTGGTCTAGTGGAAAGAAGTAAGCAGTTACCGTAGAGGGAGGTAGTGCATAAAAGAACACAGGGAAAGAGGACTAACTCGGCCCTAGTGCATTACAGTTGACGTCACAGAAATTACCAAGACGTAGAGGCATAAAAGGGCCTAAACTCACTTTTTTGAATGGCTTCAATATTTTGCACTTGGTTATAGGTCACCTTGTAGAGATTTCACAAAATATTTTGATTTTAGACATTTCATATCCTGAGATAAAGGAAAAAACACTTGAGGGCAGGAATCGTATCTTTCATCTATTCCATTTAAATTGGATTTTTTTAACAGAGGTACTAGGGATTGAACCCAGGACCTTGTGCATGCTAAGTATACATTCTACTACTTAGCTGTACCCCACCCCCTTCCATCTATTCCATTTAGAGCATCCACATTTATACCCTTTTAAATACTTTTATGGTTGATGTTTTTTATTTAATTGATAATTGGTTCATTTCAAGGTATGCACACAGTATTTTAACCACATTCACTTATCTCTTGCAGTAGCAGCACTGAAGGATGATATTCCATGGAATAGGTCTATAAGTATGGTATTTTCAAATTCTGAAATTTTTTTTATGTCTGTACTTATTTCTACTTAAAGCACCAAAAGCTATTAAAGATAAGAAATTAACAAAATTATATTAATGAGTCTATTACTTAGTGGCACAGAACTGCTCATAATCTTACTTATATTCTTTCAGAGTAATTTTTTATGAAGTGTGCACAATGTTACATTTATTAAAAATTGCAATACAGTATGATTGATAGATATTTTCACCAAGGTGTATTAAAAAATACTATGTGAGCTCAGTGAAGGGTGCTGCCTAACTGAAGAAATGAATTTTTGCTGGACTTGAAAGGAAGAACGGAAACATTCCCAAGCCCATAAGTGGGATGGTGGCAATGCAGAGAAAGGGACCACACAGCATAATACACTATGTCCGGGGAATGGAAGATGGTGCTGTGTGATGGAACACAAGATAGTGTGAGGAGATCATATGAAGATAAGGCTGCAAAGACTGGAGCCATACCATAAAGGGATTTGTCAATAGACAGAGCCATTAAGGATTGTTATTTGGGAAAGTGACAGACCATAGATATTAAGTGGCATGATAACTAATAAATCGTAGGTAGAACAGAAAGTCAATCTAAATACCGTTCTCCTCCTGTACATACAGATGCATTTGGAACTTTCCTAAGTGCAAGAGCATTAGTGAACATGTCCCCTCTCTAAAGTTTACCTGATAAATTTTAGCCCACTCGTATAGCCTGTCCGCCACAGGGTTATGTCAGTACAGGTGAATGTAGTGTCATTCACAGACTGTGCATTCAACGCCATCTATAAAAATGTAATTTTAAATGTTTTTGGTGTTTTAAGTGCTTTAGATAACCTATATCAGCATCATCTCTTAACTCTTCTATTTTTTTTTATCATTAGAGATAAATTCCTGTTAATTACCCCTTCCTTCCATGTCTTTGAGCTGATTGCTTACCTATCCAAAACATCTCCTCCCCCATTTCTCAGAGTTTTAAAGTAAATTTTCCACACTAAATATTGCAACAGGCTTTAAAAAGAAGCACCAAGCATCATTCCCCAGGTTAATGCCATCCACTTTCAGAGAAGTGTCCCCACCCAGTCAGCCTTCATTCAAGTTGTCCAGTTCATCTTTGCTTTCATTCTAGGAATTCCAAAACATCCTTCCTTCCATTCTGCTGCTCATCCGCCATCTACCCCTCTTGACTCATGATGAAAGGTTTCTTCCCTTTGTTTGTTTTTCCCTTCCTTTCTTCATTCCTTCCTGAAAAGAAACATGTTCATTGTAGAATATCTAGAAAATGCCAAAAAAAAAAAAATTTTAAAGAAATGGGGAAAAGTCACTTATAGACAACCATGTAAAGATAGCTGGTTTATCATTTTGATGTATTTGTTTCTTGCTAGTCTTTTTCTAAGCATGCTTAATCTTAGGGACCAGATGATATGCTATGTACTCAAACAATCACAAAGATGAATAATGCATTATCTCTGCTCTTTATGATATTTAGAGGGTCCAAACTGGCCCAAGTTTTTGATATGTTTTAGCATTTTTTTCCACAGGTCAAATGTGCCATGTGATTTTTAGTGTAATGAAATCCTATTTAAAATATCTTAAAATCACCCAAACTAAATGGCTAATCAAAATCCTACCACACAATATTCAGTATAAAATGCAGAGATTCTACATTTATTATCATGTATATTCTTAAAATACGGCTTATCAAATTTCATTTAAAAAGCATAGAATGCAGTTTTCTACATCCACTCCATTAAGAAGATTATTAAGTTAGCATTTCGTACGTATATAGGGGTGCACTTAAATTCAATAACATTTTCTTGCACCTCTTTAATTGCATTTTTTTCTGTTTAAAAGTGCTGTTTATGAATATCCCCTTTGTTGGTCTGTTCTAAGAAATATTGCTTACATATGAATATTTTGAATTAAGAATAAATGAAATTCTGTTTTTGCTGTCAGAACCAAATTGTAAAAATGCATTGCATGTCTTTGAAAATCAGTATACTCTATTAGCAGGCCTGTCAATATAAAAAGTGCATTCCATTTCCACCTCTTGCTCTAATAACCTTTTCTGTGTTACTCTGAGACAGTTCACATAATCAGAGTATATTGTCAGCTTACTGGAGTTGGGGAAGCATGAAATGAAAATCACGTTAATATTGATCCAATTCTTTTACTTGCAAGTGTCCTTGATGCCCTTTCCCAGAGAGCAATGACTGTTGATGCTGGGTAGCCATCTTCTTGTATTTCTCCTAGTCCAGTAAATCGTTTACAAGCATAACTAATCTGAATAAGAATTTACCACTTAGAATAGTAATCTGTGAACATTCCATCTTAATTAATGCCCATATTACTAATTCTGCAAGTTTACTCTGCCACTGAAATATTTCCCTCGAGCTTTTCAGAGAACAGCCTAGCTGCAGATATAATGTTGACGTCTAGTTTAAAACAATCAAAAATCAGTACAAGTTCTTCATTGGCAAAAACACAAAGGATGCTGTGCTCTAATTTTATGTGATATAATCATGTGCTAAAATGGATCATAAATAGTAACATCAGTTGTTGATTCAAAAAAGGCTTACCATACCTGAATCAAATCCATTATAAATGTGAACCTGGTATCTTGGTAATTTTATGGTATAGATAATATTTATTTTGAATTATAAAATATATTCTCTGTCAACAAAAATGGATTAAAGTGAGAACCGTGGTTAAACCCAGCGCATTCAGACTAAAATATCCACAACTAAGAAAGAATTTAGTATCTAAGAAGTCTGGGTTTTTTAATCTGTATTTATTAAATTTGGTCAATAACTATTCAGATTTTTACTTAAAGTGTGTTTGAAACAACAAATAGAAACTATTTGAGTAGAAACAGTCTATTTCATGTATGGAAACACTTGCTTTCACAAAATGAATTTATATTGATGAAGTGAGCCTCCTGACTCAGCATCAGGTACAAAAGAGGGAAAATGAGACTTGAGATTTCCAGTCATTCTTTACAATAGTGTTTTTATTCAGTATCACTAACAGTTTTTACCATTAGGATTTTTCTATTGCAAAGTCTGTTTAAAAAAAAAAAAATCCTGTTCCATACAGATTATTTTTTTCATTCCTTGATCTTCAGAAGGTCTTTCCTTTTATGTCATCATCTTTATGTTTCTTAAGAAAGGAAATATTGTGTCTGTGGTATAAAGTCAAAAGCAAAATTTAATTTTGAATCTAAATTCTTTACAAAGAAAAATACTTTTTAGTAAACCTCTATTGTTACAGTAAAGTTGTTCTGTGTATGTATCTACTGCTTTTATCTCACATTGAGATTGACATAAAATATTTTTGAATGGTAGGTTTCTCAGTATAATAAAAAGCATTCTTTCCTCTTTTTTGAAATGCTCAAAATTGTAAACTTCTTAGTAATAGATTGATTCATACTTACTATTACACAAGATCATGTCACCATATCTAATGTAATTAGTTGAGAGGTATATTTATCTTAAAATCTTTTCCTTTTAGTGGAAATTAAATAATATCATTTGGGGTTAGTAAAACACTGTTCTGTAAAGGTATTTGTTGCCCTGATTTCAGCTTTAATGAGGAAAAGTAATCTTTATTTAAAAATTTCCCAAAGTATTCATGTGTCATTAATACTTCTAAGAGAAAGTATTTATATTTGAAAGTGAGTTGCAGTATTTTCTCTTTCTTACACGGGGGTAGATTTTGTCAAAACACATTTCCAGGCTAAAAATGTTGTGAAATGGTATATATTGAAAAGAATTTCTCCTTCAAAAAAGAATGCCACCTTAAACTGATTTTAGGATGTTTAAAAACATTAGAATTTCCTAATATTACATTTAGATGAAATTAAAATGAAACTAAATTTCCATTCTTCCCATCTCCTTCCAATGATGAAAGGAAAGTATATATTCAATGGATCATCTTTATAATCCTCTAAAACAAATTATGGTATCAACTTTGTTGAGAAAGCTGTTCTTTTTCTTATCTAAGATGTTAAGAATATTTACATTCTTAAGATGCCTATATACAAAATCAAAAATGCATATCAAATACATTAACACTTATATAATTGTATTTAATAATATATTTAAATGAATAATATGGTTTTTGAGGGAAAACAATTTTTAATGTAAGCTAGTTACATTCCATTCAACTCTACAGACACTTTATGGCCCCTGCCAACGTGCTATCCTTGCTGTCTTCAGGAAGCATTCAGTCTAGTGGAGGAGTCAAAGAGTCATACTGCCTTATAATGAGTTTAAACAGTGTTAAGACAGCATGGTGGAGGGAAGAAGATTAATCTCAACTGATGGAAAGGAAACCATTATTTGTTGAATACCCATCATTGAGTATTGTGCTAATGAGACCTTAGACACATTCATTATCTTGAGTTTTTTAATCCTGACATCAGCCTGCTTTTTTTCTTTTACATAAATCTTCAGAAGCGTAATTGTAAGCACTAAAGCACTGGCTGTGATCTTGTTCAGTTTTAAATTAACTTTTTCAATACTCTTGTTTTTTTTTAAATTTATTTTATCAACATTTTAACAGACATTTTTGAGAGCTAACTATATAAATAATATTCATACATTTCAAAGTATTTTAGCATCCATTGTCTCATTTTAACATTGCCATAATCCTGTGAGAGTTCAGTTGATAAATTCTTAGTCCTCTTACAGCACGCGAGGAAACAGAGATTGGTCTGGATATATTTGTTAATATATTCTTAACGGATGTTTGCAGGAAAAATAAAGTAAGACTTGCAAAATATGCAGTCCACCTTGCTTATTTATGAGGAAACTGTAAAGGACATAACGAAAAAAGTAACTTAAGGACTGTGCATATAAAATGATTAATATGTGAATTATCTTTATATTTTCAAGCGCTCACTCAACAAATATTTATTGATGGCCACTTTTGATACTTAATACACTGGAAATTAAAGTCTAATACAAGAATACCTAAATAAAAGACTTCAAAAATATGAAAATATAATGATAATATATTATGACTTACAAGATTCAAAAATTATACAGTGAGGAGTAATCAATTAAACTGAATCCTAAAGGACAGGGCAAGTAAGAGAACTCCATGTGAAAGAAATTACATTTGTCAAACTTATAAAGTTTTGAAACAGTGTGGCATGTTTGGGAGCAAAAGCATTCAGCTCTTGGGGACTATAATGTGTGAAAAAGTCAAAATCGGTAAATTAATGAGATTAAATAAGCAGGGCCAAATTGTGAGTCATGGCCCATGTACTTAAATTGTACCAATAAAATAACATTGAAAATATATTCTTACATAGTAGATATATATAATTTAGGTGGATAGATAGATACATGTATACATTCATATATTATTTTTAATAAATGAAAATTAAAGCCATATTTCCAAACTCAATACAAAATAAGTAATATAGTACACTACGCTGTACTACACTAAAATTGGCTTGTTACGGTTTTATATTTTTTCTCTTTGTGCATTAGCCACACAGACATGATTTATGGCTTACCTATTGTTATAAATTATTTTTTTCTTTATTGGCATAGATGTTTTAAAGTTGACTATAGAATAATTTCTTAAACAGAAATAAACTACTGCATAATATTTTTCTTTACGGTAATGGTTTACATTTATCAATCAAAAAGGACATACTGGGCAAATGAAATAATTTCTTTGCCTTGATTGTCCAGACTCTCCAATTAGACATATTCTCTGAATATTATTAAGATAAGTTAATGTCTCCAACTTGTCATTTTTGTATTTTAATTTATATCTATTTGAAATAGCAATAAAACTTTAAAATGATAATAATAATAATTATGGTAGTAATAATGCTAAGGTATAGTAACAGTACTAAAATTAGAAGCACTTTAGTTTTCTTGTTACTTCACTTTTTTTGTTAGTTCACTTTTAAAACATACTTTGTTTTACATGGATCCTTATTTATTAAGAGAAATATTATAAAAGAGAAGCTTTATATAAAAGGTTCATGTAAGGCAATTTTCTATACTAGGTAACATTTCCACATACAGAGCTTCAAGCATACTTACTAAGAAATCTATTTTTTACATTTTTTTTATTAAAGTATAGTTGATTTACAGTTTTGTGTTAGTTTCTGGAGTATAGCATAGTGATTCATTTATACCCATATATATTATTTTTCATATTCTTTTTCATTATAGGTTATTACAAACTATTCAATATAGTTTCCTGGGCTATATAGTAGGTCCTTGTTGCTTAAGGAAATCTAATATGTATAGGATGCTTTCCTGTATTGTTATTTGTAACATGATGTGGAAAATAATGTAAGTGTAATTTTAGATTTGGCTTCATTAATCTATAATTTTATAGAATTACTTTATTCTGAAACCTTTCAAATTTTATGGCATTTTAATGTTTTCTTAGAAAATAAGCATATATGTCTATCCTGTCCAGCTTTACACATAATTCACATTTTCAAGTCTAATGTGTTCTGGTGGTTTGTGGTACTCGCTTGTTAATTTCTTGATGAATGGCTAAAAAGGCCAAGAAGTGCACTCAGTCCAACATGTCTTCTGAAGATAGATGATCTCAAATAAATTCTCTTCCCAATCAGATTGTGATTTGTTGGGTGTTAAACCAATTCTTTCTAAGGACAGTGTTTATAAGCCTTGTAATGAGACAGCCCTTTGAGACCTTACCTCTTTTTGCCTGTAATTTTGATAAATGAAACTCTAATTCATAAAGGATATTGTGATTGAAAAGCACCTTTGGATCTCGTACACTTTAATTTAGATAAATGTTTGGTGCGGTACCATAAAATCAGGAAGTTTACTGAGCTGCTAACTGGTAACACTGCAACATGGACAGTAAGTTCATTGTGTTGATAGGGATTTGTTTACTATACATCTTTTAAAGACATAATTGTTTTACTGCTTTAAAACTAGAGGGGATAAAATTGAAAACTTAATATACATTTGAGAGCTTACATTCCTTTGAATTCATTTTCTTTATTGGTAGATTCTAATTTTAATAACACAAGGGTAGTGTAAACCTTTTTTTTTTTTTTTGGAAGACAAAGCAGCACATGGTTGTGATATGAGAAAAAAAAAACTTGCTTTATTAGACTGACTCATGCATAAAGGGCTTTATTGACTATTTCATGTAAAGACCCAAGTTCCTTTTTGTGTGAATACATAGATTCTTCAGTTTACCCTCAAACTGAAGGTAAATCACCAAGAAATTCTGAGCTATCCTGGGATCTTCAGGTTAAGGGATATCCAGAGGTAACTTTCATGTCTCAGTTTATTCATTTAGTCAGTATTTATGGGGACTTGCTCTGTGCCAGGCAGTACGCTAAGAACCAGGAATACAAAGGCAGAAAGATGTTGCTAGTCATCAAGGAAGGAGCTTCCCGGCCATGCAGAGATAACAAGCACACAGACAGGGATAACACCTACAACTTCTCTAGTAGCAGGACTCGTGAGATGTGGTGGAAGCATAAGGGAAAGAGCACACCCAGCTTAAGAAATCAGAGACAGGAACCCAGGGTGGGTAGACTTGAACTTCAGTTCAGCAAGGGTTGGTGGCACACCCGCTGGTACCAGGCACCAGGGCTGCAGAAATGTGAATGTTTTCTTGTTTTCTTCATACTTACCTACTTTCAAAAATGATCTGATCAGCTGATTATCTAATTCACACTGAAGTATAATTGTGTTAAAGTGTATAACTTTGTGGATCAGAAAACCAAGTTTGTGATGAAGTGCAGGTTTTGGGTAGAAATTGCAGTGGTCTAAGAGTCCCAAGACATGGGTTACAGAGTTCTTTGTCTACTGCTAGCCAAGTCTTAGGTTCCCCAATAAGGCATGTTGCTTTCTCAGCCTGTTTCCTCATCTGTAACATAAGGATAGGTGATTATACCCCTTGCCTTTCTCACAGAGTTATTTAGACCAAACAAGATAAAGAAGGTAAAAATGTTCTAAACTTGAAAGTAATATGTAAATGCAGCTTATATTTATAAGAAAGCAATAGATTTTTCTTCTGATATTCACTGAAAGCAAAACAATCACAGTGACCTAAGCTATTATATTTTGATTGTGATTAGGCACTGAAGAAGATGTAGTAAAGTCAAAGAAAACGTTCCGAAGTCAGGCAATAGTGAATCAGAATGCAGAGACAGAACTTATGCTGGAAGGAGATGACGATGCAGTCAGTCTGCTCCAAGAGAAAGAAATCGACAATCTTGCAGGTAAGTTTTTAAATATTTTCTATTTGTTGTAACTGATAAATGCACAAAAAGTTACCAAATTTAAAATCTATCTTCTGATAAATAAGCTTGTGCCAGTGGTTGGAACAATGCTCAATCCTGTGAACAGTAATAATTGACTTTATCTCATTTCTAGTATTGAAAAGATGAAAATACATATCAAACTAACAATGAATGAATAATATCTACTTTTTTGTGTAATGAAGAGCAACTTTTTAATACAGGAGAAATAATGGTTAGCATAAATTGTTCCCATTTAACTGCCTAAATAACTGAGGGGGGTGGGCAGGGTAGTAGACTTACATGTGACTTTAACATGTTGACAGCTATGAAAAATAGCCACTTCAGCCAGGCGACCATTGAATTAACCATTTCCTTCCTGCTGTCACTCTTGGGAACGTCCCTCCCAATTCCTGGTTTTCTTCTCTCTCTGCACGCTGCTAATCCCCAGTGTCAGGAGACATTCTTTCACCTGCCCACTCTCAGTTTCCACTTTGTCCTGGTGCTCGTCTGTGGTCAATTCAGAGCAGCATCTGCAGTGGCCAGATGGGATATAGATATCTTAGAATTTTGGCCCATAACCATTTTTGATTTTTAAACCACTTTTGAGAATCTGATGAAAGCAGATTTTTTCCAGAAGGTGCACGTACAGTTTTGTACATAATATCAGAGGGTTCACGGACCCCTGGAAACCAGTCTGTGGAATCATATCCTTGATCTCAGGTTAAAAACTCCTGCTTTAGAGTTAGCAGATGGCATTATAGAAGTGGACTTCTGTTCATTATTCTGTTTACAAAATAGCACTCCTGTTTCCAGAAGTGTGCTGAAAATTACCTGGCATTCTTTTGGAAAGCCTCCAACGATATTTCTACCAGTTAGAAGTCTGTCATTTTACCAATGACTAGTTGTTATTGTAAACTGTAAACTAGAGATGGCACATTATCCTCCCTCTCCTAGAAAATGTTTAATAAGCTTATTCTAACACAGGTTCCTGGATATGCCAATGTTATTAGCATTACTGTATCGTAAAATCTATTTTTCCTATTTAAAACTAATCTTATATCTATGAACAAATGTTTGCCTCAAATTGCTAAGTAAATATTCAAGTTTCGGTTTTGTTGTTTTTGTGGTTTGTTTTAATAGTTCAGAGATTTTTATCTGAGGCTATTTGGCAGTGTAGACAAATGAAGTTCATTGTTTCTTTTTGCCACAGACTGTTTTCTCTTTTTCTGGTCTTATTCTTGATCCTAAAGAACTAGAGGAAATTCACAAACATAATTCCTGGCCTTTTTAGATTACGTTTTGCCTTTCCTCAATTCACATATCCTAACAGTTATGTCCAATAATTATACAATTTAGTTTAGAATCTCTGGTCTGTAATTTCCACTAAAGGAAATTAATTAGTTGATCGAGTTTGACTAGTGTCTTGGAGTTTATTGTAATAAGATCTGTCCAGTAATACCAGAGGCAAAATCTGATAAAGATAAGTACCTTCTTTGTATTTCTCTCTTACAATGATAGCTAGAGTAATTATTCATATTAATTTATGTTAATAGGCAAAATTCTCAAAATAACATTAAGTTAAAATATTTAAAGAACAATGAAAGTATGCTTGGAATAAATCGTTTAGGAATCGAATTGTGCTGCTCTTAATCAATTCACTCTATCAGTACTCCTCCAACTTCTGTCTTTTACACAGATTTTTCTTTGAGCAGATTTGCTCCTTTTCCTCTCTACCTGGTCTTAACTCACACTCCTTTTGTGGAATTCTCATGTCTGAAAAATCTTACAAAGTGTCCTGAAATATTAGTCTGCAGTGTTCATTTCTAAATCAGCAGTGCGCAAACGTGACCCTGGCCTTGGAGTACAGCAGAAAAGAAGTAGGGGGTGGGCGTTTTCTAGCGGGAGAAGTAGAGATCACAGAAATAGTCTACATAATATGAAGGTATCTAATAGAGTCATTTTGTAAATGCTGAAGTCTGTTTATTAATCTAGACTGTCAGGATAGTGACAGTGTCACATAAAAAAAATTGTGTGAGTTAATTACCAGCCAGTGTTCTTAGGTTTAAAAAAATCAGCTTTTAATAAAGTTTTAGAGCACATTCATGTATAACTTTTTTGTTGCTCTAACAAATTCTTGTCCAAATAATTGCTATCTCTGTCTCAGAAAATAAAATTTGTAAAGTAATAGTGTCTTTCTTAGGATCAGTTTCTGTTTAGAGAAAGAAGAGAAAGAGGAACAACAGCCATTGTGCCTCTCTAGGATCCACAGTGTTCCGAGGGCTTCATGTGCAGCAGCCTATTTAATATTTACCGCAGCCCTGTGAGGTGGATACTGCTGTTACCTTAATTTTACAAATGAAGATATAGAGGCCAAGAGAGATTTAAGGAGCTTGAGTAAGATTAAGAAGTATGTAAAAGACTTCCTTAAAAATACATAGTATATGGCTTGTACTAAACTATACCAAATAGTATCTTTAAATAAATACGTGTATATACTTAAAAATTCCTCTAAAATGATGTAAAAACAACATCTTCAGTTTATAACTCAATTTTTACACTGGCTCCACTATACTATACTTGCAAGCCTATGAATAAGCATAATAATTAATTTTAGTTTTATGTATGTGTTCCCCCAAATCATCTGGTAAGTTAAATTCTGATAGAATATTTTTTCACACAATTATATTTAAATATTGGCCGTTTCTCGTGTTTTCTCCATTTTCTTTGTAGCTTTCTAGTTTTAATAAAGATAAAATGTTCCACCAAGTTCTGCAACTTTAAATGTCATACAATTTTCTGTTTCACTTTTAGTTCCTTTTCTTCCCAAGCTGTTCGTCTCAAGAGGCAAGTTAACTGTGTGTGATTATTAATTACTCAATTGATTATGTATTATAACAAATGGCTAATATGATTATAATATAGAACTATGCCAATCAAGTAATTATTATATTGATAACACCTAACTTAATTCAGTTTAATTGCTTTTTTTATTTTGTAATGGTTGACCGCAGTGAATTAGCGTCTAAGATTTCACATGTAACTAAAAATACCAGTTTACTAATAATATTGTTACTTAAAACATTAAAATTAATTAGTGTAATTCAACTGATTTTGATCTAAAATCTCAGTTATTTATTTTAATTTGCAATTTTGCTTGGCAAATTGTCTCTTCAAATAATTGACTAAAATTTTGAAATTAACTCAAATTTATGTGAATTGACAAGTGAATGAGTTAATTCAATTGATGAAAGACGTGTGTCCCACTAATGAAATGTATTTCATTTCTTTTAGAGAGGTAGTTCTGTCACATACACTGAGTGACAATAGAAATATTTACGTGATAGAATCAGAATTCGTAAAGATTCCTTTTTTCTTCACTTTAAATGCTAGTAATTTTGATAATTTAGGGAATTCTAAGTTAATATTGATTAAGATGGTCCTTCATGCTTTATCAGTTCTGTAAATTGTAAACAAATGTTTTATGTATATATAAGCTGTTATCACCAACAATCCACCTGAATTTTTAATGTCAGATAAAAGATTTTCTACAAGCCCACACCGCCAACGCCCAACCTTCTGATTTTCCTTGAAATATCCTTCCACATCTCTGTTATCCTCCTCCCTTGTTTCCCTCATCTCATCCTCTACCCGTGTTTTCTACCTGTTTAAAATACTTTATGAAATACTCACTGGCCAGTCTTATTACCCCATAACACTTTTCTGGTAACAACTTAACTGACATATAATTGAATACCATACAGTTGACCCATTTGAAGTGCACAGTTTAATGATTTTTAGTATCTTCACAGAGTTATGCAACTGTCACCACAATTTTAGAACATTTCATCACCCCCCAGAAGAAATCTCACACCCTTTGGCTGTTCCCCCCAGATTTTCCATCCTCCCTCCACAGCCCTAGAGGACCACTAGCCTACTTTACGTTTCAACAGATTTGCCTATTCTGGACAGTTTATATTAATAGAATCATATAATGTGTAGTCATTTGTGACTCCCTTTAGTTAGCATAATGTTTTCAAGGTTCATTCATATTGTAGCATGTATGTCTTTTTATAGCAAATAATATTCCATTTAATGAATGTACCATATTTTGCTTATCCATTCACTGTGGTTTCTCTATTCAGATGTTGATGGGCATTTCGTTTGTTTCTCCCTTTTGTCTATTATAATTAATAATTAATGTGGCTATGAACATTCATATACAACATTTTATGTGAACATATTTTTTTTTCTCTTGAGTATATACCTAGGCAGGAATTGCTGGGTCAAATAGTTACTCTATTTTTAACTTTTTGAGGAACTGCTAGACTGTTTTCCAAAGTGGCTGGATTATTTTACATTCTCAGCAGCAGCATGTGAGGGTCCAGTTTCTCTGCATCCTTCGCAACGCTGGTTATTTTCTATCTGTTTTATTATAGCCGCCCTATAAAATTTTAACTGTATCATTCTTAAGTCACTTGCCACATAAAGCCTTGTATTGTAGATGCTTTTCTGTATGTTTTCTCTCTCCTTTTAGACTGTAAATTCCTAAGGCTAGCAAGCACATCCCATATAACTTTGAACCATGAAGAAATCTTCTAACACAATTACTTGCCCTTAAAACGTTCCCATTGGAAAAGTTCATGTAGGTAAAGTGAACTGGAGAGCTGAGATAATTATCTAGTTAATTTATACCAAAACCAGGAGACAAAACAAAACAAAACATCTTTTGACCTATTGAAATTAAGTATTGGGGTGCTTGAATTATCAGATCATCTGTTCATAATGATTGAATTATTCAAATAATTACTCATCACTCAACGTTTCCATGGTAAGAACACCTAAAGTTAGCTAATCTTTGTCTCATTCCAACTTGCACTAGTTGTGTCATTTTAACTAAATATCTTTTAAGGTTCCCATATTTAGAGTTGAGATACCACTGTGACTCTTGATCCAAAAAAAATTTTTTTTCTCTATCATGTGGAAAAGATGTCCTATAACCAATGGATTATAATCTTATTTTGAATATTTTAAAAAGATTTATTAGTATAGGAAACTGGCAACAAGGGGAAAAACTATTAGAATATAAGATTTTGATTTTTTGTGTGTAGGTTTTTCAAAGTGGTAGGTTTACAGTCCTTTACACAGACATGCACACTCTAATCGAAGTAAAGAATCTGAAACTTTGAAGAAATGCATTATGTGAATTTAAGAATGAGAAAAATATAGAAATAAGGAGAAGGTCTACCACGAGAAGCAGAATCTACTGAACGGGAGGTTCTCCTAAATGACAGTCTCCTTCCCTTTGTGACTCACCTTTAATGCTCATCATAGTTCCCAGGTGCACTTTCTCTGATGTTTAGAGGACATGATTTTGAAGACTGTTTTTCTTGCTGTTAACTGGTCAAATTGTTTGCATTTTGTACAGTCTTTGTTCTACCAATCCAAAGTGAAGGCAGGTAGCAAATGATGGGGGCAGGGAAGGAAATTGTTGCTTAGAATTTTTTGAAATTATGTAAATTTCAGGTGTACAGCATTATAATTCAACATCTGTACACACTACGAAGTGATCACCTCCACAGTTCTAGTTACATCTGTCACTGTACAGTTGACGCCCGCACCCATTTGCTTAGAATTTTTTCAAGGTTGACCATTCCTACCTCCCTAAATCTCTGTTTGACTGCATTTCACATAGTCATTTACTTACTCATTAACATATATTGAATACTTAGTGAATATATAGAACTCTAGGATTCAGAGACTGATAGAAAAAAAAAAGTCATCAGGAGGATTAGCTCTGCTAACACTACCTCTCAGTAACTCAGATAACCAGGAAATTATGGCAGAAAACATGTCTACCCTAATAAATGAAAGCAGACAATTAAGATGATCACTTAATTTAGTCTTTTAAATGTTCTTACTTAGAATGTTCGTATACCAGAGGCAAAGTTGTTTGTATAGAGAGTGAATGTTACCTAAAAACAGCTAAGAAAGGAGGATAAAGCAATATATGGAGCATACAAGAAGGGAGAACTCAAGAGTCTAGGAAATTATAATGAAATTAAAAGAACAGCAGAATTCTAAAAGCTAAGGTTTTCAGAGAAATGGGTTATTTTCAAAAGAAAAAAGAATATGAGCCAAAAGCACAGAAAATATTTATTGTAATTGTTTAAAGGAATAAAAGAATAAATTCTGTAGAAGCGACCACAGTCAGTGTTTCATAGATGCAGATAAACTCTGATTCAGATCATGTCTGCTTAAGTTAAGCCTAACTATTCCATACAACGCAATTCTAATATGGTTAATGAATATACTATTCCTGGCGAATCTAGCTTTTTTTTTTTAAAGACTCCTCCACATTTATGCCTTTAATTACAAAGTCTGAGTAGACTGGCCTCAACCTGATATTAGTATTTAGGGGGAAATATCTAAGCATTCTGGATTCTCTGAAATGCATTTTGCTCAGGATTTTCCCCTTAATTTTTAAACCCATGTGTATTTTAAGGGAAATTTAATCCATATGTCCCTGACTCACTCACACTTAACTCATCAAAATGTTGTTTAGTAAAAGCTATTTGATGTTGAAAAAGCCTTATGAGCCTTTATAAGTCTTTTTTCTCTCTCTTTGAATTAGGAAGTTGCTTTGCAGTCATAAATAGTATACTCAAAGGGTTCATGTACAGCTTCAAAAACAAAATTCACAAAGCTCTTAGAGACAACATTAGCACATGCCCACTTCTTACAAAAGCTAAAATATTTAAATTTCTACCTTAATTTTTTAATTCAGTTGAAGAGTTTGAAAATCAATAAAAGCTTCACCATAAATATTTAGCCTTTTTAGCATATCTTCATTATTTTTACAATGTCTACAAGACCATTTTAGAGTCTGCAAATATCTTACTGTATCCATCTTTCTGTATTTCCAAAAATGTATTTCCCCTCCAACCAAGGATTCTGTAGTCTGTAGAAACGTTAAGATACTTTTAAGTATCGCAACATCCCTGCTAACCAACCTTTGTAAATTTAGAATATAATAAAAGGGCATAATTCTAGTCTTGTTTATTAGACATCAACCATGATTCAAATCATACATAATGTTCTTACATCTTTTTTATTTTAAGAATAAGCCATTCTTTGTTATACTGCAAATCTTTCACAGACCACAATGATGAGGTTGATTCTTTCTAATAAATGTTCTAGTTGAAACCCATTTTTAGTTTTCACTTTTTTCTCTGTACAGAAAGTTTCTCACAAAGTAATCCCTCTAAAGATTTATAGTTATACTTACTACCAACTTGAAAAATAAGGACAGTGAACAGCCCGACTCACTTATTAATAGACCATCTCTCTCCTCTTGTAGGGAGCTAAATTTTCATATGCCGTGTTTTTTTAAAAAGTACATGGATGAGGAAGGATATTAATCACCTATGGAAAATGTATGGGTCACCTCATTTGTCATACTTGGAGGAAAAAAAATGTGAGATAACAAAACTGTTTTCCCGGTGCCAAACTGTGGGTGTCAGCAACTTAGAGAAGAGGGAGGGGTGAGGATGCATCCTGGCATCACCGCTTCCCCGCCGGGAGCTCTGGTGGCCCCTCTCAGAGACTTCGGCACTCTTTCACAACTAGCGGAAAAGCTGATTTTTGCCACTACATTTAGAGCAGTGCTATACAGAAAGGCAAATAAGTCTCTGCATGTCGAAAATATTTTTTTATTTAATTATTTTGTTTCAATGGCTCAGTGCTACAGAGCCCAGAAACTGCAGAAGGTACTTAAACAAACAGCACTAAGGGCAAGTTTTTAGAGGGAAATCCATTTTTTAAGCAGTTATTCAAGTAGAATCTGCTTCATCAGTTCAAATCATCCGTCCAGTAGGTACAGATCTAGAACTTTTTATCAGCTAAAAAGAAGAGAGAGTCAGACTGAGTTTGCTGTCTGAATATTTTTAAATTATCTTCTTTCCAGATAAAATGTTTTATTGATCAGAAGATGACTGATTGTAATGTCTTGTGTGTTTTTTGTTCAAAAGTTCTGTTGATGTTTTTCCTTCATTTTAAGTTACTAACAGATGAAGCAGCTAAATAGAGTTGCAGTACTATTTCAGTTCAATTTGTATCTAAAACAGGAGTACTAAGAACCCAATATCACAGAAAACTTAAAAAAAAAAATTCTTGGATCAAAGATCGGGTTGTGAGGATAAGTCCTCATTCACCAGCTAGTTTTTGGGGTGGGGGTGGGGAATTGACTATACACGTAGTAAAGAGATAAGTCTGGATGGGCAGATGAAGCCAGGAGATATAATCCATATTTATTGACAGAAAACAGTTCTGCAGACTGATAACTTTACAACTCAATGAATTAGGTATTATACTTTATTCTAAGATGTGGAAACTTAAGGTCAGACATTGGGCTATTTATTCATAATCACATAACGAAGATATGAGCCAAGATGTGAACCCACTTGTCTTTCTCCAAAAGCCCTTGTTCATTCCACTACATCATGTTTGGTTTTTTTAAATTCTAAATTGTAACCCATTGGAGGGTTAGCATATCAGTTACTTGGATTATGACCAGCATTATTTGTAAATGAAATAAAAGAGAAAAGATTCAAATAGAAAATGTCAAAATTCATCACACAATAAAGATAAGAACTGGAAGGACCTGTTGGGTCCTTATTCTCTGCTGCCAGATCCCAGCTTGACTCAGACTGGATGTGGTTATTCAAGCAAAACAAATGCAAATGTTGAATATCTGCTATATGCAAGATGTTAAGGTGGGTACTTGGAGTAAAAAGACACATGCTTAAAGTTCCTGCTTTTAAGGCGTTTATAATCTGGATGGAGAACAGATAATGAAAAGAAAAAAAAAAATCCTAGATATACAAAGTAAGCCATGATAGCACAAAATACACCATGTGGGTTCTGGAAAGCCTTCCTAGAATGGGTGTTTCCTGTCTTGAGTCTGGAATCATAAGTAAAAATATTTAGAAAGATTTGGAGTTGTTACAGACAATGGTAAACATCAGATGCTAAAATACCACCTTCTGCGTGAAACTACAGTAGTTCTGAATTATTCAGGTAGAAGCATGAGGCAGAAGATCTCTACGGTTGAGACTGACAGTGTTATTAGGGAGTGTTCTGTGCCATGAGGAGCCTATATTTTATCCTGAAAAGTACAGTGAGTTGAAGGATTTTTAAGTATGGCAATGAAAAGATCCAGTTTATATTTTTAAACAAATTATTCACCCAATGTTCAGATTATGGTTTTAGAATGCCCAGACTTGAGGCAAGAGGCTGTGGTTGACCAAATCAGAGGTGATGGGAGCCTGAACTGAATTGGTGGTGGCAGGAAGGAGAAGGGGGCAACTTCAGACACACTTAGGAGATACAATGTGAAGGACCAGGATGATTCCCTGGTTGTGAGAAGTAAGAATGAGGAGAGTCTAACCTGGGAGAAGAAATGATGTAGAAGCTGTTAAACATGTTTGATAACGTGAAGATGCTGGGCTTTAGGGGAGACAGGAATGAAGTCAGCTTGGACTGTTGGGTATCCAGATTGTTCAAATGGATATAAAGTTTTGAAATTTGAGAGCCAAGTTGGGCATGGAGTTCATAATTCAAACCTCTGAGATCACCCAAGGAAATGGACAAAATAGAAAGGAAAGATCAGTAGGCAAAAGTCAAATCTCCTGCAGAACAAGGTTTAATTGGCCAGTGAAGGAGAGCTCCTCGGGGTACCAAGATGGAAGTCAGGCAGTAAAAGAACAAGAGAGAATTACAGGCACACCTCGGATATACTGCGGGTTCAGTTCCAGACCACCTCAACAACAAAAGTATTGCAGTGAGTCAAGTCACACAAATTTTTTGTTTTCCCAGTGCATAGAATGTTATGTTTATACTATAGTGTAGTCTATTAAGTGTGTAATAGCATTATGTCTAAAAAATGTACATTTCTTAATTTAAAAATACTTTATTACTAAAAATGCTAACATCATCTGAGCCTTCAGCAAGTTGTAATCTTTTTGCTGGTGGAGGGTCTTGCCTCGATGTTGCTGGCTACTGATTGATCAGGGTAGTGGTTGCCAAAGGCGGGAGTGGCTGTGACAATATCCTAAAAAGATATCCTTTCACAAACGATTTCTTTATAGCAGGCAATGGTGTTTGATAGCATTTACCCACAGTAGAACTTCTTTCAAATTGGGCTTAGTCCTCTCAGGCCCTTCCACTGCTTTATCAACTAAGTTTATGTACCGTTTTTAATCCTTTGTTGTCATTTCAACAGTCTTGACAGCATCTTCACCAGGAGTAGTTTCCATCTCAAGAAACCCCTTTCATTGCTCATCCAAAAGAAGCAACTCCTCAACCATTCAAGTTTTATCATGAGATTGCAGCCATTCAGTCACATCTTGAGGCTCTGCCTCTAATTCTAGTTCCTTGTCATTTCCACTACATCCACAGTTACTTCTCCACTGAAGTCTGGAACCACTCAAAGTCATCCATGAGGGTTAGAATCAACCTCTGCCAAATGCCTGTTAGTGTTGACATTTTGACCTCTTCCCATGAATCACAAATGTTCTTAATGGCATCTAGTATGGTGAATCCTTTCCAGAAGATTTTCCATTTATTTTGCCCAGATCCATCAGGGGAATCACTATCTATGGCAACTATAGCCTTATGAAATTCATTTCATAAATAGAATAAGACTTGAAAGTAAAAATGACTCCTTGATCCACAGGCTGCAGAATGGATGTTGTGTTAATAGGCATGAAAACAACATGAGTCACCTCGTCCATCTCCAGCAGAGCTCTTGGGTGACCAGGTGCATAGTCAATGAACAGTAATAATTTGAAAGGAATCTTTCTTTCTGAGCAGTAGGTTCAACAGTGGGCTTAAAATATTCAGTAAACCATGTTGTCAACAGATGTGCTGTCATCCACGCTTTGTTAGTGTATTTTATAAAGCACAGGCAGAATAGATTTAGCATAATTCTTAAGGGATTTTGTGAATGGCAAATGAGCATTGGCTTCAACCTAAAACACCAACTGCATTAGCCACTAAAAAGAGAGTCAGCCTGTCCTTTGAGGCTTTGAAGCCAGGCATTGACTTCTCTCCGGCTATGAAGGTCCGACTTGGCATCTTCTTCCAGTAGAAGGCTGTTTCATCTACATTGTAAATCTGTTGTGTAGCGTGGCCACCTTCATTAGTTACCTTGGCTAGATCTTCTGCATAACTTGCTGCGGTCTTCCATCAGCACTTGCTGCTTCATCTTGCACTTCTGTGTTATGGAAATGGCTTCTTTCCTTAAACCTCATGAACCAACCGCTGCTAGCTTCAAACTTTTCTTCTGCAGCTTCCTCACCTCGCTCAGCCTTCAGAGAATTGAATAGAGTTAGGGTGTTGTTCTGGATTAGGTTTGGCTTAAGGGAAAGTTGTGGCTGGTGTGATCTTCTATCCAGACCACTAAAACTTTCTCCATATCAGCAACAAGGTCGTTTCCCTTTCTTATCTTTCATGTGTTTGTTCACTGGGATAGCACCTATAATTTCCTTTAAGAACTTTTCATTTGCATTCACAACGTGGCTAACTCTTTGGTGCAAGAAGCCTAACTCTTGGCCTGTCTTGCTTTTCAACATGCCTTCCTCACTAAGCTTAATCATTTCTAGCTTTGGATTTCAAGTGAGAGACATGTGACTCTTCCTTTCGCTTGAACCCTTAGAGGCCAGTGTTGGTTTATTAATTGACCTAATTTCAATATTGTGTCTTAGGGAATAGAGAGGCTCCAGGAGTGGCAGAGAAACAGGGGAACAGGCTGATCAGTGGAACAACCAGATCACACACAACGTCTATCAGTTAAGTTCTCAGCCTTCTATGGGTGGGGTTCATGGTACCCCAAAATAATGACAGTAGTAGTGTCAAGGATCAGTGATTACACATCACCATAACAAATATGATAGTGAAAAAGTTTTAAATGTTATGAGAATTGCCAAAATGTGACACAGAGACTTGAAGTGAGCAAATGCTGTTGGAAAAATGGCACCCATAGAGTTTGTGGGCACAGGGTTGCCACAAAGCTTCGATTTGTAAAAAAAAAACACACTCTGCAAAGTGCAGTAAAACAAGTTATGTCTGTAGCATGCCCTGGAAATCAAGGAACTCTTGCTCAG
Organism: Camelus ferus; assembly: GCF_009834535.1. Classification (NCBI taxonomy): domain Eukaryota; kingdom Metazoa; phylum Chordata; class Mammalia; order Artiodactyla; family Camelidae; genus Camelus; species Camelus ferus. The sequence continues at coordinate 15,117,685 of NC_045709.1, read as the reverse complement.
TATTTTTCAACCTGATACCCCTTGGAAAACAATTATTTTGAAATATTCTACAGGGAAAAAGTATAGTTAAATGTGTTTGGAAAATTCTGGGTTTAAAAATAAAATATGACACAGATTTTGTTATTTAAATTGATGGAAGGACTTTTCCAAACCTTCAGCATATTGACATGTGCTTCCCTAACACCTGGGCTGAGGCTGAGGGGGAAGCCAAAGGAGTGAGGGACTAAGAGATAGGCACTGAAGTCTAGGAGCTGAACAGAGGAGGGGAGTACAAGGTCAGAGAGTAGCTAAAGGAGGGGACGGAAAGCCAGGGAGAGTGAGTACCTGACTTGAACAGGAGGAAAAATATATTTTCTGGAGAAAAAGAGATAATAATAAATGCAGAGGCAGAAAAATCTTTAGATAGAGGAAGATATCAAAATAAATAACCAAATTTAATTTTCCCCAAAATATAAATACTTCATTTGTTATACAGTTAGGATGGACAAATGTTCAAATGTGAATTTTTCTAGGAAGGGGCCATATATTTAATCATCTTCTCCAAGAGATGTGTGAGCACAAAAAAGGATAAACACCACTACTTCATACTGTAATACCTGAGCTTTCATCTTCGGTTCCTTAACCTAAAAAGTCTGACATTCAAGGCTTCGTGTGTTTTTTCTGTTTCATCTCCCACTGCTCCCCTTTGCACATCCTAATTGCTGACCAGTCTTACGTACTCTTGTTCATCCCCTGCATCTGTCTGTTTGTTCACGCTTCTCCCTGCTTACAACACTCTTCCCCCACATATACATCTCTCCAGCTCCTACCTAGCTATCACAGCTCACTCCAAATGCCACTGCCTTGTCCAGTCCCTGCTACACCTTGTGCCCCCAGTGCCCAGCAAAGACTGGAAATCATTACAGTTCTGTGACTATAGAAATTTTTTCTTCTCCTCGCTTGGTGGGAGGAAGTATACATAACAGTAAATACCCGGGAGTTAGGTAACCAGGTTTGAATCCTGTCTCTACCATTTACTAGTTGTGTGACCTTCCCTAAGTTACTTCAGTACAGTCTCGCCTTCTCATCTATAAAATGGAAATAATAGTGGTACTGATCTCATAGGAGTGTTACGAGAAGTAAATGAGATTAACATATGTCAGGTGCTTTAATAATGATTAGCTAAACCCTTTCTCCCAAATGGCATACTTACCCCTGTATATTTCTCATCTTTACTTTGTATTATAAGCTCTTTGTGGGAAAAATTGATGTGTTATACATTACTGTGTTATCTCTTAGTGCACAAAACCAAGAATAGTTTTTGTTGACTACATGAATGAATGAATGAAGAATGCTGAGTTAAATATCTCTCTAAGCATTTAATTTACAAAAAGGGAACAACTTACACACTAGGAAAGATGGCGGTTATAAAAGTATGCCATTTAAAAAAATAATAGCATGCCTGTGATATAGCTGGAATGACCAATTACATTATATAACTCTTACTGGTTTTCAGCATATTTTTTAATTTATCTTTTCTACAAAATGCAGTGTCTTTCATAATTTTAAAGAACAATTTGAAATCAATTCCAGAGAAATATAAAAGATGTAATCTTTTATTTTAATTGGCCTTTTTACTGTGACATATACATGCAGCAATGGTGTGTATCGTTTTTTATATTTAGTTCGATAAACACAGATTGCATACTGTGTGACAGAAACTGTGTTAGATGAAGAAGATAATACTCCTGTCTTCAAGTAGCTCATGCCAAATGGGAGAAACAAACTTCTAAACACATATATTCAACATACGATAAGTGCTGCAATAAAGATGTGCCGAGGAAACCATGCGAACATAAAGACAAGGCACTAGTCCAGCCAGGGGTGCAAAGATGAAGTCCTCCTGGTCCGGTAGATTTAAATCATCTCCTCTGGTTTATTCACTCATCTAGTCTAGTAGGAACTTACTCTTCTTTATCATTAAATGATATCCTAGTGCCATAAAAGAGTCAATACCCTTCCAGAAAGTGAAAAATGGATTCCACATGTTGAACTAAATGTGATATAACTAGAAACACAAATCTCAGCTGGCTCACCTAGCAAATGAAAAGGCAGAGCAAATTACCACAATGAACATTAAAAACATCCTTCTTTTTTAGTATATATATACATATATATACTAAAATATATATATATTATTTAGTATATATAACTCAGTAATATTTTACTTAAAATATATATGCTTTGTAAGCTTTTTGTTCCATAAAATTGCCTATGCAGAAAATGCACTAGTTTTTGTTGGTTTCTTTTTAACATAAAGAATTATTTGTTCCACAAAGGAATTAAAAAACACAAATGGTACATTAAAGTTAGAGCCTATCAGATTATCTTTTAGGACTTTTAAAAATTATTTGTATTCAACACATTAAATGAGATTTTATTCATGCAAAAATAGATGTTCTACCATGATGAACAGGTATTTTGTTAAAATGCAGTTTTCAGTTGCTCTTATATAGAGGGCTCCATTCTTTCTGTTCCTGTTTCAGACTCTGGTAAGCTGAATTTTACCAGAGGTAGGTTTGCTCAGGTCCGAAAAGGTTCACATGTGTTCTTAAGCACCTGTCTCATTTTGTATGGTGATAACCTAAGGAAACCACTGCACTGGGGGAATGATTGGTTATTGTTAATCTCAGTCTAAGGGTAGATTATGTGCAGAAAGTCACCAAAGAGTGTAAAGAGGTCACTTCCTGGGCTTGGTGAGCTTTGTATGAAATTTGGATTTCTAGAGTATTTATAATGGGTAGTTTCTGTGTGTGTGTGTGTGTTAGGGAAGGAGGTAACAATGCTGGAAGTTAAATTTGTTAACTCTTGGAGTATGTATTCTATTACTTGTTCAAGTTATATTTTTCTGAGTCAAGCTAAAATATTCTGTAACTATTTTCATTGCAAGAAGTTTTTGAAAATTTCAGAGGATCATTATTCTGATAATGTATTTGGACCACTATAAATATTCTCTTTATATAAAGAAAAGCAGCACTGTGTAGAGATTTTGTTATGCTTTCTTTTTTCTTGAGGCATTTCAAATGCTTGAAACCCAGGGAACTGTGCTGGATAAAGGGAATCTAAGATCTTCTGCAGTATTTTCCCCCGAACTCTCCTCTCCCCTAGGCACAAACATCTCCATTTTCTTAATGCCTGAAGTTTTCCTAGAATCCCAAAACAAAGTTCCAACTTTCTCATATTCTTCAATAATTTATTTTAAATTACTTTGAGATTAAAGCATTTTACTCTTCTAATTCTGTGGGGCAAACATTTTCTTAAATTATTTTTAAGTATAGAACTATTAATTTAAAGTTCAAAGCAGTGGTAATATTTTAGATATGTTCAGTCACTCATGCTGTGAGTTATTTTCCTACAAATTTTATCACATTATAGGAGTCATTGTAAAAATTTATTTATTTTATTTCTGTCTTAAAGATTTTTTGGAATAATGGCCTTTTTCACTAAACACAAAGGATTTCAAATTAGTTTTATTCTAAATAATTTCAGGATTTTAAGTTTAGTAATTTTACAAAGATTAGTCAATGCTTATTATCCCAAAGTAGTGGTCTTTTTCATGTTCCAAAAGCAAATTGAACATGTGGTTTCAAAGTACTTGAGGTTGGAGTTAATCCATATAGCTAATAAAACTTTTATTAATATTAAACTAAGTTTAGCAGATATTCAGATGACTCTATAATACATCATAATTTCACAATTTCATGTAAATATAGTTTTTGCCAACTGAAAGTTCATCAAATAATTGTAACGATGCCAATTTTAATTACTTCAACTCCTTGTCCCTATATATATTCTTTGTCATACTCTATATTGAAATTTGAAAAGAATTTTAGCATTGTTTGAGAATTTAATCACCATAATTGCCTTTTAATAGCAGGAAAGCTGTTGACCACCCCCCAAAAAAATGATTAATTCCTATATCTGAGAAAAAGAAAAGCAGCCCCTGACCTCAGGAAACCGGCCTGACCCTCACAAGGAGGCCTTGGTATTGCTGGGAGCTGGCCTGGGGCTCACAGCTTGACAAGGGTGTTCTCCTGTTGGACATAAACAACCTCACAGAACATCAGACAATAATGATGTGAGGCAAAAGACAACTTCTTAATTTTGTCTAAGCACAAAAACAAGGTCTCTTTACACACTGCTTAAATATTAACATCCCTTTCTCCTGATTGTACGAATGACTGCTACTTCTTTGCCAGTTAGTTTTAGCCTAGGTCTAGTCCTAGATAAGATTTATTGAGACACCAAGTCACAGAATTATCGCTCTTCCCTGACAGAGCCCGGTCCAGAGCAAAGCCCTGCATCCTTGAATACTTCCCCAAATCACTTAACCAAAGCCCAGATCCTACAATAAGTCCATTTTTACACTCAGTCGCCCCGAAGTTCCAATATATCCCTCACTGCGTTGAGCAATAAACCCAACTTTCTCAACTGCAGTTGTGCTCCTGGTGGTCTTTGGCAGGAGGGTATTGACACATCCATATGTCCAAAATTGTGAATATTGAACCAGTAGTTAAGTAAAAATGTAAAAGAACTTTGTAAACTGTAAAGTTCTATTTAAAAGTTGATTATTATTAAGATTTCTCGACTTACAATTTTGTTGTCAGTAGAATCCTCCAAACCCACAAGTATTTTTTAACATTATAGTTTTAAAATATGTTTGATGAACAGTTCCCTTCTCAAATATAAAGCATATGTATTTTCTGCTCTACATTTACCATCCTAACTGATTAAAGATCCCATGGCTCTAAAGAGACGTTCCTTCTTCTAAAGACTCTTTCCATCATGTTTGGGTGATTTTTGTTCTAGTTCAGATTTTAAATTAGCATTTAAATTAATGGCAAGTAATATCCCTATCCTTCTTTCAAATATAGGAATGGATCAATATTTCCTAAACATTACAGTGCCAATTCCAAAAGGTAAATAACACTTATTTTTTCCTTTAATTACCACATTAGATGGTGGAATTTTAAACCATTGTATGCAGCAGTACAAGGGGAGGAGGTTTTGTCCCATCCATCTGTTTAACTATCTTTTAATAACCATCACTTTACTTCTGTATGTGCTTAAAGACATTGATATAATTTATCCTTGTATTGCCATAGAAGTCATTAGAATGAATATATCTACAAACTCACTACATGAAACAAAGTTAGGAGATTAAATTTGTACCTAGTTATCTTCTAGGACAGAATCTGCCAGATCACCATCTCTCTGACATCCAGACATGCTGCCCTTTCTAAACTATTTTCATTGGGAAAGGGATCCAAGGTGGGGTTTTTTTTGGGTTTTTTTTTTTTTTTGGTTTTTTTTTTTTTTTTTTTTTAGTTTGTGATTGTGCCTTATGTAAACATTTTAATATCGGATCCCTAAAATCCAGAGGCTCCCCCAAAGGGGATTAAAACATAATCCCCTCTCTGTATTGCTGTAGTGGATTAACTCTATTCTCTCTGCGGCTGGTTGCTCCCTGAAGGCTACAACAAAAAGACTCAGCGCTCTTAAACATGCTATGGAATTGGAAGTTGTAATTGGAGATTTCCAAAGGACAAGGGTAAAAATGACACACTATTAAAGCTGAATATTTCATGAGTGTCTTTCTTAAAGAAAGACCGGTTCGTAGCCCTTGTATGAACCCCCAGAAAAGTCTCCATTCAATAGAATGAGAATTGGAGTCAAATCAAAAGGAAACGCACTCGCCTTTCAGAAACGCAGAAAAACAGGTAGAGAAAATGTGTTCCCTGTTAAAAGTTCACGGAATTATGTACTTAAAATTCATAACACTGTTTATTTCGGTAAGTCAGTTTGTATGTTTCTGTATCGTGATTTTTAAATTCTTTCCCAATTTGTTTGGATATGTTAAATTACTTTTTAAGAGAAAGAAGTAGTTCGCCATGTTTAATGTTTTTGGCCATTCTTGGCTCCAGATGCTTGAAATCTCTGTTAAACCAGCAATCACTAGCTTTCTGTGTTTAGAATGACGACTTTTCTGAGGTTTTATCAAGGTTCAGTGATGTTTAAGAAGACACTTTGTTTCCGATGTGAATCAGGTCACCTTTCTCACCTCGCCCCAGTCACAAGTAAACCTGGATTTATCCTGAAGGGAACTGTGAAAAGTGGCATCTAGAAGAGCGTCCCGGTGGCTTAAGGGTTAAGGGAGCGGTTCTAACCGGCCCGAGCGTTGGGGGCTTCGGAGGAGGGCGCGGAGGCAGGAGGCGCCGCCGAGCGCGCGCACAGACCCTCCAATAAACACAAAGGAGGGCCTTGGGAATAGAAACCCAAATCCACTTGTAATCGTACAAGAGATTCGGGCATAATTACTTGAGCAACCTAGATTAAGATTGATGAGCCTTTAAAGTGGCGCTTCAGATCGACCGCCTCGCCCTTTGGAAAGAAAAACCTTACGGAGCCGAGGTGGACCCCGACTCCGCCCGACTCGGGCGGAAGCTGCCTGCCCGAGACCCAGGCGGGAATCCGCGCGCCCCGAGCCCGGGCACCCCAGTGCGGGCTTCTCCGGGATAGAAAGCAGTAAAATAAAAGCTGGGCCTTAGCCTTAGCCTGACCCGGGCGGTCACGATCAGGGGTGCAGACTGACACAGTGTGCTTCATAGCCACCCCTTTAAGCGCGACAGAAGCGGCCAGTTCCTCTCCGGTCCTCCTGCAGCAGAAACGCCCGGCTTTGTGCTGGACGGTCGCGGATTCGGTGTGTGCTGCTCCCTGGAAACGCGAAGTCCGCTGCAGTCCCCGCGCGGCCGGGCCGGGCCTGCTCGAGGCGGCCGTGGCGGTGGCGGCGGCGGCGGCGGTGAGGGCCGGTCTCCCCGCGAGGAGCCGCCGCCGAGGGGCCCGGGCCTGAGGGGCCGCAGGGGACCTACCTTTTCATTGCCTTTCTCCTGCTGTTGTTGTGACTCATTTGTGTGCATTTGAGGGGGGGAAAGTGGAAGGGAGTATAATGCGCCCTTGCTGCTGAAAAACGAATACATTTTTTTCTGATTTCTAAGTCTGAATTTTAAGTCTATGATAGAAAAGAATGCCTCCCCTTCGGGAAATTTTAAAGGGCAGTTAAGTAATCCTCCTTTGAATTAATATTCTAATACATGAAATTTGTAATTTTCGATTTTAATTCAAGTGGTGGAAATTCGAAGTAAGCACCTTAGTATGCACACGTTTTGAACATCTTTTACGGAAGGTTAGTTCCTCTAGTCCCAAAAGTTGAGGAACAGCACGTTTCTAATGCTTTTCGGAGAATCGTTTTGTTCAAGCGTCTTACAATTTCATCATTTTTGACTTTTTTTCGGTGAGAAAAATAAGTGCTACAATTTTTGTTCTTTTCTGCCTAAGAAATATTTGATGTCCATGTTTGCGCGTATGTCGATGTGCAGTGCGCTTTAGGACGCCGGTATTCCTTTTCTTGCAACATGCAAACCCGTTAGTTAGTGCAGTGGAATTTATGTGTTTAGACCCTATACCCCTTCACGTCCTCCCGCCCATCCTGGGGGAATGCTGTTGCCCAGTTGACGGGCTTTACACGACGAGTGGTTTTGGGGGCCAGTGCTGACTGCCCAGGGTCTCTGGAAACGCGGCTGGCGCTCAATGGAGAATCGGGGCCTTGGGGAGTCTGTTCTGCACTTTTAAGTTAGCTAATGGCAGCGCCTCACCAACCATACAGGATTTCTAGGCGGCGGGTGCAGACTCGCTTGCTGAAAGTCACATATTCGGTATGCTGACCTTTTGGGGTTTTATAGAATTATTTATCTGTAGTCGCGTTATAAGGTAATGCATAAAAAGCAAAGCAGACCCATCTCACATGAAAGGAGTTTGCCGCATAATATAGACAACTTTTTTTTTTTAGTGCATCTTTAAAAATCAAAACCTGTGGTACCCTTCGGGGAGGGAGTGTCAGGGGCACAGAAGCGCAGCCTGACTCCAGTGCCCTCTCTTTCAGGCCCAGTGGTTCTCAGCACCCCTGCCCAGCTCATTGCTCCCGTGGTGGTGGCCAAAGGGACTCTCTCCATCACCACGACAGAAATCTACTTCGAGGTAGATGAGGATGATCCTCCCTTCAAGAAGATCGACACGAAAGTGAGTTAAAGTAATTTCGTTTGCAGTGCTGGTGGCTTTGTGGCAGGAAGTGGTTTTCAATTTTGCTTGGTTTTAAATGACAGTGGGGGAGGGGAGCACATTCCCATCTTTCTTGCAGAAAGTAAAATGAATGAAATAACACACATGTTCTATTTCATGGGATTGAAGAATATATTAGCGATTTAAAATCTTGTATTACCAGATCATGCACATTTTGTACATTTTAACAGTCTTTCCATGAGTGCCTTTGTGTGCACTTGGTCAGATTTGATAGTTGAACCAATTGCTCCCAAGTCCCTGGGGTACAGCATCTCCAGCTCTTGGGGAAGACTGGGAAAGGTCTCTTGAAATTTCTTACCAAAATCACTTTTGATTTCTAAAAGTGTGCATTGCAATATGACTTATTATTTATTGAAAGGTTATAAGAAAAAGGGCAGGGATTTGGATATAAATTCATCTCTCTTATTACATCCATTTTTTCACCTCCTGAAATAAAAGTGGATTTTATATGTGAATTTAAAAGGAAGAGAAACTGATTTTCTGAGAAGCTTTGATTTAAAATGTGTATACACAGTATATACTGGCACTCAGATGTTTAAAGTTTGTATTCTTCTGTGAGTATAATGCCAGACAATTCATATTTGGATGATTTGAAATGCATAAATGTTTATTATATCTTATTGTGTAACTTTTAAAACGTGAGGTTTTGGCAGCTCTATTACTCTGCACTCTCTTCTGAAAATCAATTCTGTTGTTTTAACTTTTGTTATTGTGCAATTTGTAAACTTGTTTTCCTGAGAATAAGAATTCAGAGAACGTGTCATGCTGGATATTCAAGCATCATTTTACAAAGATCTTCCTTTAAAGTATTTTTCAGAGGCAGTTATTCTAAAATAGTCAAAGACAAATGCTCCCATAGATCCAGAACTGTATAATTTATATTTAATTTATATAGAGAAATAAAGCAGCATAAAACACTATTTGTAGAATAGCAATTGAAATTCTAAAATTTACCCCCACCTGAATTAACTAACTACCTTAAGGCCCATAGGTGATTAGTCCTTCCTGCACTTGTTGACAATTAAAATACTCTGAAGGACAGTCACAGGACTTCTTTCACTTCTGGATCCAAAAGAATTGAATTTTGAAAATGAGTTTTAAATGTAATATATTTGATTTTAGATAATTTAAAATTTGTCTTTATGCCTTTATCATTGGCTTGCTCTATGAAGTAAAAAGTAATTTTGGATTTCTGATTCATTTATCCTGCCAGTGGAACCCTTCCTGCATAAAATAAGGTTTGACATAAAATAGGTCAGAAATTATCTTCATTTTATTAGCATAGTTAGTTTTCATATCCAAATTTCAGAAGTTTTATTGGAACTTTGTTAAGTTCATTTTCTCTGAGTTAGTCTGATTTTTAACTCAGCAACCTTGACTGTCATGACATATGTCATCCTTATATTTATCAAAAATTCTACAGAAATATTAACCCAGAAGAGCAAGCTTTCAGAGATAAATTTAACTTGTGTCTGTTGTAGCATGAAATAGTCTCATAAAAAGTCAGCAACTGACAGTAGATCATTGTCTTCTGGAGCTATACAAAAAGCTTTTCTCTAATATTTTAGATTTTATTTTTAATAATTTCATTAGCGTATTTCTCACAATGTTTTAAATAGTCAAGTGGGTTCAGTTTTCAAAATGAAACATTAATCTTCTGACCGAAAAACAATTTAAAGTGAGACACAACAACTTTTATTTTACTTCATTTATTAGCTTCTAATTAAATAAAAACCAGCAACAGAAATTAAAATCTAAATCACAAAAGTAATTATCCAGTGTATTTCAAGTGCATTTTTCAAATATATAATTCAGATATTCAAGCGTTATTATATAAGCTGAATTCAACTTTCTTTGAATATATTTAAATAACATTTCAAGTATATTTATGGAATGTTAGAAATAGAACAAGCAATATATTTGAAACAAAATGTAAACTTTTTAAAGTTCAGACACTTCCAAAGATGGGTCAAAGTACCAGGAGGAAATCTACCTTTAAATCTTTGTTAGTGGAAAATGTCTGGAAGTATCCAAAATGGCAATTTAACTTCTGTTCACCAAATCACAAAACACCAACATCCACACTTTCAAAGACAATGTGAGATCACAATATTTGTTACAAATCAAAATATACATTACACTTTCCTTCAGATGGCATATCCAAATCGTGTTTACTCACAGCCAGATGCATCTAAATCACCAGGATTGCTATAATCCTTTGATAGTTAGGCAGTGTTCATTGTGGTCTTGCATTACAGCCAGGCTGTTTTCCGGGTGTTACTGTGTACTTTTCAAGGGAGATATGAAATCCTTTGTAAAGAAGTCTTCTAATACTTGTGGGTTTGGGGTTTTCTCCATCCGCTTTCCCTGCTTCTTTTTCTTCCCTTGGAGGGGTGGGTGAGATGATGCCTCAACATTGTATGAATACTCCTTTTTAAGGAAGAGATTCTTTGCACTGTCAAGTGGAACACTAGGTTGGAATCGAACAGGAAGTTTACACTCAGTGAGAACTTTGAGAATAGTCATCACATTTCGGCTCTCGATTACATTGTCCTCTAAAGTTTTTCCAAACTTTTCGGGTTGGTTAGGATCTCTCTTGCCAGTCGCCACGTTTGTTTGGCAGCGTTCTCCAAAGCCGAGTGAGGTTTGCCTTGAAACAGATCTAAGTTTGGTAGGAAGTAGTGAGGACACCGCCGGCACTGCAGGCAGGAGATAAGTTGCAGCAAAATCCCGTTAAGCCGATCACCCAGGCAAGACTCGTCCCAGTCTGACTCCCGGGGATGCTTTTCACACTCATAGGAAACCAAAGTCTTCATGTGGTAATTGTTCAGGGGCTGGCCTGGCAGTTCAAGGTGACGATCCCGTAAGGTTTTGAGGATGGAGAGGCATTTCTTTCTGCAGCCCCCCATCTGCAGTCTGTTCTCTGCCTCCGCGAACTGCAGCACCCAGGCGTCGCTCTCGGCTGAGCTCTGCTTGCCGGCCAGGGAGTGGCACTCCTTGGACAAGAGATTGAACCCCTCTGCTTTGACCTCCGCCACCCGGTTGGGTCCCGGCCAGGGGATGTGGGGAAGTGGCCAGTGGGCAGCACTCCTCGGCCAGATCCCGGTGCATTTAAAAGCCGGGGTGATCTGCACCACGTACCTATCTCGGATTCTCAGTTTCACTTCGCTGGTGTCTGCCACCATCTTTACCACATCCCTGTAGCTACATTTGTCTACCGCTTGAGCCACCAGCGTCTGAAACCTGGACCGGATTTTGCGCGCCGAGAGGTAGCCGGAGGCGGTAATGAATTCCACCCAGAGGGACATGCTCCTCTTGCGCCCGTCGCTCAACTTCAGCACCGCGCAGCCAGGCAGCGAGCCGTCGTCCACAAAGTTGAACACCCCCATTTGGTTAAGGTAAAGCACCACTTCAAATTCGGTGGGGGAGATGACCTCTAGGCCCTCGTAGCGGTTGTCCATCTCGTTGAGAGAGCTGATGAACCGGGGCTCCTGCACTTCCACCTCCTTCAGGACGTCGGAAACTACTTTGCAGACTTCCCGAATAGTTTTGGCAATGGCAGCTTTCCTGGCTTGGCATTTTTCGTTGTAGTATTTATTCAGATGGTAGACCAGCTTGGCCTGAGCCGCGATCATGTTGGGGCAGAGATCCGGATTGTACACCGGAGTCTCGCAGTAAGCTGTGGGATCCAATGCGGCTGCTAGAGCTGGAGCCAACTTCGGTGGAGAAACGGGCCGCCGCGCTCAGAAATGTATCAGAAACGTCTTTCCGAAGTGCTGCAGCGGTGGATTCCTAGCGGCCGCGTTCCCCTTCCTTTTATCTTTGAGCCCAGCCGATCTTAAAGTGAAAGATTGTTCTACCCCCTCTGTTTCTCTTCCTCTTTTACAGAATCCTTGTGTGAGAGAAACGCAAGGAGAGATCACCTTCTCAGTAATAAAAACAAAAGTTGCGCTGAGACCCAGCAAAGCTCTTCCAGTAGTCAAAATAATCAACCCTTTCCGTATTTATTTACGCATTCCTGTAATCATTGTGTGTGCAGGACTGTTAATCAGATGGAGGAAAAGTGTGCTGAGTGTGTGTCGGGGGTGAGTGTGCGTGTGTATGTGTCAGAAGAAGCTGCTGTTGGTTTGTCTAAGAGCCCAGATGCACTCGTGTGGAAATTATAAAGGCAGGGCCAGGCAGGCTGGCGGCCAATCGCCACTGGGCTCGTCACGACAGCCTCCGTCAGCTCCAACCCGGCTAATTAATCCCCCTCATGGATATAGGCACACAAACTGAAGGTAGGAGGCTGCTGCCGGCAGAAAACCACCCAGGCCACCTAGACAGTCTTGGAAATCAAGAGGAGTCTCTCGGCTTTGGTATTAATTGAAGCATATTGACGTTTTGAAAAGACTTGGCAAAGTGGTTCTCTTCTGTGCTGAAAACCCTGCTTGTCTTTTTACCGATGAAATGCAAATACAGGTGTACTAATGTTCATCCATCAATTGGTGAACTAGATGGGATTTTCTAAAACAAAAGTCACTAACTTGCATTTAGAGTAAGATAATTAATGTCTGTTAATCCTCGAGGTCCTTCTGAATGCAGGCAGAGAGTTTGCTCTTTCATGTATATGCAAGTTGGCTTAGATGGACTAATAATACCTGTGTGATCTGGATGTTCCGATATTAGAATGATTTTTTTCTTATGTTATGCAGTGTTTAATTTGTTTTTTCCTCATTTGTAGTTGTTGAATCTGACAATTACTGCTGTTAAATGTTGTCTACCCCAGTTTAAGCTAGGATGTTTAAAAAATGTTTAGTACACCCCTCCCCCCATCTGCAGTCCTCTTTGTACTTCGATAGACTTGCCCAACATTATAACCAGGACATGAAGTTTTGTATGCACTGGCAGAAATATTTGAGAAATAAACTATCTCTGTGATCGAGAGATTATTTTAGTGTGAGTTCATAATGAGCTGTATTTAATAGGTGAACATTTAGGAGAGATCATAGAGATGAGACCTACTGGCAGATAACTATCCTGAAAATTTGCAGGTTTGGGGTTTCTGGCTTGTTTACAGATGTATAATTAAGGCTATATCTCTTCTCCTAAGTGTCCTTAGTGGTCACCTGACAGTAGACTTCTAATCTTATATTATTTCATAGATTTGATTACAGGAAAATGGTTGCGGTTTTAAAAGAAAATTAATTTACAGTCATCCAGGGTTTTTTAATTTAAATATCATTTTTGAAACCTTTGAAAGAAGTCATTTCTAAATTTGGGAACCTAGAAGCAGGAGTGAGAAATGGATTTATGTGGAACTTTTTTTTTCCTGGTGGTACCAATTGTTACCTTAATATACAGGAAATAGAAGAAATACGACTTAGGGATTCTGTAGTGGTTTTTAAACCTAGGCATATTTTTAATTGCCTACCTTTAAATTAGATGCTGTCTTTTTCAAATTAAGAATCTTTCCAACAAAATCCTATAACTCTTGGAACCGGTTTGTAGGTACTTTCCTTCAGAGCCACTTGTAATAAGATCTTGTTTAGGGCTTCCACTTTTTACTGAAGCATTTGATGTTTTTTTTCCTTCTTTGCACAGGTAGAGCATCATACTTTCTCGTTATCCAAGAGTGGTAGATTCCGATTTAGCTTAAAATAGTACATTAGACTCGGGGCTCATAGCATCTGTCCACTCTGTCCCCCAAGAACCTTTCATTCCCTTAAGCAGGGCTTGGGAGCACCCGCCAGCCCGTCCTCACTTTGCCAGCGATGCGGGTGAACGCACTGCTACCTTTTGGCATTTGGAAGAGAAGGAAGAGGAGGCAAATCAGAGCCCCAGAACCTGCGGCCACGAAGGCGAAGATGTGTCGTGGTCTCTGAGGAAAAGCCACCTTTGTCCCCACCCAGCGCAGGTTCTGCGCGCTTCCCGCTGGTGCCTGTCTTCCGCTGCTCCGCACTCCCGGCCCATCCTTCTTTCCTCTCTCTGCTCAATGTCCCATAAGCTTTAGTGTGTGTGCGCGCGCGCCTGTGGGTTATTTTAAAACCTTACTTGGTGTCGGGAGTTTCTCCACGGCCGCTAGGCCACGTTCTCCGCCCCGGCGCCCGTCCGCCCGAAAATCGCTGGGCCCACGTGCGGTCGCGGCCGAGCCCCGCGCTTCCTGGTCGCCGTCGCCGGCCCCTGCGCTTTCCCTGGCGTTCAGGTCAGAGTTGCTTGGCTGAGACCTGGTCTCTCGATTTTGGGGTCTACCTGCAGATGCCCCCGATTGTCCAGAATGTGAGGCAGCCTGGGAGGCGGAGGCCCCCGGGGCCGTTTGGGGGACCCTGGCTCGGCCGTCCGGGTGGGCCTGACGCGAAGGACGCGAGGGGCGCCGCAGCCGCGCTGGAGCCAGGCGCGCAGGTGGCGCATCTTCGGGGCTCACTGTGCGGCTTAATTGGGTTAAAGCGAAGCTAAACGCCGAGGCACTTTGTGCAAACTAATTGGTATAACCAGGGCCTTTTCACTAACGATTTGCACTTTGAAGAAGAAAAATGGATGGTGAGAAAAGGACTAAGAAACTCGTTAGTCCTAGAGTGTTGCGGGGAAGTGAAGTCATTCGGTTTCAAGGACCCCAGGACTGTTTTCTGAGCTGCTTCCTTCAGCACCCTTCAAGCGGGGAGCTGACAGTGATTTACATAACATAGGATTCACCCATCCGCTCTTATCACTGTGGGTGAACTGGGCGCCCTGGAATAATACTCCAGCGCAAGTACTTCTTGTTGCTGCAACACAGTGATTTTCTATTACACTGAACACGTGAAATGAATTGCCTTCTGTAGCTGATCCTTTCAGTGATCTCAGACACCTCTCATTGTTGAAGGGAAAAATTAAACTATTCTGAGGAGTGTTTTCTACCCCTTAATTTTTTTTTATTGAAATGACCAATGGAGAGGAATTTAAAATATATAGTATATTTTCTGTAATTCTGCTGATTTTCACCCAGGCTTTGGAGATAGATTTGTTTTATGGGAGCAATTTATTTAACTGTTTTATGGTAATTTTTTAAAACTATCACTTGACCTATTGAACCAGTTATTTCATGTGATTGTGTAATACATGGAGATAGCTTAAAATAAATTGATTTGCTTAGGTGAAAAGTTCATAAAACAACTCTAATGACACCAATCTTACTTGTATTATTTTTTTTACTATAAATATAATCATAGTAGTTAGTACTAGAATAAAAGCTTGTGTGTGTGTCCTGTGCTTTAGGATATAAATGCTTAATTGTTTTCATTGGTATGCTGTGCAGACATCTTTGACATGAGCTAAGAATAGAATGCTAATTGAAGAAAACTGACCTAATTGAAGAAAAAAAACCCACAAGAATCTCACAATTTAATGACAATTTGAGATGCTTGTATTTGAATGGTATTTGGAATTTTAAGTCTTAAGGATTTGACTTTTTCATTTCACTTAATTTACTAGGCAGCCTTACTTTAAAATGTGCTATTATGAAAAAAATTGAAGAAAGTCACAAGCACACCATTATCATAAATTTTAGGACTATTAATGAATATATAATAATTAAATATTTTGATCCTTAACACTTCCAACCATTCAAAATAACAACAGCAAAATAATTTTTCCTGAAGTTCTGTTTCCTAGGTAACTTATTCTCCCTTCTGTAAGCCTACTTAACTTTATGAGATACACAAAGTAATGTGCAAATAGTCACCTTATTAGGTTTAAAGGAAAACTCTATTATGTTGAGAGATGGAGGAATGTGAAGTTTCTGTGTTTTTAGAAAAACCTAATTTAAATCTGAATTACATGTTCATAAATTTAAGCAATTGTGACCTTTCATCTGGAAAAATATATCTGTTAGAGGATATGCATACACATGTTAAATGCTCACATAGATATTGTTTTGTGTTTTTTCATTATCTACTGGCTGCTATTCTGTTCACAAGCATTCATGAATTTAAAGTTTTATTTTTTTAATATGTGCTTATTACACTGGGGAGATAAAAAGAATATGAAGTTGAGTTTATTAAATTATTTATCCCTACTGCTGGAGTGGCTTTGAAGGCTCATTGTATGCGTCTGATTTCTAGCCAGCCCCCCCTTCTTTTTTAAAATGCACCCAGGCTATTTCATCTGTTTCATTCTGCCAGACACAATATATTTCTTTTTTTACACCAGAGAAATTAAAGACAGATATTTGTGCAGGGTTTTCTTTATGTGTCACATTAAATAAAGTAAAATAGAGGGAGTTTTTCTGGTAATCTAATTTGATGGCATCTATACCTTTCTTCCTGTTGTGACTCCTTGTATAAGAACACTTGAAACAAAATAGCTTGAGAGCTTCAAAAGTTTCAGTGACTTCCTAAAATAATTATTTCATATTTTAGTATCAGGCTTATGACGATATAGAGAATTAAGGTCACTGTTTGCACAATACCCTATTTTATTCCTTTAACCAGAGCATCCTGGTGATTGTGGTTAAATTTTAAAAATTACTTCCTTAGTTCTTCACTTGATGTTCAAGGCTTTTGCCTCAGCTTTCCTCATCCCTCTAGTACGTGATCATACAGTCACGTTGGTAGTAGGGAATACTTTTTTTTCTTATAGTGTTGCTTAGTAAATTTGTTACTGGTGTTAAAAAATGTTGAAAAGAAAGTAACTTTGAGATTAAAGATGGAAGTTGGAAGTGTACTCTACCAGAATTAGCACCACTACTAGATTTGCAGATTTGAGGTTAACTCTTGATAACTCTGGCCAAAACCTTTCTTTTGGTAGAAAAAAGACATTTCAAATCTGGGTTATTTAGATAATTGTCTCAATTTCCTCACTTCATTTGGATGTATACACAAAGGTACAGGATATTTTAAGTTGCATCTGCAAACTGCCAAATTTGAAGGGCAGGGTTATCAACCAGAAGACTTTGTTATTGTTCACAATCCATTGTGGTCTCTAACCCTTTCCAAACATTTAAGGATTTGGGGGTTAATCTCTCATTTATTGAGTACTATGGCAGAAGCATTGATTCCAAGATTCCAGTTCCTCATAGACCCTTTAGAAAGTCACTGTTATCTTTATAATCTATACAATTTAAATTCATTTTACAAGATTCTATCTTATGTTTTTAATTTGGATATTGTAGACATATTCTGACAGGAAAAATGGGCTCGTGTGATTCTTTTCTATATGAATGTATGAAAACTAGGTATTCCTTAACCCATAACTAACGTAGATTTATAGACATTTGCGTATATGACTACATCCTTAGTACTCTTAGTACCCTGCAGTTTTATTGCACTTGAAGAAAACAATGGAATCAAATGTGATTAGTGTCTGTTAATCTGTACATCTGTAGTGGGTCATCCAGGACTGCACAGCTCTCATTACTGTCTCAGACCATGTGTGATTAAACCACTGAAAATATGCAATGTTACCTTGAGACTAGGGTATGGTATGTAGATAATCAACTTCCAGTGATTGCATGTCTAAAATAACACTTCCTATTCCTAATTTTAGGAGCTTATTTTTAATGAGTAAAGCAATTCTTCTAAACTAGGATTTATTTTTTAAATGATCAGTAACTGGAGTAATAATTAAAAGGATAATCACATTAAATAAAAAACTATTACCTTTTGTCACATATATGCAATAAAACAAATGCTTTATAGAAAAAATTGAAATCAGTTTATGAATAGGAATTTACAGGTTTACATATAGAAATAGATTATAAGCATTTTCTGAGATGAGAACACCTAAATAATATTTAATTTCCACTTACGTGTAATTATTTTCACTATTGTAATAATATACACCTTAGTCTACCTATGTGTACTACTTCTTAAAAGCACAATTTTTCCATATGACTTGTCAAAAATGTCAGGTCAAAAGTACTAAGAAGTTATTAATACTTTTTAATCTACATGTTTATTCATTTTATCTAGCCACCTACATCAAATCAAAAGCATGATGAGCATAAGGCATTTGTAAGATGTGGTGTCTCTTAATAAAAACTTGTGGACCCTGTGAAAAAAAGTTATAGCATTATTATTTTATTTTTATGTGAAATCTATTTTTATTATTAAAGTCAGGTTTATTATGTATATTTTGCAGACATTACTGTTCTAGTCTGTGATTTTTCCATATGAGTGTGCCATTCTATGAACTTTGACAAATATATACAGTCATATAACATCTGGCACATTGAACATTTCCTTGGCCACAAAAGAAGTTTCCTTGTGCCCCTATTTTATTTTTTAACTTGCAAAATTTATGATTAATTTATAAAAATTGGGTGTTTTGATTTTATATCAAAAAATCCTTAGACTGTAAACACCTTTATTTATTCCTCTAGAATTTATTATTTCTTTATGCTTCTAATTTAAGACCAGTTTAGTCAGAGAGCACCAAAATAGCAGCAAGATAAAAAATGCTATTTCAGATATACAAGCAATAGGTTTATAATTTTTGTTTTACATAACAGTTATTTAATTTTAATGTGTGACATTGGTAAAGGATTCATTTTTCAAGGGAACTGCTAATATTTGTTATGCTAGCATGAATATGTGTGTTAGACTGAGGAATATAGTTTACAGTTGGCTCATCAAAATATGTTTAAGAAACAGGGATTCATCTTATAAGTTAGCAGCATTTGAGGCATATATGTAATGTTACTAGCTTTATGTCATCAGAGAAATAAATCTCCTCTAAGTATTTGAATTACATTTTACTTTGCATTTTTGGTAGATTAATCCTCCCTTTGAGTGGTAGGGGATGAGGCCAAGGAGTTTATTAGAGCTAATATTAATTGATATATACACATTCTTGGAACATAAGCTTCAAATTCTAGTTTTGTATAAATATGCATTATCATTCAAATTTAGATGGTTAGAAATACTCCAAAGAATTATTAAATTGTAGTAGTACAAATATATTCATTGATAATGATGCCCTTTCAAGTATTTTGCCTTTTTGCAACTTGGAATAGTACAACTAGTCTTCTCTTTCTTCCCCAAGACATAAAATTATTTAAATACTTTCTGCTTTATATTTTTATTTGGCAATTACAATAGAAATTTTAATGTTATGCATGCTTACAGGCCTATTAAGAAACAAGTTATTGCTTTCTTAATAATCTTAAACCATTTTTAGGAAGTACACTCTTTTTATGGTTTGCAAGATAGCCCATGCATGCAGACTATACGTACGTACACACAAACACACACACCACTCCAGTGTTTCAAATAGTAAAAGGTTGAATTGATCTGTGTACATTTTTTATGTTAACCTATTAAAAGGAAAACAGGCACTAAATATAGGATTCTTGTCACCACCGGGATTTAATATCACATCTGCAAGATTGTTCTGTAACAACCTTTACAGTTTTCAAAAATACCTTAAGAGGTTGCAGCTAAATGGAATTTTAAAATAATAACAACTGGAAGTTTCAACAGTATTTATCCAGTTTTTATACTATTATCCCGGTTTAGGTAGTATACACTAGGGCAGTTGATTACTAGCCATTCTGTCCATATAAATAAAAATATATTACTCAGTCACTCACATACATCATGTGTCTGTGTATACATAAAAACACCTGCACTTACTTAAAACTATTTTCACTTTTTTGCAACAGACCAAGGTTAAGTTTTTTGCAACATGAACCTGTGTTTGATAAGCAAATTGCATAACTCACTGGGGAGGGGAACGTGGGGGTTTTTTTGGTTAAGGGGGGGTTTTGGGGGGTTTGTTGTTGTTGTTTTCCCTTTTTACTAGCAAATTCAGTTCTTCATTTGTTTTGCTCTCCACGCTGCATTAGCACAGTTTTCCCCTGAGTGCATCTGCCAGTGTACAATTTAGCCACGGGCATCTGTAGACCTTGTGGTGATCAGTATTGCAGGCAAAAGCCATATGTGTTTAAATAAAAAAAAAATCTCTTTATTTCATTTGCTGTTTTAACTGGATGGATAACTTTTGTGCCTCAAGACAGAGGAAGAAAAAATACAGAAATAATTAATTGCCTCTATTCTTGAGGCAGTTTCATTTCCCCCTCCAATATGGAATGCTTGTCAGCTTTCCTGATAAATGACTGCATGTATTTGCATAGATTTTACATTAACACAAAAATTAGTTTTATTTGTGGAAAACTAGTTTACATAATAATATAAAACCTAGTGTTATTGATTATGTTTCCAAGCATTGATGATTTTTTTAAAGGGATCGTAGTCTTGTTATTTTTCAAAGGTCTGCTCAACCTATTTCTTAATTTGAACTTTTTTTTTGCTTTATATACTTTTGCATTATACAAGACAAACATATTTATAAAATGCTAAAATTTGAAAAATTATTTTCTAGCTATATTAACCACAACTGTTTCAGAACCAGACTTCGTAGCACTCATTTGGTAAATTGATTCTGATTTTAAACTTTTGCCGAGGAATATTTTTAAATACTTCTTATCAACTGCATATGCCTCAAACGGTTGGAGGATTGCATCTGTGCAAATGATTTTAATTTTCATATTCATGTTATCCAAAGGATGGGTAGTCTATTGGGTGTGTGCAGTTGAGCTCACTCCTGAGACATTATGCATTGTTTACAACCAATTTTAAAATTAATCTGAGAACTATTCTTTCTACCTTCAATCTGTTTCCTTAAACATACTTAATCAATTGATCACCCTAATTCAGCCTTGGGAAAAAAAACACTCTGTTGGAGCAATTTGAGTGCTGAAAACAATTCTCCTTCTCTAAGTAGCAGGCAGTAGATGTTTATTCATCTTGTAATCTGGCATCTTGTTGTCTAGAGGCAACCCGCTAATTATGTGCTATCTTGTATTATCCATGTTACGGAAAATTCAAATATGTTCACTGCTGTTAGTTATATCACAAAGCTTTTCATAAAGTGTACTTGATCCTCGAGAAACCTACTAGACTTAACGGCAGCCTAAACCAAGAGTGTCTCTGCCACTCCTTGATTCTGGGACACCCTGGGTGCCAGCTGTCACAGCTCAGCTAATGATGACAAATGCCCCTCTCTATGCAGATTGCCGAGCTTGCAGGCTGCCGTGAAAGGCAACCAGATTACCTTTCTTCAGATAGTAACTTAACCTTTTAAACTCGTGTCAGAATGAAATTATCAGCTGTGATAGTTTCAATATCTGTATCTTTAAAAACAAAAAATCAGAACAATATCAAATTACACTGACTCACTTTTGAAAAAATGTTCCAATTTTTGTATAATTTATACTACTTTACCCTTGAATGCTGTGAGTCTTAAATAAGAAAGTCTAGATACTCTAGAGCGTGTATTTGAACCCTGCCTTCAACTCAGGTAGTGTGATCCCTGAGAAAATCATCCAGAATATTTCGGCCAGAAAATAGGCTGGTGAAATTTTTAGGGCAAATGTAATTTTTTTTTTTCTTCTCTTCACCTGTATGGTAGAGCCTTTATTCTCTCGCTGTGTGTATGGGCCTGGCCTGTTCCAAATAAATGGTTATATTATTTCTTTAAAATTCTATGGATTATTCCAAAGTGACTTAGATAATAATTGTTACTGATGATTGTTTTCTGTACTTTCAAACTTGAGCTTTTAAGTTGTTGATTTGTGCTATAAAAATGTATTATATTATGATCCATATACTTTACCTACCCAGATTATTCAGAACAATAATAAGCACCATTAACCATAATGTAATTCAGGGGAATAAGTTGCCTATTAAATGAGATAGTACCTTACAATTGCAACAGTCTTTTCTATTTTCAATCTTTGCAACAAATATTAATTCCCATTTACAAATAAAGAGACTAAGATTTAGAAAGCTTAAGTGCCTTACCAAGGGTCACATAAGTCATTACAGAACTAAGTCTGTCTGACTGCAGCTGCTCTCAGCACCAGAGTGTGTATACTGTGCATCGTGGAGCTGCATATACGTGTGTGTGTGTGTGTGTGTGCCTGAATGCCCGCATGCGTGTCCTGTCTGCACCCAGATATAGTTTTAGCGACAGCTACTAGGATGTAAGAGTTATTCTGAAAAGAAACTACAGGCTTACGTTTACATTAAAAATACAGTTGATGAGTTTTAAAGATTGCATTCTTTATTGTAGCCTTTTAATTAAGTAAATTTTGAGACACTTTTTATGCTATGAATTTTTATTTTATGATAATATATCCATCTACCTCATAGGGACAAACTTAGGAGATGTATATACTACTTAATGAATATCAAATTGGACTAATTCACCAAAAGTATCACTTCATTGTAAAACCTAAGATTAAAAGGATATACCTTTAGACAAGTGAAAAATAATTACTAATACATTTAAATACAGTATCTGTATACTTTTTTATACATATAGTTTTATTCTGTGACATCAATGAGTTATACAAGCCACAGTATTGTACATCTTTCAGTTCAAGACACATTGAAAACTCCCTTTTATCAAGAATTTAAATACAATCATTTCCAAGAAAGCTATTTGAACACCAACTGTTTTTATTCCTCACTAAACTTTTCTTGGTACAGATACTACAGTATCAGGATTTTTATCAGTGATACATCTGATTATGTTATAAATGCTCTATCCTCATGTATTTTAATTATAGAATTACTTATAATTACTAGTCACTACTAATGCCTAATAAGTTGTAAGTATTCCACTGTATATAAAAATTATATAGAATTTACTGTGAGTGTTTTATTAAAACGTACCCTGCAATTAGTGCTGGAAGGAGGAAAGGAATCCTGCCTCATAAGTAGACATTTTTTATCAGGGCAGGAGAGAACTTTCAAGGAGAATAATTATATTATGTAACCCTCCTCGTTAACTGTCTGAAGCTTCTCTACAGCATTCCTAAGGCATGGTCATCCAGCCTCCACTTTTATCCCCTTGATGAGGAGTTCATTACCTACTCAGATGGATACTTGCACTTACAGACAGTTCTAATTGTTAGAAAGCTTTTCTAATGTTGAACCCAAAATCTCTCTTCTTGGCACTTTTACCTTTTGGTGCCTTCTTTATAGTCTTGTCCCTTTAACAAAAATAAGCCCTTAAATTAGCATTTACAATGTCAAGTTGAATACTCTCGGGCCTTAGCCATCACACCTGTAGCATATTTTATGTCAATTCATCATTCAGGATCCACTCTCGTACATCGTTTTCTTCAACTGTGGTGCCTAGAATTCATTACTCCCATAGTGGACTGGGGGAAGTTCAGTAGAGAGAGACCCCTATTAAGTGAAACATGACCGCATTCCCTTTTTGGGGGGGAAGCTCTGTAGCTCTGTTTACAGATGCAGAGCTATGTGTCAACAACTGTCTCATTTGTTTAGACATATGTTACTGGGGTCCTAAGTAAATGACTTTTTTCTTATTTTCCCAGCTCATTTTATCTTACTATTTTTAGCTATTTTTCCATGGTTTGACTTTTAAGTTATGTGTTGTTCTTTTGAATAAGCATTAATGAGCATAATAGTTCTTTCTTAAAATTTGTCATAGGCTACATGTAGAACATCCATAGCAAAACAGAATTTAACTACAGTGAATTTACTGGTTTTGCTCAGCCAAGGTATACTAAGAGGCTTACTACTTAATAAGGTCTGTAGACAGATTAATAGATTAAATACTCCACAGCCTTTATATGGTTTTTTGCCAAACACCTGAAATTCTAATACTAGTTTTCATGGCCTTATCAAAATACATAGCTAAGCCCCATTTGGTATGAAGTGCACACTTTGTATATTTTGACATATTCATCAGTTTTGCTCTGTGATTAGATTTTTTGTCTACAAATGAAATCTGCAAATTTCCCATATGCTTAAACAATGCACAGAAAAACTAGTGAACTTTAAATGTAAATTAATGTGTTCATAGAGTCTTACAATATTGTTGGAATAATGTTCGTAATTATCCATTAATATATTTACCTTTTGATGATAGCAATAATTTCTAAATAATTTACCATAAGCTGAGGAAAAATGCTTTTTAAAAGTGAAGTATTTAACAAGTCGAACTCAATGTGAAAACTTAAGCTAAAGTAGTCTCACCAGTCAGAAACCATTCTTCAAAAGCAGTGCCAGTAGCTGAATGTACAGTAAGCCACAGTGAATTGGTGAATATCATACCGAGTAAAGAAGCCTCCATTAAATAGTGAATACATTGCTGGAAAACCATGTTCAGAAGATTAAGTTGTAAAAGGCAACCAATATTAAGAAATTTTTTAAGTAAGTAATTGATAGAATACAAAATATCTTTCTTTTAATTTATTTCACTATGGGTTGTTAAAAAAGTCTAGTAGCTTTTTGGGTGAGCGTGTTATTTTACAGCCTGAGATTTCCCTAAGTGTAGGACACATGACTTTGTTTACCACCTTTTTTTTCCTGAATGAGGGTTTTTTGTTAATACCTTACGTACTGTTGTTGTGACACGTAGGCAGTAAAACACAAAGACAGCCCGCCTGAGGCTGAGTTCTCTTGCGGTTTGTGTCTTGAATGGAGAATAAGAAAGTCCAGTGCTTTTACAAAAGAAACATTCTCAAGTGCAGAGCTGCCCCATCTGTTTCATCTGGTGGCTTATGCAATCAGAGGTGTTATCACATGAATCTAAATGCACGAGCAGTTGTTTTATGAACTCTTCCTGTGCTTTGAGGAGTTTATAAGTTCCCTGCTCTACTGTGTGTCAGTCCCAGCTGACCCAAGTGCATTCTGCCGAGCATATTTGGGGGATAATTAGAACTAATGAAGCCTGGAACACAGCTAATTCTCTAAATGATTTATTCTCATGCTTTTGTCTGATTCCAAAAGATTCTCCAAATCATAATCTATGCTGCTTATTTTTTTTCCTAGCACCATGTTGATGCAGCTACTCTATGTTTGATGGGCATTAAATAAATCAGGTATTTGAAATGCTGAGAAACATATTTCATAGTAAAAGTTTATATTATTCGTTAGTCACCAGCATTGAATGGAATCCCATTTCTTGGCCATTTTTTGTTTTTGCTTATATCTCAGACTGTTTGTGGTGTCTGTAGGTAAATAATAGGAGAGAAAACATCAAGAGATAAGAGCCTCTTAAAAAATGTACCACTGGGGAATAAAACCCACCCAGAAAATAATGGAAAATAAGTAATGGAAGATTCCAGTGTCTGGATTAGATCTCCTAAGGAAATCAGAAGATTTTTTAAAATCCTAAGAATAGCCTTCAAGTTTCAAAACTGTTTCATTACTATGGCTTCACTGTACCGCATTGTTGAGAATGACATTTCTCCACATGCCCTCACCAAGTAGTCAGTGATTCAGTGGCCTGTAACACTTTAAATCCCATCAACTTGCTTTCCTTTCCTGTTATAACTGTTTCAATGAGTGGCACTTTTGTTGTGCAGGTTAAGATCTGGTAGCTTACCGAGGGCACACTAGAATGAGGACAGACACAATTGCCAACACAAGAAGGCTACAGCTTTATTAAAGCCTCACACTCAGTAAATGCAATACCCAAGTCTCTTCAGGTAGGTAGTTCGTGTAGCCTATATTCTGTTCATTCTCTCGTTTTCTAGAAACTGTAGCAGAATTTGTTTTTAAGAATTTTTACTTATATCTATTGATCTTTAATATTCAACATACTCTAGAGCCCAGATAATAAATACCTTAAGGGCAAGTACCACTTGATTAGATGTACCGAAATACCTCAAATACAAACCAACTCTGCTGCCTAAGTGCTGCCCTAGGAACCAGTTGGAGATTCCCTGCAACTCATTAAGATATTTAATGCTGCCTTTTGTAAATTCTAGTCTTCACTGTGTGCCTTGACCTTAGGCATTATTAGTCTTCCTTATCGCTAACAATCTGCCTGGAAGCCAGCTGAACATTCAAGCAGCATGTTCTGGAACCTTGAAGGGAAAAGTTGCAGGTCATTGTTATTGCTTGGGCTTTAAGAACATCTTTTTTTATTTTTAATTGTTTACATCTGTAAGAGAGACAGAAAATGAGTTGATAAAGCTAGTTAATATTGCGTTCCCATCATACACTAGGACTGTGCTGGGTCCGTGATCTGTGGTGCTGCACCTTCATCCCCTCCGTGGCACCAGGAGTGGCTGCTGCTGCTATTGTTTCATTGCTAGGAAACTGAGACACACAGAAGTCAAATCACTCCTCCAAGTTTACAGAGCTAAGAGTTTGCAGAGCTGAGGATTTTCAGCCAGCCCTTCTGAATCCAGACTCTGGAGCCCACTTTCTTAGTCTCACATTAAGCTTTTCCTCAGTTTGCTTTCTCCTCTGTGAAACAGGGATAATAATATCTACATCATAGGTTTGGTGCACAGATTAAACAAATTAATAAACGTAAAAAGCTTACGGTAGTTTTATCTTGTATTACCCAAGTCCATACGGGAACTGCAGAGCTAGGTTTCAAGCCCAGCTCTTTTTGCCTCTAGACCCTTGAGCTAGCATAGTACTTGGGTGAATATTTGTTGAATAAATAATTAAATGAGTATCATCTGTCCAGTACTTCCCAATGGCAGAACGTGTTAATTTTGCTGGTGGTTTTGAGAGCATACAGCAGATACTCAATGATGGCTGAATGAGTGGATGATTACTCATGCTGTGCTCCCCTCGAAAATACACTGATGATTCCCAAATGTAGAGCTTCAGCCAAGACCTCTCCCCTCAATGCCAAACTCAAACTGAGCCCCTGCTCGTCAACCCCATCCTGCCCCTCCTGCCATCATCTATACCCCAGTGAATGGCAACTCCTTTTTCCCAGTTGCTGAGGCCAACAGCTTGGCTGCCATCCTTGACTCCTCTCTTGTTTTGTACCCCACAGCCAGCGACATCAGCAAATCCTCCAGAATCAGATCCTTCAGAATCAAATCCTCCAGAATCTGACCACCTCCTACCAACTTTATAGCTTTGGTCTTACTGAAGTTACATCATCACTTCTCTGTACTGTTAGTTATCCGACAAGTGTCCTGGTTTCCTTCCTTGTCCCATTCCTGTCGTACCCTTACACTCTTTCCTCAACGTGGCAGCCAGAAAGATCCATGAAAAATAAAAGGAAGTCAGATCAGTTAGTTTTTTGCTGTTGTTGCGGGGAAGCACTGCCCTAAACATCAAGTTTATTGGATTGTCTCAGGTGGCACCCTTAAGTTCACAATTCTCATACCAGCGTAAAGTCTAAATCATTAAAATGACTTATTGTCTCTACAGTCAGCACTTCCCACCCTACTGCTCCGCGCTCACATTTCTGACTTCATTGCCTACTGATGTCGTCATCGCAGTGTCTTCACCAGGCGCCCTGGCACCCACTCACGTTAGGGCCCCTGTGTGTGCTGGCTCCTCTGTGCGGAGCTCTGCTCCCAGGATCTACATGACTTTTCCCCTTGTGCTCTCCAGGTGATTAACTTACCTAAAGTGCAGCACCCCACCTGCACTCCTTCTGTTCCCCTCTCTGTCTTCTTTTCTTCTACCACATATCACTGTGTTACATATGTTTTTACTTGTTTATCATGATTGATGTCTCTCTCCCACAATTTAAATCTGAACTCTTAATGAGGGCAGGGATTTGGTCTCTTCATTGCTACTATACCCAATCTAAAACAGTGCCCAGCTTAAAATGAGTGCTCAGTAAATACCTGTTTAAATGAAGGAAGGGAGGAAGGAAAGAAGGGATGGATAGAGGGAAAAAACTAGAAAGAAGGAAAGAATCAAAGGAGACAATCATTTAATTCTGATGACTATTATGTTTGTAATAATGCTATGGAAACGGTACTTAAAAGTTCCATAACCTCTTAATTCACAAATCATATTGGCTTCTTGACATCATTGACCTCCTCCTTTTTGGGGGGAAATTTCTTCTCTTGACAAAAGGAATAATACCAGCTATTGAACGCTTATTCTGTGTAAGTCCCTGTGCTAAAAGCTTGATGTGTGCAGCACATGACTGAGTAGGGTTTTTCCGTGGCTCCAGAATTGACATCTGGGGTCCAGAGCTGAGAGCAAAGAAGCATCCAATGTTTCATCTTCTAAAGAGCTGAAAACAATTGAGACTAGACAACGGAGCTTATATTCTAGGGAGGAGACACCAACTTAACAAACATATAAGCAAGGAAACAAATCTAACATGTCAGATAGTGGGAAATGCTTTGAGGGACAGACATTACTGTCTTATTTTTATTATTTAAGGGCCTCTGGCTGGAGTGGGACTCAAAACTGTCCCTTATGACTTGAGCATCCGTGCACTTAACTCTTGGGCTTTGCTCGCTGTCTCCATCCATTATCCTGTTTTGCCTCTTATCCCACTGACTGATTTTTCACCATTAACGTGCCTCTCTTTTCTCTTTCTCCTCTAACTTCCTAAATATGAGTATACTGTTTAGTCTCTTCTCCTCTTAAGGTCATACTCCTGAATATGGGTGCAGATGATGCTTGGACAAAAACACAGGTTTGAAGTGTGAGTCCAATTATATGTGGATTTTTTTCAATAAATACATTTATGTCTGTAATTGTATTTCCCTTCCTTATGATTTTATTAATAACAATCTGTTTTCTCTTACTTTATTGTAAGAATACAGTATATAATACATATAACATACAAAACATGTGTTAATTGTTTATGTTATTGGTAAGGCTTCTGGTCAACAGTAGACAATTAGTTATTCAGTTCGAGGGGAGTCAAAAGTTATACGTGGACAACAAGGACCTACTGTAGAACACAGGGAACTATATTCAAGGTCTTGTAATAACCTATAATGGCAAAGAATCTGAAAAAGAATACATGTTTATAGATGTGTAACAGAATCATTTTGCTGTACACTTAAAACATTGTCAATAAACTATACTTCAAGAAAAATTAAAAAATTAAAGAAGACATAAAAAAGAAATGAATAAAGTAGGTTGAGTTTTAGAAGCCATAGGAAGAGGAGGGACCGTGGTGAACACATGCTTGTCCAGAGGTGACAGGTATAGTCCTGTTCCACGTGGTGGTTGTCTTAAGGCATTCCAGAAACAGCACTGTCACTTATTCAGATTTTAAAGAGAAGTCAAAATCCATTTTTCATCTGTAGTCTCCTGATTCTTAAAAAAATGTTGGCTATCTTTTTTCAGACTCTATGTGGTCCAGATGAAACTTTGCTGCAGGCTGGATTTGGTCCAGTGGCTTCTAGGGTGTAATTTCTGGACCTCTGGTCCTTTACCAGCCCAACACTCAGCAACACTGAGGTGGAAATCTTGAGGTAGTCAGACTTTTAAAAATTTTTTTGATATTATGTCTGAAAGAAAGGAGACTAAGCTGACTTTTTTCATAGAGATTAGGGTTCATGATAGGTTCTCCATTCTCTCGCCTGGTTTCTCAGTGGCCTGTCAGCAGTGAGGATGAGGGCTGTAGCCCGTGGCCATGAGGAAGATGCCTTATTCAGCAGTGTGGCTGATGTGCTGTTTGCTTATGAGGTAAACCCAGTCATTTAAGACTTTGTGGCTAACGAGGGAATTGTGCAACTAGAAAGGGCTAATGGAAGATGGTGACACAGGTTAGTCCTTGGTGAATGAAGTCATTGGAATCAACAACTGTGTTTTCCTCTGATTTCCAGCTTGCTTGAACTTGTAAAGAAAATGGTGCACAAGATGGTGCACAGAGTAATGTTTCCCGTTTGCTTACTGCCCCTTGCCCTCTGACATGTGTTGATTCATTCATTCATGTACTCATCAGGTATTTATTGAGTACCTATATACGAGGCATCCGGCAGTATTCTAGGTTCTGTGAATATACCTGAGAACAAGACAAAGTCCCTGCCTTCGAGGAGTGTGCAGTCTGGTATAAGGACCTGGCGGTGTGCCGCACATGCTGGAGCTCTTTTGAAAAGCTGGCCAGTCATCATTCCTTCCCAGCTCTTGCAGTTATGCCATTGCTTGAGTTGGATGTCAGAAGAGAAGTAGCAGTTGAGGGTGGTAGGGGAAATTAAGCAAGGAGGTCGCCTCTTTTTCTGGGATGTCAACAGGATGTTGCAAGGTGGTCCTGGAGAAGAATTCCTAATAGTTCTTGCTTCTGGTGTATCTCCTGGGGCCTAGTGGTTCCTCTCATGGCCTTTGGAATCCTCTGAGGGTATTCTTCTCTGCTTTGCTTTGGAGCTCCTTTGGAATTGATGTGGAGATTCAGGATGTCCTGTTGGAAATGCAGCCCTCAGGGTGTTTATTTCTTAACTCAGGAAGCACCAAGGGATAAGGAATAAGATTTCTTCCCTGCATGTTCACCTAGTTGTGCTTTATTCATAGCTATCAGTCATTGAGAGTAGCCGGCACAATGGCAAATTTCATTTTGCTCTGTGTTGAACCGTTTGCACTTAATTCTATTTAACAAGTGAAAATTATTGGGCCTGTTATTAAGGATGCTCAACACAGTCCACTCTGTTTTTTTGCTTATTTATTTTGGACTGGTGCATGGTTTGCCGGATAACCTTTCGTCTCTATTATTGAAAGAAGTCTTGTAAAGTTGGGTTCAAGTCTCAGCATTGGAAATGTTCTTCTGGACTATCTGATCATTAATTCATGAAAGATAAGCAGTGCCATACATATGCTTGGGAAATCACACACCTTTTAATATGCCAGGGCCTCTAATAAATCAAGAATACCAAGAGTCACCCAGTTAGGAAGTTAGCATTTAGATCACTGGCTTTCTCAGAGACTCACCAGGTGAGTTCTCATTCCTGTAATTTATATTTCTGGGCTTCTCACATATCCCTGTCATA
This sequence comes from Camelus ferus, assembly GCF_009834535.1. NCBI lineage: Eukaryota > Metazoa > Chordata > Mammalia > Artiodactyla > Camelidae > Camelus > Camelus ferus. The sequence continues at coordinate 15,086,796 of NC_045709.1, read as the reverse complement.
TGGCCAAATGTGACTTGATGATCATAGTAAAGAAGGCAAGCAAACAACTTTTTTGTGTGTGTATTTGCCATGGAGAAAAACACATCTTGATGGGACCCCAGGATGGTATCAGAACGACCATGGTAGAACATTAGGATGCCAAGGCAGCATTTGTTAATAGAAGGCTGGTTGCTTATATGTTCAGTGAAGTAGATCCTTTTTAGAAATGGTGAAATAACCCTGCACAGTATATTGCTATAATTTGATAATACAATAATGATAATGCTTTTTACTTTAAAAAACTCAGGAATTTGGTAGGAATATAAAATTGAAAAGCACAGCAAAATCAGGAATCTATCAGTCACAGTTCCTTTTTTTTTTTTTTACAGTAATATAACTCAAGGAAAAGCTAAAATACGTGTTTGTAAGCCAGCAAGCTAAAGACTGTATTAGGAATATATAATGTATGCCCCCATTCAATCTATGCATACATACATAAATATGTACATATACACACATACATACGTACAACAGAATCTTGATTATCCTACTTCGGATACTTCTTTTTGAGTAAATTTATGAACTTTTGCTTGATCTGAGGTTTAGCCCATCACGTGTTCCTCAAGCTAAATTTTCAGGTGTATAAACATAATATAACAACTACTTAATACCCAGACAGGTATACTTCATTGAGTTTCTAGTTCAGGATAAATACCTTTCTGTCAAGGACTGTGAGTCAGAAATTCGTAACACTTAGATGGGAAGGTAGGACATCTGGATTCTGATCCAGGTTTTACAAAGACAGGCTTTTTAGGCAAGTTTTTAAAAAATCTTTCAGGGGTTTTAGTTTGCTCATCATAAGATGATTTTGGTGGTGGGGTAAGGGCACCAAATAAACATCCATTTATTTGGGATACCATTGCAAATGTGGTCTAGCCCCTTTCTTTATGCAAAATAGATTCCCTATACATGTGCTCTGCATTCATATTGAAGCTTGATTGGGAACAAGTCGTCCCATTTGGCAATTATTATAAATGACAGGCAATATATCTCGTTGCTGAACGACTCTAAGCACCCATTTGATATTTATACAGGGACTATAAAAAAGTTTTACATGGATTTTCTACTGCACTGAGGGGTTGGCGCCCCTAACTTCCACGTTGTTCAAGAGTTAACTGTATGCTGCTTAATTTCTTGTTGTCTTATGGTTATACAGCTTGAGTTATCATCTCTGTGTAGATGTGTCACAAATCTGTATCGCGAATCCTGACCTCTCTGTTAATTCATCATCGTCATTTTCTACATCCTAGCAGACATTTTCCAAATTGATGCCCCTGTCTTCCCCATATTATTGTTCCTTCTTCCTCTCAAGTAGAAGCCAGAAGCTTTTCTTAAGGATTGCTCTCTCTCATTTCTTCCTTTGTTTTTGTCGTTGATTTGAGTCACTGTTATAATTGCAAAGAATTGGCATCCTAGTCATTATTGACTCCTCTCTTGCCCTTTGCTCCTTCTCTGCCACCTCTCTGGCTCTGTTAATCTCCCTGTCTTGTGGATTCTCGTTCTTACCTAGTATCTTTCACGTGCATTTTTGTCATGCTCGCCACCATCACCCTAGTTCAAGATCTTTGTCACTTCATTACTAGACTGTGGATCTGCTTCTGTCTTTCCCTTCTCTAGTCCATCATAAAAAATGCTGCTGGGTTGACTTTTTCACAGATCAACTTCTATCATGTTACACCCCTGTTCAGAAACCTTTGATTGACTCCTGGTTCTCATGGGAAGAAAGGGAGGAAGTGATGGAGGGAAGGAAAGAAGCCTTTTCTGGTTTTCAAAGTACTTCATTATCTGACAAAAGCAATACTCCAGTATTAGCTTCTTGACATCCTTACTTGCATTCTCTGCTGTACACTGATTGTTCTCCTAACACAGTTCTTCCATTTCCTTCTCTGCCTTTTTACCTCTTACTCTTCACCAATCAGAATTGGATCCACTCCTTAAAATCAAATGTATTCTATCTATGATTTTCCTAATTAAACATGGTCTTTTCCTTCTCATTAATCTTCATTATCACTGGACTTTTCTACCATTGGTATAGTGTATATAAGTGCTATAAAAAAGAGTAATTTAAATTTGTAAATGTCTTTTGTCTCCAAAGTGGATTCAAAATTCCTTGATGACAAGCAGATTTTTACTCTTCTTTTTACCCTTACCCCCAAATGCCTAGCATAGGACTATAAGCATAGTAGATGATCAGTACATATTGTTGAGTGATAAAACATACCTTAATCTTCAGGTATCAAAAAGGAGGAAGAGGATTAGGGCAGGTTTAGTGATCACAAAAACCTGGTGACAAAGGTCATAGTAGCTATTTCATCTGTAGACTGATTACAAATAAGCTGGACAAGCCTTCATACGTTGTGTTTCATCCATGAGTACTATAATAGTATGACATATTTGGTACATTGAACAAACTGGTTGGCTTCTATTTTCTTTCCTGATAATTATTAAAAACCAAAATTTGGTAAGTAGGTTGAGATTCTGCACAGCCATCTCAAGGTGCCACTGTTATCTTGGTGTCATAATATTATACAAAGAAACAATTCCTGAATTTCTTTCCTGCTTTATATTTCCACAAGTGGTGGTCTTGAACCTTCTTTTGTCATTAAAAAAAAAAAAAAGAGTCTTTCCTGAAGACACTCATTCCTCAAAACAATTCAGGTGAATTGTTCAAGTGTCTTCATTCAGGAGAATTTAAAGAGATTTGAAATAAATATCTTAACAATTCATGAATTATGATATCTCAAGTATAAATATATGTGTAAGCAATAATTTGAAAATCATACAGTTATAATCATCGGGCTGCTGAATGCACGGGAGAAAAATGCAGTTGTAATGCTTTCTCAACATTACATCAGGAATGTGGAAAACATTCCTTTAAAATTCCTTGCAGAGGACTCAGGCAAAGAACTTCTTACATCATTCAACTATCAGATATTTATTGAGTATCTCTTGAGCTCTCTACTATGCCCTGGAGATACCTTCCCTGCCTTCATGGAGCTTTCAGGCTAGTAGGAGATTATAATTAACTGAGCACACAATTACAGTTCTGGGGGCTAAGTACTAAGTGATTTACTAGGGATCATAAAAGGAGGGGCATGTAAATGCAATCCAAGAAGTCTTTCTGATTGAAAAACTGAAGGTTGAATATATTGGTCCTGTCACCAAACATTTATTGAGCATTTTTTCTCTTTCTATCCAGTTCTCAAGCACTGTAATACAGTGGTTATCTAGCTCATACATCGACTATGAAAAGCATTTATATGAGAAAGGTAGAGAAATCATAAAAGAGTATTTGGGTACACCTGAGATGATTCTCAAGTTTCTACCTTGAGTGACTGGTGTACAGAAGCCCTACCAATTGAGATACAGAAATATTGGAGCAAGAACAGGTTTTCTGGAAAGATGATGAGTTTAGTTTTAACCACAGAAATCTGGGTTACCCAGGTGGAAGAGTAAAGAAGGCAGTTCATACATATGTAGAGAGAGAGACATAGAAGCTTTCTCTAAAGCTTAAAAGAAAGATCTAGGACTCATCATATTTCTTATAGTTAGAAGCATGAGCACTTGAAAGATGCCAGGAGATAGTACAGAATGAGAACAGGTGCAATGACAGTATTCTCAGGATCACCAACCGGTGAAGATGACCCAGGAGAGATGAATGAGAAGTGATGTTCAGAGAAGGAAGAAGGAAAACAAAAAGATAAGACTGTCCTAAAAGCCAAAAACAAGAGAGTTTAAATAAAAAGGTAGTGAACAACAGTTTAGCTACCACATGGAGGTCACATAAAATGAAAAGTTTTTTGTCTCTTCACGTCAGTTTCAGTGGAGTTGTAGAGACAGGCAGATTACAGTTGGGTTGAAGAGTAAGTGGGAAGAAGTGAAGTGTAAAATACACTTTCAAGAAAATTAGATAAAAATGAAATATAAGAGATATGGTGGCAATTATGGGGTGCTGCAGGATAAAGTTTAAGAGAGATTTGCACATATTAAGACTTAGAGGAGAAGTAGAAGAGAGATCAGAATTGAAGAAGGGAGGGATAACTAATGGAGGCCCAACTCCAAGACTAACAGCAGGAAATGGGATCATTCTCTTGAAGCTACAATTGAGAGATGGCTCAGTTTTCCTTGAAGGTAAACTCTGCACAGTTATTAATATTGCATTGCATTTTCTATATTCCATATATAATAATGATGATGGAGAATGAGGGTGTTGGTTTGAGATGGACAGATAAGGTCTAGAAATATATGACGACGAAGCTGTTGCATTGTGGAGGGTAATTGTGAAGAGAGAGAAGTGTATAGCTGGTGGCTTAAACAGTTGATGGAGTAAATAAATTAGGCTTCAGTTTTCCCTGGGCAGTAGAGAGCACTGGGACTTAGGTAGGGGTTGAGGAGGAATTAGAATATTTATATCATCACTGAAGGGAATGGCAGTAATACATTGATCCAACAAGTAAAAGATTGAAGAGGAACATTCAAGGTCCACCATGGTAGAAACCATGAATTTGTAATGATACCAGTTTACATAGAATCAAAATCATCCATAGCACTCAGCCATCCAGATGTGGAAGAGGGGAGAAATTAAATTAGAGAATATATTGGGATGAGGATTTGCGGAGAGCTAATGGGTGAAGGATATGCATGTGAAACAATCAAAGGTACTTACGCAATTAGACTGATAGACTACTGGTTCTAAACTGGAGGGGAAAATGAGTAGTCAGATTGATAAAGTGGAAGTAAATAGAATGATGAAGAAACTGGAAGTCGGGTGGGTTTAACATATGGAAATACAGGACTCTCACTTAGCTTAGGAAAAGGTTCTTCTTTCCAGCTCCACCCAAAGTCTCAGCTTATGAAAATACAGCACTTCCAATTAAACTTATATTTCAGGTAAACATTTCATTATCTGTCTAAGCAAACTTCCTGTACTTGATCTGGCAGCCCTAGATGAGTATCAGCAGTAGATGAAGATTCCTCAGTAGAAGACTTAATGAGATAGTTTAAAGGTAGGAGGCCAAGTAGGTCATGGAACAGAATATGGCCATAGATTATAGATAGAGACTTGGAATTCAGAGAAATCAAGGAATTTCAAGATTAAACTTGGAATGTATTGAATATTAAGTATATGGAATCTTGAATTCTTTAAAAGTGATGAAAAGATTTTGGATGGATTTCTTTGGGAAAGAAAACACACAAGGAATAAAATGAGTGAATGGCAAGAAAAACAGGCTATACAGAAGGAAATAAATGAGCCCAAGAAGGGTGGCAGGAATATTGGAAGCCAAAGTCAACTGCACAAAATCATTTCTGGTTTGATGCTATGAATACTTTTAAGATATTTAATAAAAAAAAGTTTTATCAACAGCTGATGATACTGGAGTTTATTTAAATGTATTCCCATAGCCAGGGCAATCATAGCTTTTATAAAAGACCCTGATATATATGAAAGTCTATTTAGGGGGTCAACCCAAGTCTTAATCCTCTAGTCATATCTGTTTCCAGTACTACCAAAGTGTCTCTCAGGATATTTTTATAGGAGTCAATCATATCTTGCTCATTTTAGGTTTGTAAAACTGCCCCCAGATACTTTTCCTTTAAGTCTTTGGTTATCACATAACTTCCTTTAATTTCACAGTAGAGTGACTAGGAATAAGAACACTTGGGTTCTAGGGCTTGGTCTTTTTCAGATGAACTATCTGACCTTTATTAATGGGTTTAGTTAACTCTCTGTCCAATTTCCTACCCTGTATAATGACAGCATTGGAATAGATGATTTCTAAAGCCTCTTATACCCATTCACTTCCAAAGTCATTCAGTTCTCTATATTTTAACTAATTTTGAAGTCAGCACAGAACATCAGCAGATCTTTGAAGGTATACTCTATCATATATATTCCTGAAAAGTTAGCAGTAAATCGTATTTTTAGTATATTTTTATTGAAGTATAGTCAGTTTACAGTGTTGTGTCAGTTTCTGGTATACAGCACAATACTTTAGTCATACGGGAACATACATGTATTCGTTTTTATATTCTTTTTCACTGTAAGTTACTGCCAGATATTGAATATAGTTTCCTTTGCTAAACAGTATAAATTTGTTGTTTATCGGATTTTGTGAGAATCCTCCTGTATTTTGAAATGAGAGACACTGCCAGAGTTCAGTAGATGTTCTGTGTGATTCATTGGGTTTGCAGATGTAATTCTTGGTGTATTTGTGGAAGAGGGCGAGCTGCGAGTCTCTCTACTCCACCATCTTGGCTCAACCCCCAGTAAATCACATTTTTATCATTTGAGTTATATTCAAATCTATTTGAGTTTATTCTTCAAGGACCCGTATAATGATTCTTTTATAGAGAAATTGTTGTTTTATACTTTTATTTCTTTACAGTGTATAATTTTAAAATTAAACCTTTAGTTATTAAATATTTTAAAAAACAGAATTCTATATATTTTCTTTATACTTTCAGGAAGGACGTAATGAATATGATTAAGAGTAAAACAAAACATGATAAATAAGAAAATAGTAAGAAAGTGAATTAATCACTTTAAGTGAGTTCATGACTTCAGGGTAGTAGAAGAACTTAAGTTTGATTGAAAAACCAATCATTGTTGAGAAATTACAGAGAATGTGAGATGTGTCAGAAGACCAGATAAGGGTAAAATATTAGGGAATTTTCTACTTGGCACCTTCTTGTTCAACATTATTAACAAAGATGTGATGAAGACTTAGGGGAAAAACTTAAGGGTGTCTCAAATCCTTTTGGTAACCAAATAGGATCTAAATTTTTAAAAAATAAATTTGTATTCTGAAAAGTTAAGATGTATATTGCAGGCCTGGAGCAACCTCTAAGAAAATAACTAAAATATGAATAGTTTTAAACATCATTAAAGGAATTATAATATTGTAGTAAAGACTATTTAATGCAAATGAAGGTAGTAAAGGAGGAACAGATGAAGAAAAAAGACCTGTGACATATAGAAAACAAAAAGTAAAATAGCAGAAGTAAATCCAGTTATACCCATCATAACATTTAAATGTAAATGAATTAAACAATCCTATCAGAAAACAGACTGTCAGGCTGATTTTTTTTAAAGCAACAAGATCCAACTATGTACTGTCTGCATACAATTTTATGTTGTCAATTATATGCCTTGTCCCAGTTTAGACTCAAAGATACAGATAGGTTGAAAATAAAAAGGTGAAAAAAGACATACCATAGAAGAGTTACAGAGGCTATACTATACCAAAAAAAAAAAAAAGAAGACTCTTAAACTAAAACAAAAAAAACAAAACAAAACAAAACAAAACTTACTAGGGATAAAGAGAGACATTTTATAATGATAAAAAACTTAATGTTTTAAGAAGATATAACAATTCTAAATGTCTATGTGCCTAACACAAAGCCCAAAATACATGAAGCAAAACCTAACAGCTTTGAAAGGAGAAACAGACCAATAATGGAAACTCCAATATTCTACTTTCAATAATGAATCAACTAACTAGACAGTAAATTAACCCACATACAGGTTTGAACAACACTATAGACGAGACCTAATGGATATCTATAGAACACACCACCCAACAGCAGAATTCTTCTCTAGTGCACATGTAATCATTCTCCAAGCTAAACCATATGCTAGGTCATAAGAAAAGAGTCACTAAATTTAAAAGGATTTAAATAGCACGAAGAATTTTCTCTGACACAATGGAATCAAATTAAAAATCAATCTACAGGTGACACAAACCTGAGTTAGTGAATACTTTACATGACATCAAAAGTCATAAATTACATGAAAACCGTATCATGTGACTTGAAGGAACTGAGGCTAGTTTAGCCTATGTAATAAGAGACTAATTTGTATGGTAAAGATAGGTAGGACATCGAAGCTTCCTCTAAAAAGTCTGTCATTTATAATAAGGAGTATATTTATATTTGATCTTCCAGAGGACACAGGAGAACCAGTGGGTGGAAGTTACAGTGCAGGAAGAATATTCTAATAGTACTTTTCAATAAGACATAGGCAGTGTTATACTTTTGTATCTTGTGTCCCTTAAAATGTGTTTTTAAAAGCCCTATATCAGAAAGTTAAGCAATAATTTATTACAGTGCTTTAAAAAGGACTCCATTCTCAGAAAGGTTAAAGCATTACATAAGTATGATTCTTGCAAAACGTCTTTTCTCGAAAAATCAAAGAAAATCCTTAGTAGCGGTACCAGCAGGCAGCCTCTGCTCCTCCCAAGGTCAGATCTAGAGCTTAGAACCTGAGTTGGCCCATTTCACATCCTTCTCAAAATAATATGCCCCCCCAAACAAATTTCACAGATTTAAAAATAAATTCTTGTATAATTTCCACATGTTTTGGAACTTTTCTTGAACTTTATCAAGCCAGTCCTTAGTTACCTAAATTTCTAGAGAGTCTGTATTCCAGTTACTAAGACTGTGAATTATTTAAATAAGTTACTCAGGTGTGTTCATGTAAAATCTTCAAAATGCAAATTGGACAGAAAGTAACAATATGAAAGACCAAGATCACCTGCAATAGGTTTCCTCGTAAGTAGTGAACATTGTTACTCAAAGTTACTCAGCCAGAATTCTGAAGAACCCTCTGCAGGGGAGTCGAGAAGGTGCTCCTTCTGTGTATGAGTATATGTACACATACACACAAACGGACTGAAAAGTGGGGGTCTGTTTTGCCATATTTAACGTCTGTGTTTCTCTTCATTAAGACAATGTTTTTTATTACTGAGAAGTAGAGTTTTCAAAAAGATTTTAATAATAAAAATTGTTTCATTTACTATATTCTCCCAGAATGTAAGTTACACTGTTGAAGTGAGTTGGACATATCCTTTTCTACCCTGGGATTCCTTTAGCATCTGTTGTTCCAGTGACTGCTTGATGTCCTTTGCATGCTGAAGAAATGAGCTTCCAAATTGTTTGGTGTACGTATGAGAGATTAACTTACATACCAGGAAGATGAGTATAAATCTGTGGTGCAGCATCTTTAAGTCATTTCTGTTTTTTAAATATGGGTCCATCCATTTAGATAGCATCCTGAACCTCACAAATGGTATATTGTCTCATTTAATGATGGGCAGTTAGATTTCTCTAAAGAGAAAATCTGAAGTCTTAGATATATCTGGGAGACTTCAGGTTATTTATGATATTACCTAATATTATATAAACATTGTATACTTTTCCATTAATTTTCTACCAAATATTGAAATGAATATTTATGTTTATGGCTTACTAAACTTCCTTTTGTAAGATTGGCTCATTTTTTACCTTGCATATGTTGTTTTATATATTTGCACCCTTTTTCCTGCACACAATTGTTATTTTAGGAACAAAATTATTTAATAATAGCTTTATAACATTGTAGATCTTAGCATGTTTTGATTTGTACAAAAGCTCTATTCTTTGAGGGTCATATACATAAGATTTCATGAAGGAAACGCATTGGAGATGCTAAGCAGACATTTCCCCTGGTCATTAAGAATTACTTGCTTATATGGATATTTATTGTTTATGTAGGAGTTAGATACTTAACTTGTAACACCCAGGCCTGCCTGGTTTGAAAACTTTTCATTACTAATCTTGTCTTTTATGTGTCCAGTAAAAATTACCAAAATATCTTCCATGAGGTATGGCAAATAATCGCTAGTTACCCTTCAGTCTGTTCCTCCCCCAGGCAGGTTGGTTCCTATCTGGCACCCAGAGTAAAGGGGCCAAAGCAGGAGTCTTTGGTGCTGATGGGGTGAAATAAGCTACAGTGACACATCACTGCTGTACCCGGGAAGACATCACGGTTCGTTTATTTCAGATATGGTGGTAGCAATGTTAGATGATGAAATACTTTTCTTAAAGCACTAGGAGAGCAGAGATTACACTTAGCATTTTTAAGAAACATCCTTCAAGATAATTTGAAGAAAAGAAGTTCAAAAACAAAGTGCTCTCATCTCTTTAATAAATTGTACTTTCTCCTTGACTATTTAACTTATGCAAATGCACCCTGAGAATATTTTTGCTTCAAATCTGAATCTCCACAAGGATATTTATATTTAAAATACTAAAAAATTTATTAGCTACATTAAATGTTTACTTCCTGTTATAGTTGAATTAAATACCTGTCTTCACTCATGGAAACACAGCATGCCAAATGCTCCTCTAATTTTTTTCCTCTAATACCTTATGGTCAGCCACGCCTGGTACAAAGGACATACAGACATACACCTTTCTGATATTATTAATGAGTTGTTCATGACCTTTCAGTTGAGATTAGTGTGTTGTTTCGTTGTTTAAAGAGAGAATTTTGTGGAATTTATGTGACCACACCAAGCGCTTTAAGAGTAGGTATGATTCCTGGTTTGGATCTGTAACCCGAGTGAATCATAATCACTTGTAGGAAAAAAAAAAAGTCTTGCCATAAGCAAGCAGTTTTGTTTTAGTTTGTTTTTTTTTTTTTCCCCAAATGAGAGAAAATTGATGTAATGCCCTTTACACTGCTTTTTACAGAAAAGCATAAGATCTGTTTACCTGGTTGAAATTCAAATTGTTTTATTATGGTGTCAGTTCTTGGGTTTTGGCAGCACTTCTAAAGTGTCTATTCACAAAAAGACGACCACAATGAATGAATGCTAGTGTTGACACCACCTAACAAGCAGGGATTATGTGTTTACAGAAGAAGTAATATGATAGGTCAAGTATACGAGGCTCTTCTCACGGGCACTTCAGCACATAATGAGCGACTGACGAGCGAGCTCCGAGCTGCCACTCTTTGGCTTCAGTCCGTGGTGATGCCTGCCTCTCTCCGCCAAAGCTCTCTTGATCATGTTCAGCTGCTCTGTTCTCATGTGGGGAATAATAGTAGAGTAAAGCTGCTTTTCTGTCTCATTTTTCTTGCTAATTTACACATTCAAGCCATTTTTTGTTTGCTACCCTTATTTGCTATTCCCTTTTGTCAAGGCACTGTTTGTTCTCTTTTTTGCCTCAGGCCTAAGAACTAATTTGAGCTTCTATAATTACTTCATGTTTTACACCTGTCTGCATATCAGGCACCCCCTTGTCTCTGTCCTGAAGCTGTATATTTCCTTGCAGAAAAGCTAGTTTTCGTACACAAGGAATCCTAAGTTTCTCCACTCCATCCTCCTGCAGAAGAAACACAATTAAACTGTTGAGATATCCTCAGCAATGTGGCTGACCTCAGGGGTTCACAGAGGACAAACGAACGCTGTCTGCTCAGACAGTTTGTGTTAAGACATTGTGAAGCAGAGAGCCTGAGCTTTGTTCCTCATGAATGAAGCCATGGTAGTAGTCATTTTAAAATCATTAAGGCTCTGAATGCACAGTATCATTCGACAGTGTTTGCTCTACAGCTGCTCCTCTGCTGTAATAGCAGCTTATTAAATTTGGGTCAAGCGGACTCTGAAGAGCATCACAATGAAGAAACTGTTCTAAAAGTTACCTGTTTCAAAAAAGCAATTGATTAGATTTTTAACTTAAGTGACAGCTGCAGTTCATTGCCCATTCTTTGCCAAGTCCTGCAGCCAGAGCAACCTTTTGTCATTTGGGCTTCATTTTGTAAGCGCTTTCCTGAATAATCCAGGGTTGCTTTCCACTCAGAGCCTGCTTCAATCCAATTAGGAGTTTAACAAGGGTCAAATTAAGGAGACTTTACACTTCATGTTTGCATCATTAGCCGTAAGACTGTTATGTGAGTGCAAGACTGTGTGTCAGGGAAGAGGGGGAAAACTGCGCGCGGCTGGGACAGGTGCAAAGCCGTCACCCACCCGGGGCTGCGCCCCTCACTGATGGAGGCTCAGCGGGCCGGCAGCGACGTTTCCAGTTGTCTTTGGGGTTGTTGCCTTGTCACACCTGCTGGTGTTTAGTTGTTTGGAGGTTACAGGTGCTCGCTGGGGCGGAGGGGGAAGACTCTGTGTATTCGCCTACTCTTTTCTCTTCGGGCAGCCTGTTGTGCTTGGACCAATGGCTGGGAAGACAGGAAGCTGAAACGTCTTGAGCACATTCATTATTTTTGATGAGATGACAACTGTCTAGGTTCATGTTCTCACTCCTTGGAGCTGTTTCCTGCTTCTTCTCTCTCTTTTTTTTTTATTGAAAACATAATTGTTCATTCTGTAAAATATTATCAGAGAGAGTGGAAGCTCATTTCGTAGGAGAGTGGCTTGTTAGAGGCCCTGCAAAGATCAGCTCCCCGCTGTTCAAGAAAATAAAGAGCCTGTGAGAGTCTTCTCAGAATTGTGATGCTTAGAGTCACTTTTTGTCTCGGTTTGTCCATACCATCGAGTTACATTTATATTTGTTAATGTGCTCTAACTATATTACGTCACTGTAAAGAAAATGACCCATTTCTAAAAAGAAAAGGCCACGGAACCCCGCTAGTCAGCGCCTGCTTGCGTGGGACGTTGCTAGAGAATGTTGCTCTGCTCTCCAGCCAACCTTTGTGCTGCTACACAAAAAGTGAAGATTTATCTAAAAATAACACTTTCATTGTTCCTTTCTTACCTCTTCAACCCATTAATAGGTACTTTAGTATCATGAGTTTTCATAGTTTAATCCCCTTTCAAAAGCTTTTCAGAATAAAAGCTCTAAATGGTCCTCAGTATTAATTTGATGTGACTTCTGTACAATATGGTTTAAAACTCTCAGAAGCACATTTTTACTGCTTACCCTTTTTCACTGGAGCAATGTGCAGAAAATTCCAGCTAAATGTTTAGTAGAGTGTCTAATGTGAACCATTTTGCTGCTTTCTAATAATACAGTTTTCTAATTTTAAAAAATTTTTGTCAGGGTGATGTAATTCTTCATCCTCAAGAATATTGTTTTGGGTTCTCCATTAATTTTTTAATTATAAGTGTATTCTTAATGTTGATAATTTTCAAAGCTGTATTTTTATCTCTGATTTGCTGAAAATTAAGAGTCAGCCTGGTAAATAGCAATCAGGCTAGATTATATGCAGTTGGTTACATCTTTGTTTATGTTTGGACCACAAGGGCCTCAAAACACAGAGCTTCCAGCACTAGCAACCCACTCTACCCTTTCTATGTGTTTTGTAGCTTTTGAATACACATCTGTCTTTCTTAAAACGTAGTAGATGGTGAATGTAATTCTTGCTGTCTACAAATCATTTACTACGGGACCCATGCTTTCCCTGCCAAGTTCCATTTCCTCGATTTCTCGTACATCTACAGAGCCTCCAATATAAGGAAAAAAAAAAAGAAAAAAAAACTTACTGATTCTTTTAAACTCCAGATTCCTTCACTGAATTTTAATGTTCACATTTTCCAAAGGGCAGTGTGTATTCATGATCACGCATATCAGTATATGCATGTAAATATCTTCCCGCAGGAAAAATGTGTTTATTTTTATGTGTTTATGTAACATGTTTATGTGTTTATTTTAAAAAATATTTCAAATCCCCTGCTAGTGCAGAGACTGTGCTGGTGAACAGTAGAGAGAGCTAAAACAATACCTCCCTGCTCTTTGAAGTTTTCCTGCAGTGGGGAGAAAGGAAGAAATCAAATAAGCACCCAAATACATGTAAATTTATGATCAGTGAATGTACTCTTGTTGGGGAATGTGATCTGGTCAGCAAGTTCAGGGAGGATTTTCCTGAGAAAGTGACTTTGAATTGACTTGTTGAAGACACATTGCTATGAAAATAAAAAAAAATTTGTACTTACTAATTTTTATTCCAAAGAACTAAAAATATTTGCACATATACTTCTGATTCAAAATTTACAACCATAATGAAAGTTTCTACTGATAATACATTAAATGATAGAACATGTAGAAAAAAATCATCTGGAATGAGTTATAAATAATTTTAATATCAAAGGAAAACTTTAGGCTAGTTTTAGGCTACATTCATGGATGGGAAACAAGCAAGTGAAGTGACTTCTCTAGAACTCTATCTTTTGTTGGTTACATTTCTCCGATGTTTTTTGTTTGTTTCTTCTTCCCACAAGGTGTATTACATGATTTATCTGCTTACCATGTAGGAACAGACTGGAAATCTCCAGTGTGGAACCAGCGGCTCTCTGGAGCTAGCTCCTACAGGCTATGAGAGTCACATGTGCTTATTTCTTCTCAGCTACATAACCAGTGACCACGCCTTGGGAGCCTGAAATCCACCACTGTGTGAGGATTTATACAACAGGAGTGGCAGGCCCTGCAGATAAGCCTGGCCACCCCAGCTGCTTTATCAGCATACTCTTGGTTATATCTGATCCAGTTCTTGGGGTCTGGGCCTACAGATAGATTTGGGAAGAGTCCATAGAGTCTTAAAATTTCCCTCTATTCCTCTATAGGAACTGGGAGTGGAAATTAGAAAACATGAAGTCACGTTTTAGGTTATTTTTCTAATTATTTAAAGTTTTATGAGTGTATAAAACTTACCGTTAACAAAATTCAGTTTCTTAGTGTATAAAAATTCAGCTAGTGATATCATTTACCTTTTAACATAACAATGAGTAACAACTCTTACCCATGGATTCAGTGATGCTTCCCTTTTTTAAATAATTCTCTTTTGCATGTAAATATTTACTAGTTTCCAGTGTAATAGTAGACAATATAAATTTAAAGGTATATTGTTAGCCTTTGAACTGGTGACTTTTATCATACTTTATCTTTTCTCTATAATAAATCAAATTTTTATTTTGCTTTCAAAGCTAATGCATTTATTGCTTTTACTGTACATGATATTTGCAAAATGTTAAAATGTAGGTAATTTAGAATACTATTAAGAGTAAAATTAAAACTACCCATAATCCAACAACCCAGAGATAAAAATTAACATTTATAACACCATACTTTTTCAGTGTATGTATCCACCTATAGGTAGACGTATTTTTACAGATGCTAGTATACAAATAATTTTGTAACTTGTTTCACGCAACAATGTAATATGGACATATTTCATTAAGTATAAATCTTCATCATTCTTTTTAGCAGGTACCTAATTAATATTCATTGCATAGACATAATATAATAACCAATCACCTATAAATAAACATTTTTCTCTACTTTAAACAATGAATAGTTTCAGTGTTCATACAAAAATAATTTTGTAAATACCCCTTTGTACACTTGCTCACTGATTCCTTTAGCATAAGGTCTTAGAAGTAGAATTGCTGGTATTGAGAGTTTATCTTGTTTTTGTTTTTGAAGCTTTCATGTGTACTGCTTTCAAAACTTTGTTCCAGAAAGGTTATGCACATGTATAAAGTAGCATTACAACTATACATGTCATTGCTCCCTTGTCAATCTCAGATGTTATCATTCTTACTAATTTTTGTTAACTGATTTGTTGTCAGATGGCTTTAATGATATACTTTAAAATCTTTAAAATTTTTCCTCACTGTATAGATTTAACCTTGAAATTGTCCAGTGAAGTGTTGACACATTGTCCAATTATAGTTACTCCCTCAGAGAAAGAAACAAGAACCAATTTAAAATGTGAACATTTGAAGTAAAGAAATGGGACTACTTTTAGTTAAAGAGCAGGGAAGATGTATATTATAACTATATTATGTAGGAAGAAGACAACAAATAAGAATATTCAATTGGATATTGGGATATGTCACATTCTTTATATACAGTCCTGAATGAGTCTTCATTTTAAAGGAAATATTTTAGATTACAAAATCAGAATGTGGACCATCTCAGCTATAGAATGTTTCCAGCTAATTGAAGTTAAATACTCAAATTTCTCAAATGATAGAACCATTGCGATGGAACTGGAAAGGACTTTGTAAGTCATCTGACCTAATTTCACCTTTCAGGACTCTATTTCTTAATATCCCCCCAGCCATTTTGAATGTGTGTAGCAATAAGGATCTCCCGTTAGTTTTCCCTCTTCTAGCTGCTTATACACTTTCCCCCCTTACAGCGCTGTCTCCAGCGGCTTCTTCCTTTCTCCCTTAAATCCCCTCAACCTAGGCTTTTGCTTTCACCACTTCACTGAAAATGCTTTTTTCAAGGTCACCAGTGATCTCAATTTTGCTGAATCTGGAGGCCAGCCTCAGCTCAGTTCAACATAATTTCTCACGTCCTCATCCTTGACTCACTTTCTTACTTTGGCTTCCAGAACACCCTACTCTGATTCTCCTCTTTCCTCACTCATCTCTCCTTTTCAATCACCTTTGCTGAGTCTTCTTTTTTTCCTCAACCGTCCTACCTTGGAGAACCCCAATAGTTAGTTCTTAGACTTCTCCTTCTTTTTCACAATCACTCCCTTGGTAATCTCATTCAGTCATCTGGCTTTACATATCATCGTGTGCTGAGAGATCCACGATGTATATCTGTAGCATAGATCTCTGTGTTGAACTCCAGGCTCTTATATTCAACTGGCTACTAGGTATTTCTAATTGGGTGTCTAGTAGATAAATGAAATGTACCTTATCCAATTCTGAACTCCTGTTTTTCTTTCCTTCTGCCCCTGATCCAAAAAAATTATTCTACCCCATGGTCTTTTTATCTAAGTTTCTTATAACCTCATCGATCCAATTGTTCAAGCCAAAACCTTGGAGTTATCCTTGACTCTTCTGTCTCTCTCTCATACCTCACATACATAGCCTCTTAGCAAATCATTATCTCTACCTCACAATATATCCATAACTTGACCTCTTCTCACCACCTCCACAACTACCACATGGGCTAGCCTCTTCTGGGTATGCTTTCATGTTAAATGGACTCCTTACAGTGTAATGTTCAGAGATGGCCTGATTGAACTTATTACAGTGATATCCCTTTTCCATCATAACAATTTATCCTAGGTTTGCAAGGACCATTTTAGTATATATATCACAATGTTGAATATAGTCAACCAAAACTCCCTGATGTTTTGTACTATTAATTGCTGATAGATTGGTATCCCCACTAAAGTAATTATAGTGACTCTAGATTGTTGAGCACCTACTTACACAACGTTATCACCACAATCTCTTAGAGATCAACATTATTATTCGAACTGGTAGATGAGGAAATAGACGTTCAGAAAAGTTAAGCAATTTGCTCAAAATTACAGACCTAAAAATAAGTAGAACTGGCAATAGAATTCAGATCTGTCTGACTTCAGTGCTCATCCTTGGACCACTACATAGGGAGGCCTGGAGATCAGCAGGACCATGATACATTCAAGGATTTGAAAGAAGCTGTATATTGGGAGGTTATGAGGGATAGGAGGCTGGCAAGAATCAGACTAGAAAGGGCAGTGCCAAATTTTGAGGGAGATTATAGACCATACTGAGAAGGTTATACTTTATTGTCAAGCATTGGGAAGAAGAAGCTGTTAAAATATTTTAAGCAAATTTACTTTTACAAATAATAATTACTCTGACTTTACTATGAGAATGAATTGAAAGATAACAGTACCAAAAGAGTTTTGGGCAGCCTAATCTGGAATAGTGGCATTGAATAGGAGTTGCCTAAAGGATTGTGTTTGTAAATAGTTACTCTCTTAGGGTGACTAAAAGGCAATAATGTTTGAAGTTGCACCATCTGTGGATACCTTGGTGAAAATTATCTTAATGCCCAGCATAGATATTTTGATATTTTTATCTGTCTCTAGTTTGATATTCATTAGTTTTTTTTAAAACAAAGAATTTTACAACTATTAGCTATGGAGTGAAAATTTGAAGATGAGATTTTTCTATCAGTCTGTTCATTAGAGGGGACTCAAAACTTACTTTCCCAAAACTATCTTAGCTCTGTTCCTGGTTACCCATAGCAGAAATGAGATGGTCTTCTATTTAGGCAGGCATTAAAAAACTTAGGTTTCCAAAAGAGCCAAATTCACCCCTGTCTTGAACTGTTGCTGAAAGCATGTGGTTTTGCTTTCAGTTTCTAACACAACTCTACAGAGACATGACAGAAAGCAAAATCTTCACACACCACTCAATATCAATTAAAAATTTGGCTGGGTGAAACTGTATTTATAGAAGATTGCCTGAATGTTAAGGAGTCCACTCATTCCTAAATATTCTGTACTCCTGGATGAAACCTGATTAGCAGAAACTGTGAACCTGGACCGTCACGTTGACCTCTTTTCTGGTTAAACTCTTGGATTGCATGGAATAGACTTTATTCAAGTTACCTCAAGAAATAGGGACTTTATTGTAAAGAAAATGTATTTATGGTCTGGAATATTAAAAGTAAAGAACTCAGTCAACTCTAGGGACTGCTCTGTTGTCCCTCTTTCATAAACCACTTGGTCTGCCAATTTCTAGACTTCTTTTCTTCTCCCTCGACACATAAGCTTCCTGGACTTGTTCATAACTTTGCTCCACTTGAATTTGCAGCTTGCCCATACCTCATTTTGGCTCCGCTGGCCTTTCACTATGTCATGACATTTTGGCTTCAGTTCCTACTGCCAGTTATATAGTTCATTCTGTGTTTACTATGTCCGGTTCTCTACAGACATCTAATTCACTGAGCTCATATTTTTTGAGCCAGGCCAAACCACAGATTATTGGCAAACCTATGGATCTTCCTGGAGGAGGCGCATCCTGGTCCTCGTAAGTCAGCCCCTTGCACGGAAACACTGATGAGCCCTTTTCTCTCAGAAGGCAAAGGTGGCTCTCACACAACCTCTCTGTGGGAGTCATTTTTTTGAGTTGTGCTTTGGGAAAATACTGGAAGCCTCAAATTCAGTGTGAGGATATTGTGGAATCACTGTTAAACACTATGCAGCACCCTTTTTGTGAAAAGCCTTGGCGTTAATTTATTTCTAGCTTTAGGATTAGAAATAATTGTGCAATTATTCCTGAACTGCTTGTTTTTGTCTTACTAACTTTATGGTGAATTTATTACTTCTTTTTTTTCACATTGGCTGTTGGGAGTTTACAAATCTGTGGCCCAAACAGTGGAAGTTTAAATGACTCTATTGTGCTTTTTCATTTTTATTATTAACCTTACATCTAGATCCATTTTCCATTTTTGACCTTCTCTTTTCATGTATTTCTAATTCAAATAATGTTTTATATATTTCTGTAAATCACTTTACATCTTTTCAGAAGCAAAGTTTATATATATAAATGTTAACACACTCAAGGACTTGTTAAAGTTCCTACCTAGTTTTCAGTTAAATGTGACCTAATTTTAAAGAAATGGACAAATAATTTGAAAATGTTAATATCTTACATGTTTCTGTATTTATGTGATTTTTAAACCATCCAGCCACTTTTTTAAAACATAAAAATCCCTTTGGAATGGAAATATCTTTCAAATAAAGTTCAGATAGAAAAGATTTTATTATACATTCATCTTTTTTTAAATTCATCATAATTATTTGTAACATACTCTTGTCATGGAGAAGGTAGCAGTGTAATAAAATTAATATACATTTTAAATTGTTTCCCCATAAACCCTATTTCAGAACAGTAGCTTCTACCCCTCCAACGATAACATACTCCTAAAATTATTTCTTTTTTCTCCTAGACTTTACTTCTCGGCTACTCCTTTTTTAAAAAAAGACAACTGACATCAAATTTATATAAAAGAAGCCCTTGAGGTGGAAAGTTAGGGAAGGCTGCCTGAGTTTACAGCAGACGAAATGTCGCTTACATTCTGCTGCTCCACCGTTTGATATACTCATTTGCTGATGTGAAATGACGAGGGCTTACAAAACAGGGTTTGTTTTTTAGCTGCCTGTAGACCTAGTGGGGCCTAACAGAACCCAGTCAGCAGGTCATTAACTCTGGAGAAAACAGCTTGCATTAATATGCTCTAATCCGGTATAATTAGTCAAATTACTGCACGCCGACCAGCTTGTCATGTGTTGTCAGACTTGGCACGCACACTGGACTGCCTGGGTCCCTCTGGAATGCCACCCTCAATCAGGGAAAACTGCTCATTTGTAGTGGTCTTGAACTCTTGATAGAAAAGCTACCTAAAACAGCAGTCGTGGAGGAACTTTTACCAATTCTTTAGGTTAAAATATTTTTTCATCAAAAATAATTTCGTGTTAGTGCTTGAAATGGAATCTTTTCACTCCTGCTATTTTCTGTAGCATGTCTATATAATATTCCAAGTGAAATTAACATGAGTATGAAGAACAGATTTAAAATAAATATTTACACATTGATCAGCCATCCTTCCAGTATATGGGAGTGTGAGTTCATATGTGTTTGTGTATGGGGGGGTCTTTTTCCAGTACGGTAAGAGGTTATTAAACTCTAAAAGGGCCGTATTAGCATAAATTTACAAGGGCTCTTGTTCTGGCAGCAGGATAAAAACCTGTGTTACCTTTGCATTAACACTGAATTGCTTGTTGTGCTTTTGGCAATGACAGATAAGTCACTGTAATTCCCCATTGCAACGGAAATGATGCTCCAGATTCCAAGCGCATCCTGAAGATGTCACTGACAATAATCTTCAAAGAACGGCCAGTGAAAGTGGGCTGTATGTTTGTAGGATGATATACTGCAAATGACAGGAAGAATTATGTGAGTGAAGACGAATCTGTAACATATTATTAAGCAATTTCACGAGAATAACAGGGATAAAAGGATAATGGATGAGGGTGTCATTATTACCTTCATGTAGAGGGAAAGCAAAAGCAAAGGTAGAGAGACAAGATTAATTGAGGAAGGGTGAAGCATTCATTGCTCATCAGCTCTTTTGTACTCTCTGCTCCTGAAATTCCAGACTGAGGGGAAAAAAAGGTGCTCAGAGCTGCATTTTAATGTAGCTGGCAAGGAGTAGAAAACTGACAAGGCACTTTTTAGTCACCTCCCTTCTTATCAAAAACCACATCATCACTGTTACCTCTTGAATGTTCTGAAGCCACAACAGAAATCCAGCAGAATATTTTTTCTTTTAGTCTGTAGCAGCTTTCATTATTAGTTGTACCTTTAAAAAACTAAGATTATAAAATATCAAGATGTGTTTTCCCATGCATTGCCCCCAAAATTGCTCTTTTAAATTTAAAGACTCACATTCAGTGATGAAACATTTCCAAATCCATCAGACTGTTGTTTTGATCATCCTGAGATCATTAGGTTAAGGAAACTATACATTTTATAATCAAGTTTAACTGTTCCTTCCATTTTCTAAGCACATTTCCCTTTCACCTATTTTTCTTAGATAATAATAAATATATTTCCGTTTATCAAATGAAGGCGTAAGTAATTGAAAATTTTAAATACTATGTCTTCACTTATGTTTTCATCTGTTTCTTATAACTTCTCACTTAGCCAGTTATTCCAAAGTACACTTTATATCACGCACAGTAAGATGCAACTATAATATAGCAACCACTATCCTGGTTGCAGAATAGTAACACAGGTGTTTTGCTGGAATCTAAGAAACCTTTGGGGACATGAACTCCCTTCTGATTATAATTTACTCCGGCTGCAGAGTTAACCTTAAATGTTGCTGAAACATTAAAAATATACTATATTTCTGTGTACTGAGCTGGTAGGAAAATCATATGATCAAATTACAAGCTTAAATATATACCCAATGGAGATACCCAAAGTCCCTTTCCATGCTTTAAACTCTCTTTGGACAGATAATGCCAAATATCTCCCAGTCCTGTCTTCTCTCTGTGGCTCCATATTCTTAGCTGCCTGCTCTGCTCACGAGCCCTCTCCGGATGCTTTACTTACCCCAAACCAAACTTACCATTTTCCTTTTCTTCCTAAATTTTCTCTTAACTTCCTGATCTTAAAAGAAACCATTCTTCTTCTTAATCACTTAGGTCTTGTTGCCAATTTGAATTAGTTTGCCATTTTTGGATCTGACATTAAAAGCCTCCCCTGTCTTTTTAGGCTGCTGAATTCTATCCCCCACTCCCTCTTCATCTTTTGCACTTCAGCCATTCTTCAAGGCCCATATCAAATATCATCTTTAATAGGAAATTTCCCCCAAACCCATCAAATGTGTGTATTTCTCTCTTCTTTGAATCTCCAAACTCTTAATTTGTACCCAGGTTTTCCTGCCGCCAAAGCTGATGAAACCTAACAAGAAGCTGAATAAATATTTGTTGAATTGAATTAAATCAAATTCTCTAACAATCTCAATCAAGTATTTTTAATTTATGTCATTTTTCCTTAGACATGACTGGGCTTTGACTTTTCCATGTCAAAATTTAATGTTAACCTTTTGATTATTTATTTAACATTTCAGAGCATTTTTTCTTACTTAGTTTATTTACATTTGTACATTCCAGTTCATTATCAGAGAGTTACCATTCGTGGACGTGCTCTTACTGCGTGCCTTTCGTGGACCAGGCCCTTTGTTCCGTCCTGGGTATAAAGAAGTGAACAGGTCCCTGCCTTCATGAAGTTGCCTGTGTGGTTGGCTGGGAGGATAGTGCTCTTGTCAAATAACATTTAAATCAAATGTATTAAACATGTCAGCATTCTCGTACAGTTATATTTATGGTGTATAAGGAAAGAGAGAAATATAGAGAGCACTTTATTATGTTATATTTATTTATTTCTCATAACAACCAGTATTACTTACCCCCATTTTACAGACGTGAAAACAGACCCTTAGAGTCCAAACTACTTGCTCCAAAGCACAGAAGCAGTAAAGTGACAGAGCCAGGAGTGGAGCTGAAGTTTATTTAATGCCCAAGTCCAGGCTTTCCACTGTGCCACGTGGCTCTACATGTCCTTGACTTAGCGAGAGAGATGTTATAGGACAGGCCATCTTAACTTTGACTTATGTGTTTATCCAGTCGCCTCAGTTTAGAGAAGGCGGGAAGCATTAGTCATAATTACGCCAGATGATGGGTAGAATAGTATTACTTACTAAGCTTACAGAAAGCACATCCCTGTGGTTTTAGGAGAGGAATGAAAACAACATACTACTTTCATGCACAGATGCCCAAGCAGGGTGAGCACACGTGGTTCCCCTGCTCAATAGTGCTAGTCACGTGATTCCAACTACTGATGTAATTTGAGTCAGGGAGAATGCATCCTGTATCCTGCATCTGGGTGGGGATGTTGTGGGATGGCTCACGGAGCCTGACACTTTCCACTACACATGCTGCCGCTCGAAAGACTCTAAGAGAGCAATTCTTCAGTAACCATTGGCCCAAATCAAGCATAGCAGATGACAAAAGAAGGAGAATTAGCTCCTCTCTCACTTGTATAATGAGCAGGTTTTGATGATTGTGGAGATGGGAACGAACATCAACAGATTAAGCAGTGCAGCTCTACTATAGCCTCTCAAACTGCCTGGATTTATTTTTCTTTCTTTTTAAATTCAAAGTTCCCTTAACTATCAGAGCTTCTTTTGTCTTTTCTTATAAGCTGTTTTTGAATCCAGTCTTTTGGGGGGAGGGGAAGAAATGTTGACATTTTCTCATGGTCTCACATTACCCAAATTTCAAAATTCTAGTCGACTTACTTGCACACAGAATGACGCTCCTCAGTATCAGATATGTTAAGATTTTAGTTTTAGTCAACTGTTTGCACTTACGAGATTAGTTTATATTTCAATGTGTGATCTCTTAAAGGTAGGATCACTCACGTCTCTTTAATCAGCTTTATTTAGTGCCCATCACAGTGGCCTTCCCAAATATTTATATAGGAGAGCTTTTGATAATGATGTTATCTCACTGAACTTTCAGATTTCCTAGGCATCCATGAATGAAATAATAGTTTCATTTATTTTGAAAGATAAGTTCAGCCTTTTAAATAGCACTCAGTATAATGCAGACAGGAGTCCATGTGCTTCAGGGAGGAAGCGAAGAGCCTGACATAATCTGCTGGTTTGGCTAGGTAGACGGCATGCCTCGGGTGCCTCACAGTGATACAGTCGCCGTGTATAGCAGTGTTCCAGTGGCTAAATCACCATGCATCATGGTGCTTCAGTGGTAAAAATGCAGCAGGTAGCATGTCTCTCCTTATACCAGTGAGACTGGAACATTTTGTCCCCTTAGCTGTGGTGACACTGAGGACAGGGAGTTTTAATAGAATAAGGTAGGAAGAGGTAGGAAGGAAAGATGTGCCAATGGTGACACTAAGGAGGAGTAGGTGAGAGCATCCGGGTTTGTAAGAGCGCAGTGCCAGTCAGCCTGGGACATCCTAACAGGACTCGCAGGGACACCGACCAAATGCCCAGCTGCCTCTTTTTCCCCTGACAGCTCGGAAACTGGCTGCCCCTTTTCCAATACTATCATCTGTCACCTTCACCCTGGTTTTCTTTCCTTTTTGACCCCAGAGAGGAAAACAACACAGTCTTCCTACTTCTCACAATTCCCCTCTTCCTTAAACCAAAGTAAAGTCCATTGGAAGTTTCTAAGTGTTTTCATTACTTCAGTTGGAGAGCTTGCTCTTGAAACTCATGATTTATTTATGACACACCATAAACTCAACTTTTTTTCTGACGATTTTTCCTGAGGAGACTTCTGTTGAGGAGAGATCCTTTTGTTTATTTCCTCACATCTCTGCTTTGTCCATAGAGAAGAAGCTACTGCCTAAGCTTTAGTTGTTCTTCCCACGGGAAAGGAATTTCTACTCTGATTTTCCAGAATTTGAAGTATTCATTGGCCCATAAAAATCCACTGTTGGTAGGGGCAGTATAATGTTAAATTGTCAGTGCTCCCATGAGGTAAACACATCTGGACAGAACTGATCCCTCAAGGTAGGCTTGCCAGCCTGTTTTCTTCTGTAGAATCATCACATTGAATTAGGTCCCTATTGAAGCCCAGCCACTTTCCCCCACAGGGGTATCCAGGTATGTATTCCCCCAAAGCTGTCTTCACGCTGGGTAGTAGAGGCCTTGTTTTATCTTCAAATCCACACTAAATTCTTCAGTCCAGCTCTTGTCAGAATAGCCTAGCAACGGGAGAGGATACTGTTTTTTAAAGTTCTTAGTTTCGCATCTGATTGTTACCATTCGGTTGTGTATTTTATTAGCTGAGAACCCTGAGGGGGGAAAATGGGATACAATGGGGTTTAAGCAGCAGGTGCTGCCCTCAGGTTCTAAGCCAGCAGCTTTTATTGCCACAGGTCTGGATTTTCAGGAATCACTTGGTTGCAAGAAATGGAACTCCAGCTAGCTCAATCTGAAAGACCATTCATTTTAAGCCATTAGGGGTAGCTCATAGAATCCAGTGACAGGAACAGCTGGAACCCAACAAGTGACTCGGACCTGAGAATTGGAAAACCTAAAATTTCTAGAATTGGAAATTCTAGATTTCTCCCTTTCTTGGCCATATGGTCTCTTGTCGCTGCTCTGCTTCATCGTTGTTTCTCTCTACAGATTAGATTTCCCTGAATCTCTCTGCTCCAAACCCAAAAGTAGCCACTCTGGCTCCCTACAATTCATTGCTGCTCCAATACCAGCTAGAATTTCAGTTTCAAATTTCAAGGAGAGGGAATATGATTGGCTAGCGCCTGCAACAGGTGTTCACCCTGGTCTTAATCAGCCGTTATGAAGGAGAAGGGGGGGCACCCATAGACATCATTTGCAGGGTACACCCCTGAGAATAGGGGGAACTTCTCAGAGAAAAGGAAGACATTTGGGACATAACACTCCAAAACGTCCCTCTCTTTTTCAACTATTTTGTTGCTTCCTTCCCTCAGTATCCTATACAGGAGGAAAGAAGGGACACCCTCTTAATTTGGAGGACGACAGGAAGATTCCCAGATGTGAACCAGTCAACAGGAGGTCAGACAGAGGAGGACATTCTGTACAGATAGAAGGAACAGGATGCAGAGGCATGGAGGGCGAAACACGTAGGGGGTTCTGAGAACACAAAGCTTCAGTGGAGCGCGGGAAGCAGTGGCCTGAGGGGAACCTGGAGAAGGAAGCTGACATCCAGCGGCAGCAGAGTCATGGGATGTCAGCCGTGCCAGGGGTGGGGGCCAGGACAGCCTGGAGGCTGCAGTGTTGCTAAGGCTACATTAGAACAGATGAGAGATCCAGTGAAGAGACTTGCATCAGGCCAAGTGAGGGCTTGAGCCCTGGAAATGGAGAGGAAAGGGCAAGTTTGAAATGTACTTTGGAGCTAGAATCAAGATTCAGCCACCAGTTGGAGATAGGGAGTGAAGTAGCAAGAAGGTTTACAGTAAGTCCCAAAGTTTCAGCTTTCTTTGCTTCATGAATAGTGGTGCCACTCACCATAATAATGGAAATTTACCACTGTCATCGTAACCACTGTCTCTGAGTAATTACGTTACTCAGAAGCACTGTGCTGAAGACCTTCCTGTTCGTTGTTTTATTTAATCATCATAATGTCTCTATGAATTTTATATTATTTTCATTATTTTATAGATAAGAAATACAAGCCCTCAAGAATTTAGATACTTTGCATGTACTCACATAACTCATAAAGCGCAAAGTTAATTTTCACACCCATTTCCTTCTGACTTCAGAATGATCGAGCACTTAAGTTTACTTTCCTTAAGAAAGATCAAGTAGTAAGGAAAACCTAAGTTTCATTTTGGACATATTGCATTGAGTTTCCTGTTAGCCAGTTCACTGAAGAGGGCTAGTGGACGCTGGGCGATGGGTCTGTGACTTAACGGAAGGTCTGGGCCGGCCCCTCAGATTGGAGAGATGGTCGCTTTAAGTGGGAACTGTGCAGGTGGAGGAAATCCCTCCAGACGTGGAAACCCAGTTAGTTACTATCCAAAGCAGACACTGGCCTCTCCTTGGAGCTGCTTAACATTGTAAAATAGAAATTATTTTAAAATACACACAGTTTTTCAGAGTATTCATTTTTAACTTTAAGCATCTTTCTGTACCCATTGTTACAGCTCTACTTTTTAGATTTGTATACTTTTTCCCTCTTTTTAAAAGATATTTACCAGTGATTTGTCTTTGTCTTTTCATAGAATCATTTTCTTAAGACTTTCAAAATTTTTACTTTTTAACTTATTTTATTTTTAACATTTCCTTCCTTCTGCTTCTTTTCCTTTGAAATGTTCTTTCTTTAAGATTTAAACTGAATGCTTGATTCATGCATTTTTTTTTCTTTTTTGATAGATGAAAACATGTAAAACTACAAACCTAAATTACCAGTATGTTTTCATCACATTCCATGGTCATGTTTTAATATTTGTTGTTTCCTAAATGATCTGTTTCTGGGCTCATTCCTGAAAGAGTGACAGTCACCCAGATGAACCTGACTGGTGGGATGTCTTTGGGGATAAGCTCTTTCCCTGGGGCACTGGAAGAAGGAGAACAGGGAGCCCCACTTGCTCCCTGCAGGTCCGCAACCCAGTTGCCCAGCCACCTCAGAATCCATGAGGAAGAACTGTGCTAGAGGTTAGAAAAGAGAGAAAGATCCTTCTTCTTGTGAATATGCTCCAAAGGAACAAATCAAATCCTTTGGATATGTTCCAAAGAACTAGTCAGCAATGAACAACGTAATGTGAGTGAGGAAAGGGGTACAGGGAGCGCCCCCAAAGCCCTTCCCCTCCCTTTCCCGTCTCCTATTACTCACTTCCTCCCACTCTCTCAAATGCCTAGTAGTGTTTCCTGTAAACTTCATTTATTGGACCATTCTCAACGTGCTAAATTCATAGATTATTTATTCCAGTTAAATTCTGTATCAGGTGCTATGTCATTGAACAATATTGTCATTTTTTAATTCTTTTATTTCAACCTGGTGCATTACACTGAGTTTGTCATACATAGCCATCAAACCCAATAAAGCTAAATATTTTCAAAGGAAAACACAAATGCCGTAATACCTCACTTGGATTTTATTTTATATTATTAAAAATAGCATTAATTAGTGTATGTAAATATGATTTTTATAATTAAAATTATTGATTTATATGTCATAGAAAAGTGTAAAACAACTCCCTTGCTTATAAAGGTTTGTTTACACAATATTAGAGTTAAACTGTAGGCACATATCTGGAGGTTCCTAGTCAGCATGCAAGGTATGATTTTCGGAACAGCCTACCTGGATGAATGATCAGGAGGGTTTTATCTAGACAGCATTTTAAAGGCAGAGTACAATGTATTGTGATCCTTGATGTGCACTTGTTTTGTTATGTTTTGTTTTTTTATCTAGAGAACTAAAATTGATGTCATTTATTTAGAATTACGACAAATCGCAAAATTTATTCTTCTCTATTTTTTTCATGTCCTACCATGTTTGAGAAGATATTTAAAGCAAATTAATGCTTATCAGAAATGAGTTACTGTCAAAGCCCATAAAATGTTACTGCTTAGTATATTTACTTACTTTGCTTTAGTGCCTTGTGTATCAAATCATCGAATGTTTACCAAGCTGTGCATTAATTGATTGCAGGAATCATTGGTAAAATTACTGTATTAATGAAACAAATGAAAAAACTTGCCCACATTTATGGGAACGTGTACTCTGTACGGGAGCTCTAAGACAAGGTATGTAGGTTCTAGTCTCAGCTCTGCCAGCGTTCAGGTTTTCTGTAACCTTGATGGAAGTAAGTCAACATCACCAAGTCTTTTCCTTCTCACTGGTAAAATGGGGACAAAAATTCCGTCCCTACCCATCACACAGTAACTTTGTGATAATTAAATAAAGTTGAACATTTGAAAATGGTTGGCAAACCTATGGAGATACAGATACAACAGCATATATTCAGTACGTTTAATTTTATTAATATTTTAAATTATCTTATTATGAAATAGTCACATCAACAGAAAAAAATCAGAGTAACATAACCAATGCCATGTACCCAATGCCTAACTTTAACATACTATAAAATCCTGCCATATTTGCTTCTGATCATTCTTATGAAATAAAACATTACAGACACAAGTTATACTCTACCATGGTTCCATTCTCTTCCCTCTTTCCCTAGAAATTTTACGTTATTTTATGGATGCATTATAGTAATTTAATAATGTTCAATTTAGACATCCTACTGAATTTTCACAGTTTTTCATATAACCAACAATTTTGCTCCAAGAATGAGTACACCCATTATGTTGGCTCTTAACAGAATGGCAGACCACGTATTTCCAGAAACACTGTCTAGTCATCATCAAGAAAACCTATAATCCGACTCTATTTGCCTTGTTTTGTTCTCTTTCTAGATGTTAGTTGATGCCAAAAAGAAATAAAGAAGGCATTCTTTGAAGTGTATTTACACAAAGATAGTTCATTGAAAATACTGATTTTTCATCTTTTCTTTGGGATAGGTAAACTAAGAACAGAAGCAATTTCACAACTTGATTAAAGTTGCAGTTGTAAGCAAATCTGGATGACAAATATGAATATTTACTGTAATGGGAATAAGGTTAATATTTTAAAACAAGGTTGACAGGAGAAAAATTGTCTTAGTTTGCAAAAAGGAAATTTGTTTCTTCAAGTGAAAATTGAGGTCAGTGGGCCATAGCTCTCCTTACTTCTACATGACTGAAATGAATTAAATAATGTACCAAGAAAGCAGTACTGTGCAAGCTAATGACAAAATTATACATGAAAGCTTAAGTGAAATTATATGGTAGAAACATGTATATGTATAAGAAAATATGAAATTTTAATATTTGGAGCAGGAGGTGATTAGCTCTAATTAATATTTTTTAATGGAGGTACTGGGGGTTGAACCCAGGACTTTGAGCACACTCTACCACTGAATTATACCTTCCTCCCACCGAAAATATGAAATTTTAAATTCTTGTGCACTTCACCTCAATTATCTTAGGATAGAGAAACTAAGTTATTATTCTCTCCTGTTCATTTAGGTTCTCAGGGTCCTTTTTGGGGGAGCAGGAGTGGTAACCAGGATTTGGACATATTCCCGTCTTGGTTGCTGCATTCTGTTTACTGACCTTGATTTCAATGTGACTGGGTTATTATGAAAGACTTGTTCTTTGTACAGTAGAAGCAATATCCAGCCCCGTATGATCTCCAGAGGGAGTATTATTTGGCTGGGTGTAAATCTAATTTTGAATTGTCTGATCTTTGGACTCTTGGGTGAAATGTGGTAGTAACTTGGCTAATCATGTACTGTGTTCTCGACATTGGGCTAGGATGCCCTATGCCCGCTGTTTAATCCACAACAACCCTGTGAGGCAGACATCATTTTCACCATCTTATAGACGAGGAAACTGGCTCAGAGAGGTTACTTAAGTTGACCAAATTGACCAAACTAGTTAAGTGGCAGCTATTATACGCAACTCCATATTTTTAGTAGTGACATTTTCAGTAATATATTTCAAATATATTTGGTGTAATATTGCTACCATTTATATTGAATCTTGCAACTTGTAACTTTAAAAATAAGTGGGAGTCTACTTTTGGCCATGAGAGAGTATAACACTTGCAGCCTGTTCTGTGCATTTATACACTAACAAACACACAAAGAACCTTGTATTTGGCTTTTTTGGTTTCAGTGCCAATACCTGCAGTCACCCTATGGAAAATGTGAGTGAAAAAACATTACTGAGTGTTAAAGTACATTTTATTATATAATCATTTATTTTTATGTGTGCATATCATGAACAAAGTGTTGACGTGCACATTTTATGTGTAACTTTGAATAGTCACGTGTAAAGTGTACATAATTATAGGATGATCTACCTCCTGCTGAAACAGCCACCCAATTCACAGAAATTAATCAGAGTGTGATTTTTATCACAACTCTTCACTTTTTAGTCCCCGGTGTCAAGTTACATAGTTTAAACACAATCAAGTCGTAATGCCCTCACTGGGTCGCACTTGTTCATGACGACGCTTTCCCCCAACGGCTCACATGCAGGAAGTGGTCTCACTGCCATGTGGAGGTGCTAGTTTCATCCTATACTCTCTTCACACAGATTAGGCCTCAAAACACAAAAACGAAAACCAGCACTACCGCTACCTGGTGATCCTTCCAAGAAAATTCTTTGAAGATAACTGATGATGAAACCAGTACACTGAGCTGAAACCAGTGCTGAATTTCTGCTGTGATACAGCTTACATGTGGAAGGAGACAGAGATTGTCTTACTTCCCTTTTCTGTGTCCATATTATCAAAGCAACCTTCATATTTGTTTGTAATAATGACATTTACACTGTGTCGCATTAAAATGAAGAAACACGGATTGCGTCTGTTAGTAGATTCCTTTTAATTACTGTGTAAAAATGATATGTAATTGAAACGAAAAGCACTGTTTCCAGCTCTAATTTTTTTTTTCCTCGAGTCCATCCTGTCAAGCTGAAAGCGTGAAAGTTATTTTCTGGTGGTGTGATTAGATTGGGGCTGAACTCTCCAGCTGGCAGGCCTGTCTATGACTGGCGGCAGCCTGTCCCCAGTGCTTGTCATTTCCTGACATGCCTGACAGGATGGGGACAGCCGCCCCAGACAGGTTCATTAGATGGTGTTTTCTACAGCTGGGCTAAAAATAAATAAATAAATAAATAAATAAATAAATAAATAAATAAATAAGCCCGTGCTTTGTCCGGGCCCAAGCTGAAGGGGCCCTTCTTGTTGGTTTAAACCAGGGCCTTGTTTTGACAAGTTTTGATCTGTGCTGTTTTTATTTTATTTTCTGACACATTTTTGTTTCCTCCCCCCTTGGCCTGCACTATGTGCCCTCTGCCTTGTTGCTGCTGCTTCGAAATCCTAACAAAGTCCTCCCAATAGAAAAAGAACCACAGGTACTGAGATCTGAAAAGCAAAAGCGCAGTGCAGTCCTCTGTACAATAGCGATAGTTGGTTTATTTCCGTGGCGATTGCACACTGGTTGGAAAAGCAACCTTGGGACTTGCGATAAGCCAATTACAAGAAAGTTTAAGAGTTTTTCTAGTGCCAGAAACAAGCCATCTACATGAGAACACAGCATCATTACCAGCAGTCTACACACTCGCAGACACTGCTCTGCGGAACGGCCAGGAATGTAAGCTGTCTTCATTCTCGGAGTTCTAGGGAGCTGACAGAGTTCTCTCCCTGTGCTGTTAGGCTTTGATGTCAGAAAGAGAAATGATAGAAGATTATAGAATACCAGCTAATTAAAGCCAGAAATAATTCCAAAGTCAAATTTAGAAATGTTTCTTTGTCAATGATCGGGCCCCTTTTAAAGGTAACTGGATTTGCCAGAAATTGGTGTACATTTGAAACATTCATGCCTACAGGTCATGATTTATCATTTTCAACCCCAAATTTAACCTTTGAAAACTGTGTTGTTGGAAAGGAAATAAAAAATCTTTAGCCAAGAAATTATTCTTTCTGGGTTGTACCTACAATTAAAAAGTACATACTGACATCATTACTTTTAGACTTGCTGGCCATGGTCTCTTTACTCTCATATTGTCTGATAGCTGCTTTCCATTGGGAGAAACAATTAATCTAATTTTTAGTAAGTATAACATGCCCAGGTAGAAAACATTTGGCCGTATATGTTGACGTAATCTTAGTGCTCCCATCGGCTGTCGTTACATCCCCATGCAACACACAAAATGTAATACTAATTGTGTCTCTTGTACTTTGTCTTTGGTGTTAATAAACAGTGTTGCTGAAAAAAAAAAGCAAGCTCCTCATTCACAGAAATCTTAGCCCTTACCTTTCCTTTGTATTGTTAGTTTCTGCTGCTTTAGTTCCCCGTCTCTATGACAACTGTTTAAATTGGGATGGGCAACTGTCATCTGGAGTATTACTGAGAGAAAAGTGTTAGTGAGCACACAGTTCCCATAGATAGAGCATTTCAATATAATCCAATTTTAATTGAGCTCCTGAGACTTTGATGTGCTGCAGAAGGTTGGGAG
Source organism: Camelus ferus (assembly GCF_009834535.1). Taxonomy (NCBI): domain Eukaryota; kingdom Metazoa; phylum Chordata; class Mammalia; order Artiodactyla; family Camelidae; genus Camelus; species Camelus ferus. The sequence goes on along the minus strand of NC_045709.1, from coordinate 15,054,093 downwards.
AGAGCTATTCCAGGGAGAAATTAAAGCAGCCCAGCAAGGCTTCACCACTCCAGACTGTCACCATTTTAAGTAAGCATTAGCATCAGACTTAACCTGCCCCTATGGAACATCTCACTTCTTTTTTCAGCCTTTCGCTGATTTATTTTGCCTTGTGTAAAAGCAGAGCACTTTCATCTTTTTATATATGTTTTAACACCCATTTGATTAGGCTTGAAAAGCTTGTACTAGACCTGAGATTCATCTGAACGCTGTCTGTTGGACTTTGCTTTTGCGGTTCAGAAAAGAAAAAGAAAACAGGAGGGATTAGTTTGAAATTGTCAGCTATCGTATATTAAACTTCCTTTTTAATATTACTTTGTAAAACCGTATCTTGGAGCTAAAAAGTTGAAGGAAATGTAATTTTTATTTAGCTTTGATTTACCACCGAATTTCATTTTAATACTCAGTTGCTCAGGTATTTATTAGAGGTCAGAATTTTTATTTCATAATGTTTTAAAATATCTTTTCCTCATCATGTGAAAAATACCTTTCAGGCAAAGCCAGTTTAAAGCAGCTGAACACAGGCACATCAATCCTTAGGGGAGAATGCATTAATCTTTTTTTTTTCAATGGGGAAGAAAATAGGTATTTTTTCATGCATATCCAAAGACCTTTTAAATACATTGAAGTATAATGTTAAACATACATCAGGTATTTTACTACTAATAAAAATGAAATAAAACCACAATGTTTATTAAAGTAATTAAGTGAACACCAAATATAATGCTTATGGATATCTCTGCTTTGCTATAGATGTGGTGAACTAAGGGAAGTTATTACCTCTTTAGGATATATCTGAGATTTCTCATTTGTATTGGCACATTTTAAAAAAGAAATCAAAAATACATATTGAGAAATTAAGTAAAACTCAGATAATAATTAAATATTAGTTTGAGGACTTGCGTCATCATAGATACACCTAGATTTACTTGTAGGTTTACTGGAATCTACAAGCCAACGAAGCTCCAGCATTAGGGCCCCTTCCTCCACAGGCCCTTGTGAGAAATCAGAGCTGCCAAGATTTGTATGATGGTCTCACTTTACTCAATTGCCTTAACAGACCTCATGGGGAAAAAAAAACAAAAACAAAAACTAAGTTTCTAAGTTGTCAGTATTTGTCCTCATTTTTTTCTCATTCTAAATAATTATTCATTTACATAGATAATTGTTATTTGTAACTTTGTATTCTTTTTCTTTAAAAAGGCATTCCAAATAATGTAAGCTTATTCCATACTTTATTTAATTTACTTTATTGAATTAGCACCTTGCCCCTCCCTCCCACTGATGGACATTTTCTTCCATTCTTTTGTTGTTAAAAGCAATGCCACAATGAATAATCTCTGCATACTTCACCTTGCTTTCCCGGGAGTATATCCACAGGATAAATTTCTAGAAATGAAATGGCTGGGTCAAAGGGCATATGTGTTTAAAATTTTTGATAGATAATGACAAAATTTCCTTGATGAACCTGCACTTCCACCAGCAATATAGTGATTGCCTGTTTTCCTCACAGCAAACTCCATATTATTAAACTTCCAGATTTTTACCAATCTCATGGATAAAAATAATATCTTCATATAGTTTTAGTTCTGTTCTGGGTGAAGTTAATCATGTTTTTAATCAAGAAATATAATGTTTTCTGTGATTTATCTCTGACTGTTTTTAGAATTTTACTGTATCACAGTGTCTATAGGAGGAGATTATTGATAAATAATAGTTTGTCTCATGTATCTGTTTTTGTATATTAGATGTCGTAGAGACTTACATATTATGAAAATTATATATATGTGTGTGTATCTCCTTTTCTCCCTACCTCCCACCTTGATTAATTTGGTTTTCCTCTACGGAAACCCCCACCACCCCCGCCAAATCTTAATGGCATTAGTCATGAGGATAAGAATTAATTTTTTAATTAACCTACCTACCCAATCAGAATCTTTCTGCTCTGGCATAAAAAAAAATTGTTAATACTTATAATAAGCTAAATATATTAACACTTACTAATTAGCTAAGTATAGTAATGCTTTGTATTTGCTATATAGAATTCTGTACACAAGGGCTACCTTCTTTATAGATTAGTTTGTTATGTGGATGTCTCTAGTGTAGATTTTTATTTACTTACTAAAAAAAGAATACTGGAAAAACATGCAGTGGCATCCGTGGACTTACACTCACTCACTGTGTCCCAGACACTATGGAAGCAAGCACCAAGGGAAACACTCAGCGTGAATGTGGGCTTAAGACTGAAACTTACAAATAACTTCCGTATCTGGAGAAAATAATGTTGTTAGATTTATTTATGTTATTAGTAGGGATCAAAACTTTAATAACACATTAGCTACTTTAATTTATTAATTTTATTTTTATTCACTGGTTATTTTTTAGCCTAGTGTAGATGGGTTAATTGCTTTTGTGGTTAACACATTTTCTTCCCACAAGTGTATGTTTATATAGGTGGTAACGAGCAGGTGTCACATCTGAAGTCTGGACTGTACCTCTTATCTTCTTCACAATACTTGTCGTCTGCCAGAAATCCTAAGCCCAGAATATAGTGGAGAGCACCATTCACCTAGTCACTGGAGTCAGAAACTCTTACAACAGCTTTAATTCCTTTCATTTCTTTACTTCAACAGAAAACAAAACAGAAATATTCAGGTCCTGTTAATTCTCTCATAATTATCTTGACACTCTGTCTCTTTCTCCTCCTACCTGTGGCAGCTTTCTTAGTTAGACTCCCTTCACTTCCTACTGGCACAATTCACATTTCCAGTTTAGCACCCTTCCAGGTCCTTCCTCCACTGCTTCCAGAGGGGCCTTTCTAAAGTGCAGTTTTCATTTTCTAACTACTCTCCTTTCAGTGGCCTCAATGGCATCACTGTCATCAGAGGAGCTACCATTCATTCGTTGAGCACTAAGTTTAAAATCAATGTCTCAGTTAATCCTCTGCAGGGAATGCTCTGGACAGCCTCTTGGCTATTGAAAGGTGACCTCCAGTACTAACAGTGGGGACACTTGTTAAATACAGTAATTCTTTTAATTTTTTTCAACATCCCAGTAAAACAGAACTACTATAATCAATCAGTTATAAAGACATGAATAGGAAGTATAAGCTTCATAAAAGGAGAGCTCATCCTTGTCTTGTTTACAGTGTATTCCCATCACCTAGCATATCTGGAACACCGTAGGTGCTAAATTTTTGCTTGGTGAACAAATGATATGTGATGCTAACAGCCTTTGCCTGGGGACAGAGTACGTGATCAAAATGCTCAGGTAGAACAGATAAATGGCAAATTCTCACCAAAGTAGTCTTTGTCTACAAATCAACAGTTTTATGAACAAGGAGTGTAAAGTAAACAGAGGAAAGAAAAGTAGTCTTGGGGAATTACGGTGATGTAGAAGAGTCTTTTGGGGATGCTGCACCCTATAAATACTATTTTCATTGCCTGCAAACATTGGGAGGTCTCTGAAACCTGTCTTTACCTACAACTACAGATATTTGTGGAAGACATTCATGTACAAGCAAGCGGTGTTTACTGAGCTGTTTACATTTAAACTGAGTTGCATTTTTTGGAGAGCTGTTAACTATCCCCTAATATAGAAATTTGAGAGAAGTAAAAATACCCCAAGAAATTTAGTTGCTGAATTGTCTTTAACTGAAGCAGTAAGAATTGCTTTTTTTAAAGATTAAACTACAAACACAGCAGACAAAACACTCAAAGCCATCTAGGAAGTGGTATATAAGAACAGATTCTTGGAAATAACCAGATTTAGTTGAACCAACATGAGCTGCAGAAGCAGGGTTTGGATCAGAGAACAGTGCATCCTGGAAAAGGCTATTGTGCCAAGACCACAGCAGGAACTGCTCTCGTCACTCCTGACTGGGTTTCACTAGGGTCCTGGTGGGAAGGTTGTAAGTTCATCGGTTCAACACAATTAGGTAGCACTACCTTTGTGCCAGTCTCTCCGCTCGACACTTTATGGGTTATTTCATTTAATGCAACAGCTGTGTACAATGGATATGATCATTTTCATTCCGTGTAGGTGGACATTGTATCTGTTATGTTGGGAAATGTTCCCCAAGTTACCCAGCTCAGGAGTGGTTGAGTCAGACATCAGTCTGTCTTTTCATACTCTAAAGTCCAAGTTCTTTCTACTCCAGCGTGGCATACAGATGTATAAAAAATTATCTTAGCCCACCAAACTAAATGCTAATAAAGTGCGCACGTATTGGTACGTACTGGTAGTGTGAAGAAATGTGTCAAGGGTAACACTGTGGTGAGCAGACACACATTAAATAAGACCCAATCTGAAGGACTTTACGAATGCATATTCCCTGCATGAAGACTGGGCTTCATTCTAGAGCTGCTCTTTGGGAAAGAGATTCGAGAAGAGCTCTAGCTTTTAGAGAAAGAAAAACAAATTCTTATAAACTCCAAGGATGCACCTGTGAGTGCTCAGGAGTACTCAGGTTTTCAATTGAAAACACACTTTGAGAACTGTGAACTGGTATTGTAAGAAAATAGCTTTCCATTACTGATTTTCACTGAGAAAGAAATATCTTTAAAACTTGAAAAATGATTTACATTCATATTGTCTTCCTGGTTCCTGATGAGCCTGGCACCTACCTGACAGATACTTGATGAATGGTAAATACCTTTTGAAGAAATGTTTTTTGAGCAGTAAGCTTTTAATACGTAGTAGGACTTTACCAGGCAGACAAGGAAGGGAAGATATTCTAGAACATATACAAAGTATGGAAATGTTTAATGCCTGCATATTTTTTAAAATGTTTAGTAGACTTTATTTTTTAATTTAGTTTAGTTTAAGTTTACAGAAATGTGAGCAGATAGTACAGAGAGCTCCTATTTCTGGGGCGTGGGTGTGTGTGTATTAATCAGGCTTTTTCCTTCTTCAGATAACAGAGGCATGAAAGTTACATCAGGTAATAAAAGTTTGCATCAGAAAACTCAGCTGCAAGTAATAGATACCCTAATTCTAATGGCTTTATATGTATATGTTTATGTGTGTACATCATAAAATAGTATAAGTCCTGAATTATACTAGTCTCTTGGGTTGGTTGATTCAGCTGCCTCTGGATGTTTTCAGGAACCCAGGTTCATTCCCCATCTTCACTCTGTCATCCTACGTTTGTCCTCATCCTCACACCAATAGCGACAGTGGCTTCAGCACTCCCCAAAACAACACAGCACAGGAATGTCCAGAGGAAGGAGGGAGCATCTCTTTCATTGGTTCCCTCTTAAGACTGGGGACACTTTTCCAAACCTGATCTATCTCTGGGACTGGCCATGGGGTCAGTGTGCCCTGACTCAGAAGTGCAGGGGAGAGAAGTCAGTAACTGAACAGTCAGGGGTCAGTTAATCAGGAAGGTGGAGGGTAGAGGAATGCAGGAGTGGATTCTGAGTGGGTAAGCAGTAGTGTCTACTACAGGGTTTATGGTAGGAAAGCACAGTAAAGTATGAGTCGGGAATTCTCATCAAGTCTTCTGAAAAACTGGAACATCATCTAAGTTCAGTGACCCCATCTTTTAAATGTCCCTTCAGTCATTGCCATCCATTAACATTACAGTAACAGTTACTCTCTGTCTTTATATTTTTGCTATTACAAACTGCCTCTAAATGTACCTTAAGTTTAATCATTCATCAGAATATTTTTGAGTTTCTACAATGTGGCAGGCACTGTGCCAAGCAGTAGAGATACAGTAATGAGTAGAAACAAATGGTCAAAGAGTGGGGGAGACCATATTAATAAATTACATAATAAATTTGCAAAATAACACATGTAGTAATGCTGTGAGGAGAACTTCTCTTGTGGATGGTGCCATGAGAGGGAGTGATGGGGCAATTTTCCTAGCAAGAGAGGTCAGTTGAGAAAACAAAGTAAGGAGAGCTCAAGGGTGAGTAGAAGTGAAGGAGGCAAATAAGGGAGGGGAGCTCTTTCCAGAGATGGGAGATCTGTACCTTGGCTCTGTGACAGGAAACAACATGGTATGGACAAGGGACTGGAAGAGCAGTGGGACTGGAGCCAGGAGAGCACAGTGGTTCCAGATGTGTCTGGAGCAGAAGTTGGTTACATCTACCACTAGACTCATCTCTTTACGTCTTGGCCCCCGCTTCCTCAGAATTCCTGCTGCCTTGTGGTTTCTGGTGACTGCCTTCTCTGCCTTTTGGCTTCTTCCCACCCTCCTGCTACAGTTGTCTCAGAATATCTCACATTGAAATCACTGAGAAAGATTCTCTGATGGGGTCAGCCAGCCAGCATCTATGATAGCATGGCTGTGATGGACAGGGTCCTCAAAGATGTATAAATATAACAACTTTAAAAATTGTCAGTATGTAGAATAATGCAGTAGAAGTTCACATACTCCATGTGGAAATGAAAGTGAATACTAGAAACTAGAAATTAGTTTCTTTCCAGTGGTGTGGACTTCTCCCTCCCCCATCCCTTCCCTTTGTAAAATAACAGCAGAGGGACAAACACAAGATGTTAGAGTTTGCCAAATTTGAGGAAATGAGGAAACACAGCCAAATATACAATATTTACACATGGGGACATTCATGAGTGGGACAAAAATGAAGCAGCCTTGCCAATGTCATTTTTTTTTAATTTTGAGAGTTTGACTCTAATTTTGAGAGCTTACATGCACTTGAAGATGAAGTAGGCACAGAGGACTCCAGCTGCATCTTAAAGTTTGTTTGTAAATTAAATTTGAAAATATTTTATTCAACAAAAATTGATTGAGTTCCTTCCATGTGCTGGTTCTATGAGGAATACAAAATAGAATACCAGCTGGTCTCCACCCTCATGAATGCTACAGCTAGGGGAATATAGTTAATAAAATAGATCAGCTTAAAAATGCTTCCCGTCGTGTGAGAGATACTATTGGAGAGGTATGAAAATACTCTTTTGAAAGCATTCATGGTTTTCTACTAATGAGTATAACATAACGTTTGCATAGATTATTGGAACAGCACTGCCCTTCTCCCATCAAAACAGCCTTCACACTGCAGTCTGTCACAGCAGCGATATCTAAGGTGCAGATTTAATCATCTCGCCTCTTTGTTTAACACAGGGGATCTCCATCGCTCTCAGACCAGAAATCCAAACTCTTTAAAATGAATCACATGATGCAGCCCCACATCCTGGTTCCCCGCCCACCTTTTATTAGTCTAATGTTACTTTGCACCTCTCTCCTCTTTACGGTACATATTCCAGACTGCCTGGACCTAGTCCCCAAAGCACCATGTTTGCATACGTGTTCCTTCCACTTGGGACACTCTCCCTTCCCTGCTTTCCCTCCCCCACTGTTGGTGAGTCTCCACCAGACTGTGAACTCTTTGAGGTCAGGGACTCCGCCTCTCTTCTTCATACCTGGCTCACGGTGATCAATTGATAAGTATTTGTTAAGTGAAAGTTATGAAAAGAATAATAAAATTGATAAATCATGAGGACAAGCTTGGTAGCAAAGAGCTGGCTTAAGTATAGGCTGTTTCTAAGAATGGAAGAAGCCTTCCTGGAGCTGTCAGTACTAGCAGTGGGAGTGGGAGCTGATGTCCCAAATAGCTGAACTTCCTAGTTTGAGGTTAGTCCTGTGATTTCAGAAATTTTCCAGAACGCAGACTTCCATTAAGGAAACAATAGCTGTGTCCAAGTTTTCTAATCCCTTGTGGCAGTGTCATTAATGAAGGTTAAAACCAGAGATCTGCTCAGTGTGTGGACATATGTGTCTGTACACATGCACACAGGGAAGTCGGCAGTAATTGGAGTAGGAGGCTAACATTTATTAAGCACTTCCTGTTTGGCAGGCACTGTTTTTTTTTTAAGAGTTATTTTGTTCAAACCTTCACAACTATCCTGTGAGGTTAGGTACTGTTAGTTCCCCCATCTTCTAAGGGAGCTGAAGAATAGAAAGTGAACTGCCTGAGGTCTCACAGTAAGAGAGGCAGACCCTAGGGAGGCTTGAAGTCTAGGAGAGGCTGGTGCCTAAGTTGATGAACTAGAGCAAAATGTAAGGTTGCTCAATAAAAAGCTCCCTATACACGGGCTCCCTAAATTTCCCCCAATTATCGGCTATTTGACCTGGCAGTTTTAACCCATATAGTGATAATGGCTGTATTTGTGACTATTTAACCTCAGAAGTATAACAACATTGTGTAACAACATTGTTTAATTTTCATTGAAAATGTATTTCTTGGAAACCATCATTTGCCAGCTTAATTTACTGATCATTTTCATTTACTTCACTAAGTCATTTTCAGTTTTTTTCATTTTCATTTTTATGTTACATGAATTATTTATTTTCATCGGGATTAATTATTTTTCGTGTAAATTTTAATGAAAAGATTTGACTCAGTGATCAGTTTTTGGTTCATATTAGATTTTACTGATTACAGTGCCTACCCCTGACTGTTTTATTTTGATAAAATGTTCATTATTAATTGGATAAAAGGATAAAGTGAGACTTTTCCATCAGATATTTGAGGTTTTCTTTATTGTGCAGGGCCAATCCATGGAAATGTCCTCTAACTTTTTTTTCACCTGCCCCATAAAATAATTTTATAAAACTACATACCATATTACTAATGTCTAAGCTAACATCTGAAATTTTTCATAAGTTTAAAATTTTTTAAAGATGTATTGTCTAGTATGTTCTAACTGTTGATATTTTAAAATAAAGTTCTTACACACTTTTCAAATATACTCAGTAGAATTGAATATATCCAAAAGAATATATTTTAAAATAAAGTTCTTACACACTTTTCAAATATACTCAGTAGAATTGAATATATCCAAAAGAATAATGATTTGGTTACTATTATCTTCTATTTTAAAATGTACAAATAATCTCTTTTTTTCAAATGGACATTTTATATAATTCCTCTTTCTCTTTCAACTAATATTCCCATTTAATTCGCTTTCCAAAAGTTACCTAATCTAAAAATATTTTATTCTTGAAAGTCTTATATTGATCACTGTATTCTTATCTGCAAAAAGCATGTACACAAATGAATTAAAATATTAACATTTTAAATTCCAAAGACCATAAAATTCTAAGTGTTTAACACTTTTATTCAGGAACAAATTATTATTACAAATATTATCATCCACATATGAATATTACTGATTGCTAGAACAATACAGGGGGTCGATATTAAAGCTACTCCTAACTTTCTTTTTTCTAAATATGTTGAAAAATCTTGTTCATAATTGTAAATTGTAAATAAATGGAAAGATGTTTTATTATGGCAACATTCATAGTTTTTTTGTACCACTTCTAAGTTGTATGCTAAAGCTCATCTAGTGATCTGTGGTCAAAAATTATTTTTAATTCCTTTCAACTGGCAGCTCAGTTAAATTAACTTCAGCTCTTTGAAAGTAAAGAATTGGGAAACAATTTAACTCGCAAAAAGTGTTTTTTTTTTTTAATCCAGTCATTGAGGGCATACCATTTCCAACACTTTCATCAGTATTTTGAATTGTCCCTTTTTGAGGTTTCTACCCCCTCAACAGATCTTATACACCAGATAATACACCAGCGAGAGCTCCCTCCCCACGTCTTTTTTTTTTTTTTTTTCTAAATTGGAGAAGGGCAATGGGAAAAGGTAGGTGGAAAAGAGAACCTGTATTTCCCTCTCATGTTCATTTTCAGGCAGATAGATTTTAAGCAGCTGAGAATATGGAAACTTACCCTTAAATTATGCATACCTAACTTACCTCTTGGAAAGTTATTCATTGCCCAATTAAAACAGCATAATCCATTGTGTTGCTATTTCTGTTTTTCCATACACCTCTAATTATTTTTATATCTTCTACTCTCCATGCCTTTGGTAAGGAAACAACATCCCCAAGACACATGATGAGAACTGGGATGAGGGAGTTCCAGACATCCTGCTGTCTTTCCTGCTCCCCACATCCTCAGCCCGTGTACCATGACAGCAGTCACCAGTCAGAGATGATCTCCCACACGGTCGTTTTAGAAACCAAGCTGCTTCCGTTTTGTGCTTCTGCTGTCCTTCTGGGCCTTAGAATGCTCTCCATTCAGCCAACAAAAGGGAAAAGAGCATGGATGATCGTGTATGCATGTAAACCAGAAATTACTTTGGAACTATTCCATCTTGAATATATTTGTTACACCCAGAATCACTGATAGTTTGTACAGATTTATAAAAGTAATGTGGACTTACAGCTTTACATTGCACTAACAGCCCTTTAATTAAACTGCTCAAGCTGCAAGTGTCTGTTGGATGTGACGGCCTCCTAAACACTGAGCAGGCCACAGCTCTCCAGCCCTCCACAGCGTTTTCATCAATTCTTAACAGATAATAGACCTTGAAGCAAAATTTAGTTTTTTTCATATCCAAATACTTGTTCTCATGTATGTGTCAGATGATTTGAGATCAGCAAAGCTATCACTAACCAAGTACTCTGAGGTCACATAATATTAACTGCCTTAAAAGGAAAAAAAGACGAAACTGATTTGACAGCTATACCCATGTTTCTGACAACATATGCGTGTCTGATACACATGAGTGCACGGCAACCCTATTTTCCTTCCCCGCGATTATCAAGTAAAGTGTGTTAAGCACACATTTGGGCCAGGTGGTTTACAAGGGGTCGCCATTACATTTGTTTTATGTTGCGTCCTGTGTGTTTCAGTTCATAAGTGAGTGGGGAAGACCTCAAGGTGTAAGGCCAGCATGATCTCTTTCTCCCTTCACTTCTTTTGGCTATTAAGTCCTTTGCTCAAAACAGTTCAGTGGTCACTTAAGAAAATCACAAAGTTCCATACTAATTGTGACCAAGACACCTTACTGTTCTTATTTATGATGTTTATGATGTAATAACAGTTACGTTTATTCAGTTTTCAGAAAATGAAACTGAATAGGCTGGTCAGCATTTGTTGATTAGATTTCACAGTATATTAAATAATTTGGAGAAGCCAGCAAGCATAAACCAGATGATCTGGAAAGGTTGACTCAGGAAAGAAAACAAAGCCACAAACCTCAAGTATAGACGAAAGTACTTATATGGTTTAGAAAAATATCTTGGACAATGAAAAACTAACTTAAAGCGTTATTATAGAAGGTCCTGAAACTTACAGAACACTACGTAATCAGTAGAGGTAGAAATAAAATACAGGCAATTTTATAGTCTCGGGTCATATTTCAGACCTAGGCTGGATGCCCAGATTTTTAAGGGAATACGCCATAAACTTAGTATTTAGTCAACTTCAAATGATATTCCTTTGCATTTTTGAAGTATATGCAGATTGGTTAAACGCCTCATCACTCACCTGAAGTAGCATCCTGACTGCTCCCTCTGCCTGCAGTCTCACAGCCTTCCACTTCACCCTCTGAGAGCCCCGGCTTGTGTGTGTTGGGAATCTCACCTCAGCGCCCCTCATCCTGAGTTCCAGTGTTTTCTTGTTGCATATGAGCAGAGGAGAGCAAAGGGGATTGGGGTACAGTCCCAGGCAGCTATGACAGCCAGAAAATGTCTTTGAATGCTAGTGGTTTATCTCAACAGTTCATTTTTTTACGTTTTCTTTTTCATCCTATCTGTGTTAATTTCACTACAGAAACTTCATAATTACTCACCAGAAATAAGCTTGATGCTCCAGACGGGTGCCAAGTGATACTCTGTGACACACCTCAGTATACATTGTCTTAAGTGAGAGGCACAAGTCTGTAAAATAAAGTCAAACTTCTTCACCTGAAGACCGTCCACAATGCCTCTCGAGTGAAGGAGCCCTTTTTATGCAGGACAAGGTCTTTCACGATGGGGTGTAACCCCGTCTAGAGTCGCCTGTGGGTGCAAATTAAGCTACTAGAAAAGAGAAACCAGTTGTTCTATTTAGGTTGCTCGTTTAGATCTTGATTAAATCTAAAGTCAGGAGAGACCTCTGGCGGCTCCCCCATTAGGATAATAAACATGAGTAGTCTGAAGGCAAAACCGGAACGCTTTTTCCAGTTCAGCAAAGGCGTCAGATATGCATTACTTCATAAGATCTCTTTGTAACCTTCCCCGTATGTAGTATCTCTGTCTGTTTCTCCTAGTGATTTATACAACAAACAAATGTGTATGGAGCACATATGTGCCAGGCACTGTTTTAAGCACTGTGTTTTGAATAGTAAATAAGATAGATGAGGGCGCTTCTCTCATGGAACTTTCATGTCACAGAGGGGATAGGCAAAAAACAGACCAAAAAAATGTCTTGCACAGAATTAAAATGTTTATAATAGAAGGTATAATGGAAGAGATACTGGAGTTAGTACATGATAGCTGTAAATCAGATGCCAGGAAAATCAGTTCACAGGAAAGGATCTAAACAAATTAATTAAAAATTTTAGGAGAGTTTTGTTCCATAATCAATCTTGAAGGAAATAAGAAGAGAAGGCAGGAGGTGGCTTGCTGTGAAAAAAAGGACTCTAGGCTCTGCTGGGTTTCCAGGCAGGGAATTATGAACAGCTCAGAGGGTACATAGTCTTTTATCCGCCCCTTTTAAGGATTTCAAAAGCTCAAATATAACATGGGTGACTATGAAGTAAAATTTTCCTTCCCATGGCCCCTTGTATGCTCATTCGGATGATGCTGCCCTTGTCAAAATAGTTTGCACCTTTGGGTCTGTCTTTTGGAATTTGCCTCCTGAGCTGTTTACTAGCTACTAACAAAATAATTTTCTTTTTGTTTTATTCTCTCTCCCTTTACTCTGCCTCCAGGCTCTACTGCTTTCGTCTGATTATCTTGGTTTCCTTTTTTCTTGCTCCCGAGGGTCCCTGAGGACTCTCGTGGTGCCAGCCTGGAGCTAAGAGAACGGTGGTAGGAGAACTGAGGGGAGTTCATGTGTCATTTTGGAGCCAGTCAAGAGAAAGAAGCCACACAGCAATTTAAACAGGAAAAGTGTTATAATTTATAAAAGCAGAAATAATTATAAATTATAACAGGATATTGAAGTAACAAGGGAATGGTTAGTAAAAAATAAAAACAACTCTTCAGAGTAGGGGAACAGTATATAGACACTGTCTTTGAGCTGACGTTGAACCCAAGAGCCCCTTCAAGCCTTACTGGGGAGGGCATGGCTGTAGCTCCCTAAGTGGTGCAGAGTCACTCTGGTGCCCTGCTGGGAGAGATTGCTGGAGCTCTGTCCTTTGGAACTTTCCAGAAAACCACCCTCTAAGGAGTTGGTGAAGCTGTTTATGGGAGGGTTCTTACCAGAGGCACTCTGCTACAGAACTGCCTGGGACAGGGGAGTTCTGGAGAAAACTGCTAGTCACTGGGTGCTGTCAGCCATCACACACTGCGGGAGCCGGGCACTGGAGAAGCCCCGCCCTCTGCAGGGACCTGCTGGCTGAGCACGCCAGAACCAGAAAGAAAACCCCTTTCTTCTGCATCATCTCTTCAATGTCCTTTCCTGATAGAGTGTGGCATCATGTCCACTAGCAAAGGAAAAATAAAGGGCACAATTCATTTTCACAGGATAAGCAATTAATGGTAAATTTGGAGCCAGGAAGCAATAATTTGATAACTGGCACAGTTGATAAGACAGTTTTGCATTGAGCACGTACAGAGTCAAGCCAACTTCTTTGTGTTTGTGAGCCACCTGCCTGCTGATAAACTGATGACATGCTTAACGGAAAGGAATACTTGGTCAAATATTCATCACATTATGTTTCCCAAAGAGAAAAATAAGTAAAAATATTAGTATGTTTGTGTGTGTGTGTGTATATATATATACGTATACACACACACATATACGTAATGTCCACCATCCTCCTGGCATACCAGCTTTAGTATAAGGGTGTCAACACAGCACACAGGTTTATTGGGAAGGTCTCTCCCTTTTCTGAGATTATGCTCATTTTATTCTTTGGGTTTTATATATATATTTTAGTGAAAGATAGTTTTTGTTGTGTAGCTGCTTAATTTGTCTTAAAATTCTTCTTACTTGACAAAATAAGAGTTATCAACGCTGTATTACTGCTCTTTCCATTTAAAAAAAAAATGTGCTGGTCTGTGAAATTCAAATCTGGAAACCATTGCAACGAAGTGAGACTATATTAATAGGAATTGTGGCAAGTCACTATAATCCTTTTGTGAAATGTATAAAAAGAAGTTTTGCATTTAGAACCTGAAAAGCAGTTGTCACTTTATGCTCAACAGCAAGGACACATAAACTTACAAACAGAACGTAAATAATAGCTAGGCCATGCACTTTACGTTCATTGTCTCCACTTAACCAGTAATAAGTATTATTATCACTGTTCTTCAGATTACAAAAATTAGATAGAGGTAAATAATTTTTCCAAGTTCCAAAGCTAGCAAATAGCAGAGCCAAAATTTAAATCGGAGTCTGACTGGCTCCAAAATCCTTCAGTATTTAAATAAATGTCTGACTGGCTCCAAAAACCTTCCAGTGCCTGGAGAAAGACAAAAACTGAATTAAGGGGTTAGAAAATAGAATTTTCAAAAAATAGAAAGACCAATAGATCATATACCGTGTATTTATGTGTGTGTGTGTATATATATATATAATATGTGTGTGTATATATATGTGATATATGTGTGTGTGTGTGTATGTTTCCTAGAGGAAGGAAATGTGAAAAGGACTTCATAACTTGTTTTCATGGATACCATGTATGTTAAACTCAATAACTAGTTTCTGTTTTCACCAAAGCAAATATACGTGTAGCAGATTATACAGGGTACACCAATGCAAGTAGAAAATGTGTTTATGAATTGTTAATATATATCGGTGTCTCAGGAAAGAATGTGCTAGTTGCAGATTTGACTACAGTAGCATAATCAAGTATGGATTTGTCTGTGTTATGGAAGAAGTTGTCCAGATACGAGTAGATGCTGAGACTGTTTCAGTAACTCAACATTAGGGCCGACCTTGCTGACATTCCCTTGACCTTCCTCTTACAGTTACACAGTTGCTGCTACAGTTTCTGCCATTTCATCTCCATTCAAGCAAGGAAGAGAAAGAAGTGTACCAGCTACATATGACTCATTTTATCAGCTTTTCTGAAATATCCCGAGTGACTTTGGTTTTGTTCTCATTAGCCAGTTCTGGGTCAAATGTCCTTACCGCTAGTTGCAAGGGAATTTGGGAAAAACAAGGAATAACTTTCTCATGATTGGCTTAGACCATGGGTCAGACAAACTCTGGCCTCAGGAACAAATCAGGCCGTTGTCGTAAATAAAGCTTCACTGGAACACAATCACACACTGTGGGAGCCGGGTGTGTACACATTGTCTGTGACTGCTTGCACACTATGATGGCAGAGCTGAGTGGTTGTGAGAAGGACAGATGGCCTCCTATTTGGCCTTTTACCAAAAATGTTCATTGACCCCTGGACCACGTTAGATCAATCGTGACCCATCACCTGAAGCTGACCACGTGGGCACTTTGGGGCTCACTGGTCTTCCATTAAGCAAAGAATAAGGAAGAAAAGTGATACTGGAAAAGAACCAACAGTATGTCAGGTCACCTGATCTAGCTGATCATATACAAGACCAAAAAATTGTAGTACGTTTTCTGTTTAAAGTCACAGGGTCACCTTGAACATAGAACTTTTCTGCTCCTTCATTTCTTCATGAGCCAACTAAGAAAATTTAGAACGGTAGAAATTTTGCAAATATTCAGAATCAGATGATTGGCAGTATTGTGATATATCATGAGTTCAGGAAGAAAATCCCTAATTTACTTGCTTTTATACAGCACTGTCTAAGGTATTGTCAGACTGGGTCTGAGGTGGGAGGACACAGCTCAAGAGGTAGAGGGCATGCTTAGCATGCATAAAGTCCTGGGTTCAATCCCTGGTACCTCCTCTAAAAGTAAATAAATAAAATAAATAAATTACCCCCCAAAAAAGACCCATTTCAAAATCAGACTGAATCTGAAACACATATTCAACTGACTGACACTTCCCTTTCAACTGTTCAATTTAGGTTCTCGCATACACTGAGGGACTGCATGGAAAATGGATGTTCAGCGAGATTCGGGCTGTATTTTCAAGACGTTATCTTCTACAGAATACTGCTTTGGAAGTATTTATGGCAAACCGAAGTAAGTCCCCTTGAATGTTTTGAAAGAAAATGTACTTATTTTTGGATGTTGTTCTTTTACATGGTCGGATACTGTCTTGATTTTTTTTTTTTTTTTTTTGCTGTATTTCTCTCTTTGATCTGCCCTCGCTAAAACAAAAATAAAAATAAAAAAGAATTAATTTGAAAAAGTTAAGCCTAGATTTCTCATGGATAAAGTTACACAGAAAGCTGATTTTCCATGCTGATTCATTGCCTTTACAAATAAATCATGAAAGGCTCTGGAAAGTGATTTCTGAAATTGATGGTTAGCTCTCTTGTGGTTTTCTAAATCATGTTTTTTCTTCTTACCACAGCCTCGGTTATGTTTAATTTCCCTGATCAAGCAACAGTGAAAAAAGTTGTCTATGGCTTGCCTCGGGTTGGAGTAGGGACCAGCTACGGTTTGCCACAAGCCAGGTAATTATATCACATTACACATTATCTATGGTTTGTTAACATATTTTAATCTCAATATGACAGAAATCTAAATAGGGTTATAAAATTATAATTATTTTAAGAAACAAGGAATTTTCTCCCTCTGCAGGTCATTTGTAGGGAAGGAGGTTATGTAAATAGCTATTTGAAGGATGACAGAATGGGGCATAATTTTATTTAACACATAGAATGAGGAAGTTAAAAAATTGATAGCATCTTACAGCTAACACATAATTAAGACATTTTTACTGAAGATCTTACAAGAAACATACCAAAAGCTTCATGATGTTTGTGATTAATTGTTGTGGTAGCATATAACTTGTTTTTTATAAATGCTATGTATAAGTGCTTCTTCATTAAAGTAGTAAAATTCTCAGAATTTAGTGAGATTAATAGTCATTAATTATGGTATGATTTTAACCATTTCCTAATTCTTTCATCTTGGTATTTTTAAAAAGCATTTTTGAAATCTTATTTCATTGAAAGATACTAATCTAAGAAAACATAGCCAATAATTATGTATATATATCACTAATGTCAGTCAGTTTTTGGCTCCAAGTAACTGAATACCTGATTAAAAGTAGCTTAAACAATAGGGGTTTTTTTGCTTTGGCGGTTCTGTTTTATGAAAGATGTGGAGTTAAGGAGGAGTTGCCAGTACTGACTCAGAGGTTTGGTGATGTCAGAACTTTCAGTTGGTCTCATGTTCACAAAATAACCACTACTGCTCCAGGTACCACATCTTCACACAACTACATTCAAGTAGGAAAAATACACAAAGGATTTCTCCTTGAACATCTATGTTTTAAGAAGGAATGTATCTAGACGCCTCCAGCAGTCTTTACTGCAGTTCCTTCTGGCCAGAATGGGGGTCACCCTTCTGCCCCTAGAATCATCACTGAACACTAATGTGAAATCATCCCCTAGAATTCAAGGGAAAATATACCTCTGAACTCTGCCCCTTCCTTCCTGGACAAAATATATTTTCTATTGTTCAGGAGGAAAGAGATATTATCGGCACTGGGCAGACAAGCAACACTTTCTTCCACATAGATCATTATGTTCCTGGGAATCACTGCAGAGCACTGCATGCATGGAAAGGAAAACTAATCTTTGTCTATCTTCTCTTAAATAGGCTACAGACATTTAAAAGACAGGGACTGTGTCTTATTTATCTTTTAATCTACGACACCTAGCACACCGCCTAATTGCAAAGGTGCTTTATAAGTGCTGCTCGACTAGCATTACCTTGCATTGTGAGGTATCTGTTCTCCTATTAAGCTTACAGGGTAAGGCTAATTCACTGACAGGTATGCACATGCTCAGGATGTTTGTTAGTTGAATGACAAGATTAAATTAAGACATTTGTAGATAATGAGGTACTTATATAAAATACAGGTCAAAAGAAAAATGCATTTAATCTGTCAAAAAAAGAAAATGAGGTTAGTTTTGCAAGACTTGTTCTTATTGAATCTCAGCTGACTCATAGTAATCATTACTTCCTTTCCTAAGTACTTACAAATCTTTTAATCATCAATTCAAGAATTTTTCCAGGAACTGACATTAAGAACTCACTGATAGGTCTTTTTCCTTTTTAAAAGTAATCTTCTGCCTCCTGGCATATTTCTCAATGACCATGATTCTTCAGAGAGTACCAATAGAGTTTTCTCAATGGCATGTGTAATTTCCTTCAGTACTCTTGGACTTGTTGGGACCTGAGTTCATTGAAAACAACCAGAAGCTCTTTTACTATACTCCTTACCTATTATGAGCATTATTTTACTTTTAACCACACTTGATCTCTCCTTGATTTTTGGAAGATGATTCTTCTTGACAGAAAAATCAAGCAGAAGCAGAGCCTTGAGACATAACTGTAAACATCTCAGGGCTGCTGCAGGGTGGTTTATATTTTTTAGGGAAACACAGCAGCATCTGTCAGACACTGCTCAAACTCTTAGGTTGGTTCTAAGTTTCAATGTGTGCTAGCACTGCATTCTTTTTGATGATATCTTAGCCTGTGAAAGTAAGTTTTAGGGAGTTGCTGGTGATTTAAAAAAATAAAAGCACTGCATGAAAATTAATGAGGAACAGGAAATGAAGGTGGTGATGTCAGATAGGATTCTGAGGCTTAAGAAGTTATGCAGTGCCCAACAGGTGGACGATACATTCCTTTAGTAAGTAATCATTGTTATTTTTAAGCCACTTTTTAAAACTTTTTAAAATTTATTTGAGGGGGTAATTAGGTGTATTTATTTATTTTAATTTTTTTAATGGAGGTACTGGGGATTGAACCCAGGACCTCCCACATGCTAAGCACACGTTCTACCACTGAGCTCTACCTTCCCACCAATCGTGGTTATTTAAGAATGAAATAAAATACTTTTTTTCATTTTATGAATATTATATTCTCAAACAGCTACTTAGTTATTAAGACTCAAGTATTTATTAATCTATTTAGGCCTAACTACTTAATAAACAGGACTGTTAGGTATTTCTCTTGGGCTGGGGGCACCATGAAAAAATTCCTGAGACCCTAAGGGTGGCATAAATTGAAAAGTTTGGGAATCTCTGTCTTAAGTGGTGGTTTTGGAAACTCAGTTAGCCTTATCATACTTTGACAAATACAGTCAGCTTTCATTATTTTTTAGATAAACACATTGAACCTTGAAAAGTTCATAATTTTTACAGAATTTCTTGATTCACTCCCTTAAGCTATTCCTAGGTCCCTTCTTCTCAATTCATACATTTTCAAAGTTCCCAGTTGTTTGTTTTTTACCTCATAAGAGGGATGTGTATCGTGTGGTTAGAGGCTGTGCACATGCGCACACTCTGTGTGTGGGGCAGATGTAAAAAGTTCAGTGGCAGCATTATCATATAAGATTTAAGTCAAATGCTCATATGCTGGTGCCTGACTGTCTGCCTAGCTTCTTAGCATGCAGCAGATTTGCTGTATTGTTTAAAAGCTACTTTGACTTATTTTGAGTAATGTTTCACCTTTTTTGTTCTTGTTGACTTGTAAAATACCCACTTGAAGCCATATCATCCAAATAGAAGCTTTCACCGTGGTTTACCCTGAGTAACTAAATGTATCTTCTCTATAATAGAATTTTCAAATATTACGAGTATCTACAATTAAAATATATTTTGTCATTTATCAAAACCATGAATTATTTTAAGTTGAATAAAATCAAATTACTATATTAGTTATTTCTGAATTTTTAAAAGTCATGAGTTAAAAGAGACTGTCTGTTATGGTTTGCTTAATTGCTAGGAGGATCTCACTGGCCACTCCTCGACAGCTTTATAAATCTTCCAACATGACTCAGCGTTGGCAAAGAAGGGAAATTTCAAACTTCGAATATCTGATGTTTCTTAACACTATAGCAGGTAAGAAGACATCTCATTCTCTAATCAGGTAATATGTTTCTGTTCATCAAAATCATTGGTAATGTGACTTGATGGAGTACATCGTTCTCCTTGGAATTCAAATACAGCATTAGAATAAATATTGAAGTACTCACATTAAATTGTTATCAGAGACTACACAAGTAAGTACCAAGGTTTAGATGCATTTATTGTTGAAGAGGCTTTTCCTTGCTCTCCTTCTGCCATTTCCTTTGCTGACAGCTTTGTCTGAAGGTTTATTAGAATCAACAAACCATTGCCAGAGAGTGTCTGGAAATAATAATGGGAAAATGTAATTTCACTACTTTGTCATTCTCAGCAGTAGCAGCTAGACAGGAGAATAACAACAGGATTCTGCCTAGTACAGATGTCACCTGGATTATGGCATGATTGGGTTACAGCATCTTTTTTTTTTCTTAAAATCTTCCAATGAAAATATAAAATCAGATTACATTTCTAAATGATGAGTAACTGCCATCAGCCTCGGCAGTACCAGGCTTGTAAATTAAAAGAAGATAGTGGCTTTGTTTTTCAGCTAAATCAGTGGTTGTCAGTGGCTGTACATGTCTATGAGATTTAAGTAGCTCTTTCTTTTGTCCTGAATTAAGCTCCAAAGCCCTAATTTATGTTGAATTACAAAGAATTTACTTCTGTAAACCAGGCTCCACCAAAATTTTTGCAATCAGATGAATTTAAATAATTACTTAAATATATATGCTTACCTATGATTATTGTTCTTTCATGAATGAATACTCAGAACCATGAGTTTAGAGCCTTGTGGTCTGATTCATTGCTTGAAAGGGTAACTGTGTAATATTCGTCTTTTTTAATCTATCATATACAAGTGAATATGGATGCTATGGGCATATATTAAATATGAATGATACAGATATATATTAAATAGACAAGAGAACTTGATTTGTCAACAAAAAGGGATAAAAAATTATTTGAAATGGTTTTGCATTTTAATTATTTAATACACACATTGTAATTTTAATGCCTTTGCTAATAGTATACTAGAAGTGCAACCAAAGAACTATTTATTACATATATTAAATGTTATTCTGTATTTCATACACGTATCTCCACTATATAACTATACCTTCAAGATACCTTTATGACATATTTCATATATATTTGTATGCCAGTATATACAATGTACATATCTTAAAGAGACCTGCTTACTTCCTTGAAGATAAAAGAAATGTGTTATGCTATTTAATTAACACATTACTTACATATAAAGATAGAATGAACTTAAACATCTGAAATGTAAAGAACCTAATTTCCTTAGCATATTTATGTAAACAGCATGATGTAGCATAAGCTTCATTGCCAAGGTGAAGGGGATAGAATCCCAGATCTGCCAACTTTATGTCCTAGGGCATAGGTGGAATTGCAGGTTTTAACTCTGTCTTGGACTTTAAATCTTTCAATAGCCATGTTTGATATGTTTGCATCTGTTTTAATAACTAATCTGTTTGGTCTTATATAATCTTCTCTTATACCATTGCTTTTAATATTTTCTTGCTTTTCATATTGTTTTGTCTTTCTTCAGGCATGTAAATAAAATTTTGCCCACTATTTTAGAATTCAGAACATAGGATATTTTGTTATTAATTTTCTTCGAGAATTAATATGTTTAAATTTTTTTAACCTTCTAAAATATATTTCTCTTACTTTTGAACTCAAAAATGAATCAACATTTTTAATCACTCCTATGCAAAATAAGAACATTAACTCAATTTACTTCTCATTTATTGCTTATCTTCATCAATATAACTTAATACCAGAATCCATATTATTATTAAACACTTATTTTTTGAAGCCCACATATTTTTACATCTTAGGAAGGATTTCAACTCTATTAAAATTTTCTTCTCGTTAATGCAGTATGTTATTTTCAACTACGTGGATCTTTACCTGATTTTTCAGGGTAGTGTTCTCTTTACATTCTTCTGCAGTATTCTTTCATGTTTCCTGTAGTTAGGTTCTCCTATTGTCCTTGAAAGATCTATCGAGTCATTGTCTACCATATGTCGTACATAAGCGTGATTTTTTTTTCCCTTGACTGTGCTCCCTGTTTGGAGCTTTTGGAATTAAAACTGAAGGACAGGGTGATCTCACTCTGTTTCCAGTCAAGCTGGTATGCTTACTGAAAGGTTCTTCTGTTCTACGATGGGATTCTGTCCTCTGGATGGAACGTTATCTGGTTTATTGTATTAAAGGACTCTTTTTGTTTATTTGTCTTGGGGGGGCTATTAGGTTTATTTTTTATTTATATAATGGAGGTACTGAGGATTGAACCCAGGATCTTGTGCATGCTAAGCACATGCTCTGCCAGTGAGCTATAACTTCCCCTCTACTGGTCTTCATCTCTTCTCTGCATTTTACTCCTGTCAGATACATTTCCCACAGTGTGGTTCAGTTCCACCTGTAACCACCACCCACTTCATGCCTGTTACTTTCTGGGAGTTTGTTTCTCTGTCTAGCTCTAGAAAGATTGCAGCCTGGATAGAGATAGCACTGTGATCCCTAAAAGCTGTCCCTAAGCGATATAGATACAGCTGTTTTTCTGATTGGGATAATCTTCGGGTTTCTGAGCCAGAGCATGCAGATTGTAAGGAGAATTTGAGTGTCTTTCTATCTTTTTTTGAATAATTGAGGTCTGTTTTATATGGTGTCACAAAGAATGTACAGACAACTGGGAGTTTTTTAAAAGAATTTATTGGGTATTTTCTTTGCAATGACTCTAACTAAATATTAAAGTCTGTCTACTGTAGACAGTGGGATGAAGAGAAGTATAAATAGACACTCGAAACTCAGAGCACTTACAACTGGATGAGTAAATGAAATATACATAAGAGCATTTTGAGACAGCTGATGGTAAGTGCTGAATGAGTGCTATAAATAGTGAATGCGACAAGAGCTAAGCAGGGTGGAAGAATTTTAAGAATGTTTTGGGGGAGACAAAAAAAGAACAGAGCCTTACAAATTTCTGCCAGTTGGATATGTGTTACGCATTCAGTGGACATGAGTGTCATATCTTGGCTACAGCAGAGAATAATAGGAGATAACATTGGAGTTGTAGGTAAGAACCAGACTGTAAAGAACCTGAATCTAGGAATCAGTGTTTTATAGTAGAAGAGAATGCAGTATGGAGTTTTAGGAAAATTAAACTGATAACTATGGATGGCATGAATCAGAAACTAGATCTCCTAAAGCTGGGGAGAGCTTTCAGGAGAGCATTACAGGACTCTAGATATGAAATTGACTTGTTCCTCGTTTTAATAAAATGTTACTGAACGCTTCTGCTATGTGCCACACACTCTATTTGGCACTGACACTTCAGAAGAAAGCAAAGTATGGTTTCTGCCTTGGAAGAGATCATAGTATAGTCAGGAAAACAGACGTACGTACACCAGCAATTCCAGTAAAAAGTTACAATTATTATAGTAGGAAAATATACAAAGCTATTTGAAGCCATAGATCCAGAAGGCATTACATTTACAGGAAAAGCTTCTCATAGTATTTTCATAGGCTTCTTATAGGCAACATGTAAGCTGGAAATTTCTTTAATTTTTCTTAATATCAAGGTTCAGGGAAAAATAATATTTTTATTATTTTTGCCTAGTTTTATTATTTCTTTGTGAAACATTTCTTTTATGTCAATATCAACATTGAGAACAAATGGTAAATAATAATGCTTACCGAGCAGTTTCCGAATGTTGCAAACATGGTTCTAAGTGTTTTATGCATATTTACTCATTTAATCCTAACAATAACCCAAAAGTTCTTATTCTCATTTCACCAATGGGCAAATGAAGTACGGAGAAGTAAATAACTTGCCCAAGCCACAGAGCTAGTACGTGAAGAAGTCAGGATGCTAATGTAGGTAGTTTGGCCATAGACTTTCACTCAACTACAATAGCATACTGCCTCTGGATATTCACAGTGACATTCAGTTTCACCTCCAGTCACCAGCCTTAATCTATCAACTGCTTTAAGACCTAAACAATTAATGATTTTTAGACAATTGTTTTCATTTTTATTATGGTTATGACTTTTGTACACAGGGATATTCTACCATTAGATCTGGGTCTAGAATTATCATCTCTAATGTACAAGCTGGTACTGTTTTCAGCGAGATCTCAGATCCAGAGAAGCAAGACTCTGAGACAGAGACTTTCTTGCAAGAAGTTTATTGGAGAGTGTCCTTGGGATCAACATCTGTGGGGGAGTAAAGAAAGTAGAACTTGGCAGAAGGAAAAACTGAACCTCAAAGCAGGTGCAGCAGAGACCTCAGCAGATCTTACAGGGAGGCGAGAGCTGAGATGACCTTTCAGAGATGTCTTGCCCTTGCAGCAAGGGCACCCGGCCTCGTTACCTCCACTTTGCGGTCACTGGATGCAGACTCCTGGGAAGGAAAGGGCCTTGAGTGAGAGGGCTTTCTCCTGATGGTGGCAGCTCCTAGAGAACACCACCAGCCACAACATGAGCAACTCAGCCACCAACCCAACTCCAGGATAGAGTAGTTCTCAGAATCACCTGGAGGGCTTGCTGAAACAGAGCATTGAGCCCCACCCCAGAGGTTCTGATTCAGTAGGTTTAGAGTGGGGCTCAAGCATTTGTATTTCTAACAAGTCACCAGGTGATGCTGATGCTACTGGTCCAAGATCCACACTTTGAGAACCACTGCCCTGTACCTATATTCTTTAAAAGACATACCTTAACATAATTGTGTTAATGTCCCATAGGATTCACATCTTCCACAGCACTGTATGTGCCACACGTGTTGGCACTTATAGTAATGTGTCCTTAGCATTTTATGTCTTCTTCTCTCCATTGGGATTATGAGGTCAAAGTTTTGCACTATAAATACCCATCAGATTGAACTGATTTAATATTTATGCTCTGTGTTTGCATGATTTTGTGGTCTATTATGTGAGTTGACTAGAATTGCTATATTTAAATTTAAATTTAAATTTCCTGGATTAAAAAGAAGAGTTGCAAAATGCAGTCTGATTGAGAAGATGAAACAACCCTTTCTGGCTTCATGTTTTTAAAAATATAGGTCAATGTGACCTAATAAATTCACATTTTCTGCAAAGATATTCAGTATTTCTCTTACACTTTACATGAAATTCGAAGTACATTTTGTGATGCATTTCTTCCTCTGAGGTCTCTCATCCTTGGCCAATTTGTCTTTTCCTCCTTTCAAAATGCTTTTAAAAGTAAGACTCTCCATAAAGCACACAGCAGCAATGTCCTAGAATTAATGCAGTATGTAGAGTTTTAGACCCTCATGTGACACATGTATATATACATAATTACATAGAAATAGACACATTTTCCTATACGTATGTAAGTTTTGTAAAGATACTTTACGTAGTAAAAGAAGCTTGTCAAATACTCAGAAAACATACTGTTTTTAAAAGACACCTAAAGGCCAACAAATATTTTCATGGCCTTTATTTTGTTGTATTTATAAATTCAATAAATACTCGTGATAGAAAATTAGAAACATAGAAAAGTATAATTTAAAAACCCAATCACTTGTAATTCTAGCCATAAATATCACAGTTAACACTTTGGTGATTTTTCTGTTTTGTTTTGTTTTTTTCCTATGTGTGGCAGTCTTTGGGAATCTGTTACATATACAGGTTCACATTCTACTTTTTTTCATCCCATTAAATATTCTTTGAAAACATGACCTTTAAAACTGCATGAAAGTCGGCTTAGGACTGTGATGTAATTTATTTAACTATTCTGAAACAATTGATCTTTAATTTTTAAAGAACACTAAGTTTTGGAAGACTTTTAATGGTGCTTAGAGTTTGATTTAGATATATGGGTTCAACCTCTGATTCCCAGATTGACCTAGTTTCTGTTCATTGTGTTCCAAAAGATACAACTTCTGCCTCATTTTATACTTTGTTAAATAATACTATGAACAAGATATTAAAATCTGACATTCTAGTATTTAAAAAAAAATAGAGTGATTGCTTACTAGCTTCATGTAAATGATCCTGTTGGGTTTGGGGGCTTTTTTTTTTTTTTTAAGATTTTTGAGTTGTTTTTCATATGGTCAGCTAATAAATTCAGTACAACTTCCCCAACGCCAACCTTTTTCTCCTGTTTAGCATTTTCCACTTTTTTACTCTGTGATGTACAAGCCCTCCCTGGTTAATTATGTATATATTTAGCTACTGCATGTGTTGGGCTTATTATTGTCATCTAATTAGATGTAACTTGAACTGCTTGCTTCTAGAAAAATCATTAAAAATTCTTTCCTAATGACCTAGAGATGACAAAATGTCTGTAAAGTGAGAAGAAGCAGACAAGCACAGGAACATCGCTCTTAAAGAGTGTTAATCCAGATGCTGCAATCGTCTAATTAAACAATATTTTGCTGTCATTAACATTTTCACCAAGGAATTGCAGTTATAATTTCTTTGTCAGCTGTCTCTAGATCACTTTACCTTCAAAACTAAAGTGCCATATAAAAACATTAAATTGGATGGTTTAATTAAAAAGGTTTTTTTTTTAAATAAAGAAACATATCTGGTGTTTCTGAGATCTCATTTACTGTGCTTCACTTTTATTGTTTGAGTAGATTAGTGTCACAGGCTTGCAATATTTAATATTCATCTTCTAAGATAAATCCTTAAAGTACAGTAAGTAAAAAGAATTCTGCACTTACTACTGCTGGAAAAGGAAGAAACCCTACCAATTACAGCACAAGATTATTTACTAAATTTCAATTATCCTAAATTTAAAAATTGATAAATAAGTACCTCCATGTGCCAGAACCTAACAGGTATTACTTTGGAAATATTTCACTTTTTTGTTAGTAGGTAAGTTAGTAAACAGCAGGATTTTTTTTTTTCAGTTCACAGAGGTGTTCAGTAAAATAATTAAAGTAATAATGCTAATTCATGGCTGAAACTTAATAAATGCAAAATCCCAGAGTACCACTACTTACTCTTTTTCATCCACGTGATTTTTAAGTACATTGTGAATTTTTAATTCAAATCAAAAACATTTATAACTGTCCATGTTGCAAAGCTTTTATGTGGAAATTTTTGTTTAGAAAGGGTTTTAATGTAACTATGTCAGAACATCTATTTATATAGTTTATTGTATTTATTAGAATTAAAATATGCTATAAAGTTTTAGTAATTTAAAACTAACTAAATTTTCCTAAGCATTTATTTTTAAAGAACTTTCCAAAGATTACTAAAAATGAATTACAAAAAATGTGGGACAGATTAATTGCCATGAGCTGTGACTGTTGGCATCAATCAATTTGTTTGTGTGTTTTAAGGATGATGCCTTCTTTTCTTTATAGTTTCCTGAAAATAGCATTATATCTTTTCTTATACTAGAAAATGACGTCCAGTAAAAGGCTGGTATCTTCCAGTATGGTCTCTATTTTTACGTTGTTTGTACTTACACATTTAAGTACTGAATTAATGTAAACTAATTTTTTATTGATTTTATTTTGACAGCTTTTCTTTACTATACAAGTGTTAAAACTACAGAAATTTTAAAAGCAATTATGGTATCTAATTTTCAGCTATTAATTGATTTATAGAAGTAATATAAATGTTATATAAATAACATCAAGTTATTCTCTAGAAAATACACATATATCATTAAAATCTATTAATTTTTTAAGTAGAATGGTAACCCAGAAAATGGCAGAGCACAGAATATGCCATGGACCTACTTAGAATCCCAGAAATAGCTTTACATAGCCAACCTAGACGCTCTGTGTATGTGCTGAGAGTAATCAGGTGTCCTAGATTAACATAAACATGAACCCTCAGTAATAAATTTTCAATTTTAGAATTTTACACCGTATATTTTACAATGATACTGCTTTAGCAGAATATTTTCATATATGAAAGACTTTAATTAAAAGGTCCCAAATTCTTGTTTATTCTCATCACTATGATTCTTCACAATAGACTTACAAACATGAAGCAGGTGCAGTCATTGGCTGAGCTGTGGAGCTGCAGATGTTTCCTTCCAGTGGTTTACTGTGCTCATTGACAACGCCGTGCTCTCTCATACGCACTTCTGTGCCTTTGCCTGGTCCTCATCCTCCAAAGAGACTATCCTGCAATTTTCCTTCTTTATTTGGCCATTGTTTGTTCATCTTTTAAAATTTGGCTCATTTTATCCCACTTTTATCACATATGTAGTATGTATGTTCACACATGTGTTCATTCCTTCAACAAACATCTATTGGGCAAAGAGAATGTGGCAATACACAGAGTTGTTTGTTTTAAGCCCAGACCCTCCATTCTTGAGTTTACAGACGAGTGGAGAGGCAGGCAAGGAAACGGTGCTGTGTATCGGCTGTAACACGTCTGCAGCAGTGCTGTGTCGAGAGAACAAAGAGCAAACACTAACCCTGCTCTCTCACCTCATTCCGGGAAATGCAAAGTGGAAGCAATATTCTGCGTTCTATCAGTTGCCTACATATATAATACATACCTACATTAGTTTATGCATTTAAAACTATGTAATTTTGTTGTAAAATGCAGATTCCTATAAGAAACAGATAAAATAGTCAACCAATAAAATGTTTACTCAACGAATTAATTAATTTGATTTGATGTTTGTAATATCAGATTTAGGCCTTCCTCATATTATGGTTGGTTTTTTTTCTGTTTCACAGTCACATTTACCAATTGCTACAAGCATAGGTATCTTTTAATGTCAGTTGTTGGTGACGGACGAGATAACGTAGGCATATCTATGCTACTGCTCTGCTAACACGGTCTGCACAGCAAGGCCCCCAGGATGAAATCCACATCACTGAGTATCAGAGAAACAGCTATTTGCATGGATTTGAATAGAAGTTTAGAAAGTCCTATGATCAGATCATAACACATTTTTATAAAAATAATCTTGTCCAAAGAAAGTTTTCTTTGGACCTTTGGACCCCGTTTCTTTAATAGTGTCCCTGTTAATTTCATCTGACCATGTGTTATTTCAGTATCAGTTTATCAGGGTGAGTCTGTGCTGTGCTCTCTCTAAGCTTTTGACAGTCCCATGGCCTTCAGTATCCCACCCATAAAGCTTAAACATTCTATCAAAACAAACAAAAAACAGAAAAAAAAAAAAAAAGTCAACCTAAGATCCAGCAGCTCTCCAGTAAACTGAAACAACATGATACAAAAGGAAAATTCATGAACTTGAGGGTGTGGAAGAAATGTGCCTGACGTCTGCATCCATGCTTTTTCATGCTGGCTTCTGGTAACTTGAACATTCTCTGCATTGATTCTTATTAGAAGCACAATATTGTAGTCTGTATACTGGCAGTGTAACTTCTAGATACGTACTTACCATAGTAGAACACCATCACATAGTCTGCAGGCGTTCGGGCCAGCAGGGGAGTCTCCTCCATCATCGCTCTCAGGGACACTGGCCTGCAAGGCGTGGCTTCCAGGGTGACGATAGCATCCTCAGCAAAAGGGAGCTGGAGCCTGGAGCACCCGTGTGGCAAGTTGCAGGGGCCCAAGCCTGCAGGGGCGGATGTCATCTCTGCTCACATTCTGTAGTGTAGAATTAAGACTGAGAAGTGTGGTCCAGCTCAGGATGGGGAGAAACTGACTATGACAAACAGCTAGCAATCTCTACCACAAGCTTATATCATAAAAAATTAATTTACTCACATCTTCATTTTTATTGAGTGAATTCACTTGAAACACATTGTTATGAGAGTGCTTTTGATCAAAGAGACATACTTCAATAAACAAAGGAGTTACTTTTCCTCTGAAATGCAATCATTGCCTTATCTGTTGTAAGAGTAGGACTGTTTTCACAAGCAGTTAGTACACAGATTTTCATTTCTTTTTCTTTACTAGGACGGACGTATAATGATCTAAACCAATACCCCGTGTTTCCATGGGTATTAACAAACTATGAATCGGAAGAATTGGATTTGACTCTTCCAGGAAACTTCAGGGATCTATCAAAGGTAACTTTTAAATACATAGAAGTCAATTTTCTTCGTTAAAGACTATATTCTAAAAGCATTTCTACCAGAGTATATACAGTCAATGAATGTTTATAAGAAAGTAAACCTGGATGTCTTCGATTTTTGTAGTCAGCATCTAAATTTTGTCAATTCTTAGCATAAGAATCAAGCTGCAAGAAGATAAGTTAGCACCAATATAGGTAAAATGTAATGGATAGTTGAGAAAAAGCAGATATAGGGAGAGGTTGCTCTGATATCCTAGGTTTTAAAAGTCAAGGCAAGAAACCTGAAATTAGTATAAATATGATGGCGAATAATTTCTGCCATGTACTTCTTAGGTCATCTGACATTTTATCTTGACCATAACACACACATACACACACACACAGACACACACACACACAGACACACACACACACACACCACTGTAGGGGAGCTTAATACTGCAAAGAAAGTAGGCCACAATAATTTATCAAGGGTCTGCTAAGATGAGAGAAGATTTGGCCCAAAAATGGCAAGAAAAAAATACATAATGGGTGATAAGAATAGAAAGCAGATTTTTGGTTAGTTCACCTCATTTGTTGAGAGGAAGTTTAAGTGGGATACTAAACTCTTTGAAACTCAGTGAAGAATTAGGAACAAAGCCCCCAGAGCTGCTCTGTAGCCTCAGCCAATGTCAGAGCCAGGCCCTGAAGTATGTAATACTTGAGCCATATGAAGCCTCAGCCCTTTCACATTTTGTTCCTTTTTCTATCATAGTTGGTTAGCTGGCTTAGCATTCCACAGCAGGAGAAAAGGCACGTGGGCAGGTGTATATACATTTGGTTTTGGAACGCGGTGGGTTGAGGAGCTCACAGACAGGGGAGCGCAAGTCCTGCAAGGAAGGGAAGCATGCAGTGAAACCAACTTAAAATTAATCTCATAGATGATTTTTAACTCAGCACACCTTCTCTTGCCTTTTTCCTGCCTTTGAAAACTAGTTCTACCTAAGTTGAAGTTCTCTATGCCACTCTTCACTAGCTGTGTGACCAGAAGCCAGTTTCTCTTAGCCTCAGTTTCCCCATTTATAATATGAGAATAATAATACTCTCCAACCTCATACAGTTGTAAAGAGCAAATGACATGTGCAATTAAAGAATGTAACGCAGTACTTGCAACATAGGAGCACATCGTGGATATATTAGCTTGGTTACACATGGGATATTTCTTAGCTTGTTTCTGGAGCCTGTGTACTAATTTTTGCATATTCTTATCTGTCATTCACTCTCTGGTTCTTATATTTTATGTGACTTCCTTATCAAACTTGCTAGCTCATTGCTAATTTTAGCATATGATATTATAGGTATTCAAGAGACCTAAGAGATCAATTAGCCAACATCTTACTGAGAGTCACACAGCTGGTAAAAAATAATGCTAGCAATTGAATTTCAATATGATTGCAAATATAGTAATTATTTGCAGTACAATTGAACTGAACAAAACTCTTTAACCATTTACTATGTGCGAGTAAGTATTTAAGCTCAGGGAGGTAGAAGCACAGTAATTCACAAGGCCCTCCCTCTGGAAGGAAATCTGGTTACAGATTATCTGAATGATAAAAGCGCTCTCTGCAAAATTAAGAACGTACTATATTAGAGAACTTCATGAGAGGCAACAACCAGTGGTTAGGAACGGGAACTCTGGAGCTAGACTGCCTGAATTCAGATCCTAATCCTGCCTTAGACCACTGTTAACAGGGCCTTAAACCACTATTTATTTCACTTTGCCCAGTTTCCTTGCCTATATAACGAGGACAGTAATAATAGGATTGTAGTGAGAATTTGACGAGTTACTAAGTATGAAGAACTTAGCAGAATGCCTGGGGCATCAGCACTAGTTAATACGTGTATGTAGAGGTAATGCAGTGAATCAGTGCTGTATGCTGTAGACTTCGAATTGTCTTTCAAATAATGATGATAAATATATGCTGCTACATCCTTACTGGAATTTGAATGTTTGAGTGACATGCATTTCTGACATGACTTGCTAAGGCTGAGGTGGAATCTTTGGGTGTGAAGCAAAACCAAACTAACTTATTAAAATGAGGGTGAAAACTGTTAAACTAGTTCTTTAACAAAAGCTTATCTACATATGTTCTATTCAACATTAATTGAATGGTCATTGTGTATTAGACATTGTAAAACATATATACAATAACAATGTATGGTGTAAATTCTCATGTGGCAGAAAAAAGAGTGTTAAAATATCATAAACTGATTACTAATATGGCTATTTTGGATTATTTTTTAAACTGGAAAGAAGATCCTTTTCCTTTGAAATCAACTGAGATATCTTGGTAAAAGGAAGTTTATAGACCAGAGTTCCTTTCCTTCCTCCACTCATGTGTTCATTCAGTCCTTCATTCAGTCAACGACTAGTTACCACACACTCACTATGCGTATGTCAAGCATTGTACTAGGTGGGAGAGGGGACGGCAGTTACTAAAATAGGGTCTCAGCCACCTGGGTAGAGTCCCTTCTAGAGCTGAGATGAAAACTCAGTTACCAGAAATCTGTGAGGCCAGCATTACGACAATAGGTACGTGGGGACTGTAGCAGATTGGAAATTGCAAGCTTAAGTACGTGAAGACATTTGGACTCAAATGTTCCTGAGACACTTTCCCAAAGAAAACATGCCTTCCATTATGACTAATATGGGTTATAGAAGGTATACGGGAAAATATTATCTAGTAATTATAGATTTTTAGTTTATCCATGTGGAAAAGATGAGATAAATGAGGAAGTCATTGTTTCTAAGTTAACTAGAATATGTAAACGTTCTTCAAATTTTTAAAGCTGATCTATTTAATCTGTATTCTTTTTGGCAGAACTTTTCCCTTTGTGACCCACATGTGCTCTCCTAAGTTTATTTAGTGTTAGATAAACAGAAGAGATAAACTGACAGCCCAAATAAATTAGGCAGCGTGAACACTGACTGTACTTTTGCAAGCAGAGTCCTTCCTGTTGTGAACATTTGAACTCATAGTTCTTAAAAGATAGCTCTTTCTTCCAATTCTACTATGTTCCATGCTTTAGCAATTTGTTCTTTATATTCTATCAGGCTAACATGATAGGAAAATGGTAGCAAATTAAAGCCTCTTGATATGTTAATAAATTACCCTTGCATTGTTTCTATGCTTCATTGAATTTCTTAATAGGAACTTCTTACAAATGGGCTAGAAACCCAAGACTATGCTGTATAAAAATCATTAATAAACAAGATTTTAATGTGTGAAAATATATCATTTTATATGCCTAATGGGAAAATGACATTTGAAGTATAATAATATAATTGGAAGGGAAAACTGCTAATAACACACTATTGTTGTAGTGAAGAGATGGCCACTGAGAAGTACATGAAATTCTTGTAGTTGTAATCAGTACTACAAATTAAAATTTTAATGGAGAGTTTGTTCATTCTTCAAAAGCTCAAGGAACCTTTAGAATATTTGAATGATATAATTAACCAGAAACATTCTAGACGATCTCTAACAACAAGAGAAGTTGTTCCTAAACAGAGATTGGGACCCAGGTAACAATTTCTAGCAATGAATAATTCTAGAATTTGTTTCAGTAAACAACATTTGGAGCCCCAAATTTTTTATATTCTTTACTGCATAAAAAATTAAGAACCTATGAAATGAGCAATCCTAAAAAAATTAATAATTTATTTTCTTTCTTTATACCCCTGCATTACATTGGCTTTATGAAATTCTGTGTTCTATCATGACTTTTAAATGAATGTTTTAGACAGCCCAGCTTAAACAATTGGCTTGAATAATAAATCAATATTATTGGTTCTTATAAGTGAAAAATTCAGAGGAAGGCTTAGTTTTCAGCCAGATTTTTCCAGTAATGCAGATAATGCCACCAAACACCTGATTCTTTCCACTCTTTCCATTCTACTCTGCCTTCCTTACTGTGGGCTTCATACTCACCCTCTGCTGGATGGCTCCATGCACTCCCTTTTTAGGAGCGAAATAGCTGCAAGTTTCAGAACTCACATCATTCCATCCAGAGAAAGAGAGCATCTCCCCAAGTAGCTCTCATGAAAGACAAAGAAACTTTTCTTTCCCAGCAATCCCAGAAATTGTCTCCTCATATGTCATTAGTGCAGCTTACGAGGGACGGGGTATTATTAATTGGAGACAAGCCAGTTATTTTCCAAGGTTAGAGTTGTAAATACAGTCATGATCAGACAAGAAGCTGAGAGTTGGCCAGAGGAACCTTGGATTCCTGTTTCCTGAAGAAAGGGGGCCTGGTCGATGGGCAACAAACAACTATTATTATAAAGTGTCAAATATACTATATCTGAACATTTCTTCTTTATAATTTATATGATCTAGAGAAAAGCAAATAAATTACAGGTTTGTATATGTATGGTTATGATGTAACAGGAGCTTTGCAAAGTGCTCAGAGGGTGTTGAAGTATAGTACTGACCCTCAAGGAATGGTCACTGTTTATTAAGGGAAAAAAACAATAGGCAGCAGGTTGATTAGTACATATGTACAGTTATAATATATGACATTCAGTGGAGTCAAAGTAAATTTACCATGATTAATTAAGCTAATTCAGCTTAAGCTTCAAAGCCCCTCAAGTTTCAGGGGATTCTTTTTATCCCTTGTCCCTAATTTTATGTTTATAGTCTTATGTTCATTTTCTTAAATAACCCTTCTCCTGCAAATTGCTTATCTCATAAAACCCAGATCTGTCCTCAGTGCAAAGGAACGAGCTATCTCTTGAGGAGGCCTGGATGCTTCACTGAAGCACATGAGAGGGTCCATGAGGGTTTTAAACATCCAGGTACACCGGGATCTGTTTCTTCCCACATCTGATCTAGGTCCATAATTCAACTTTTACATGTGTTTCTTACATACTTCCTCAAAGTGTTCTGACAATATTGACAAAACAGTGGTTTTCTATTTCACTTTTATGTAGCATCTAATATTTAACAAAAGCATGTTGGAAAAATTAGTAACAATATTTGTATAAGATTATGCAAGCAAGAACCAAAAATGAGAAAGTAAATAAAAACAGTGTCCCTGTCCAGACGTCCTTTCCCTGGGGCTTAGATGACATGGACAGGATTACAAAATGAGTGGGAGCTGGCTGTCTTGCTCTTCACCAAGTCCGTGCTGCACTCAGCTCTCAGTCACAGAGGAAGCTGAATCCTAGAGGTTTCTGTTCTCTGTATTGAATGCTGGGAAAGGTTAATCCTGGAATCGTCAGACCTTTTCAGTTTTCCTTTATTTGTATAAGCATTAAACCTGAGAGGGAAAAAATGAGAGGTAGTAAATAGAGTAAGGAGAGAATGTAGGCTCCGTTCAGATGTAGCTCTCTCGCATGCTGGGCAGACTTAGGCGTGTTTCCTAAGCTCCCTGAACTTCTGTCTCCCCTTCTTTAAGATGAACACAATAGTATTTACGTAACAGAGAACTAAATGCACTAATGTAGGTGAGACACCTGGTATAATGCCCAACACACAGGGGCATTCAGTGACTGGTAGCTACACAGAAGATTTCCAAAATTGTCAGTTGAGGGTTCACCGTCTTTGGTATGATTGAAAAAAATCTAGTGAAAGATTTATTTAATTTTGTTCTAATAAAATAAAAATCAACAACTTTTTATAAAATATGTAATATTTTTCATGTGATAATTGCTTTTTCATCTCTTTAAATTACCAAATTGCCAAAACCTTAAGCATCAAATAACTGAAATTAAATTAAATGTTTATGGAAACTTAAGATGCACATTTATTTAGATGAAATCTTTTATTATATTTACAATATTCTTACTCTTTCCTTAGCTGACTTAACCAAACAGTTGAAGAGCACAGAAGCAATGAAAGTTCCTTATCAGTAAAATTTATTAGACCCCCCTCATCTGATTAGACATCACAGGTTCAAGTTTTATTCACTACATGTCCAGGTTAGAGGTCATGTGTATTGTTTGACATGATGGACAGCTCGTGAAACAATCTGTCATTGACTTATCTTTTCAATACCCAACCAACAGTGGGTGTAGAGGTTTTTCTCCCAGTTTATATAGATTTTCCTCGTGGAGATGTGACATTGTGGTGAAATCTATCTTAAAACATGAAACATGCTACTCCTTCACTTATTTACATACACTCATGTGAACTTTGCTCTGAAATTACAGTGGTTACATGACTTTGACATGAAGACAGCCCCTGCTCATTAAAGTATAAATGGAATTTTCCTATTTCCCAGTCATGCCCTCTGATAAATGAAGCAGTTTCATCACAAGGCCAAGTCCTACTAATATTGACATGAGCGTAAGACATCACACACACATTCATTGAGTAGAAAAAATATATTTTGTTAACACAGGAGTTGTTTGACTGACAGATGATGATAAGCATAACCATTTTCCCAAATTATTATGCCACTTAAAAGAGGAAGTGATAATGCCTGGAGGCTTCGAAATATGATAATGCAAATGGATGCACTGAAGTGTGAAAACTCTCAGCCGTCCACCCTTGATACTGCCAAGTGTCTACGTACCACGTAGAACAGAGTTTAAGCTGTTATGGTGGGGAATGCTCAACTTGGCAATATGGCGCAAGTTCCTACAGCTTTTTCATCATAAAGTAACAATACCTAAAATGAAATTAGTTTGATTTACTTCAGTATATAATCTACCTAGTGCTCGAGTTTCAGCAACAAAATGTGAAAAATGGGCAAAACTACTAAGTGCCTTGGTTGCTAACTATGATGACACAAAATTTATTAGAAGACAAAATGTGAATGTCTAAATTTAATTATTTACCATCTGCCAAAAATCCTACTAAATATGAAATTTTTTTCTAAATGTATGTTGAGGGTCTCCTCAACATACAATGCAATTTGAAAATCATTTTTGTTAATCTGGCTTCTGTTGCAGTGCAGAGGATAAGTACTATTTTAAGACAAGGTATTAGTGGCAGCATCTGGGTACTGTCTTAAACTCACGGAATAATCCCAGCCGAGGGTATAATTGCAAGGGGGAAGTGCAGAAGGGCACCAGTTTCAGGACTGGACTTATTTAAATTAGCAAGTGTATTCTCTCTTTCCCTTGTTCTTTCATTACACAAGCATTTATTGCACACCTACTCTGTGCCAGGCACTGGAGAGAAAAACAGTAAGAACTAGCCCCTACCTGTAGGGGTTTACAGTCATTTTTTTGTTTCCCCAAGGGTATTTTATGCTCTTTTGTCTCTAATCAAAAGTGCAAAGGAAGAAGTTGATTCACATTCTCTGTGGTAACCAGAAATAGTGAGATTTTTTTTTATTTGTTTGATTTTTTTCTCCACTGGTGTTTGTTGGAGACACACAACAGGGTGGCAGGGAGCTTAGAGGACTTACACAGAAGTCCTGAACCAGTCCTGCTTTTCCTGTCTGCAGTGTCTGCTTAGCTTCTTTTCTCGTGTCTTCCCACTTAGCCAAGCGTCCCAGCCTTTCAGAAAGAGGGCTAGAGGGATGAAAATACCGCAGCTTGTCCCACTTTGACAAACGTTGAGCTGCTAAAGAAGGAACTGGGAAGAACGGGAGCGCTTTCCTCGCGTGTGCTCTTGGGAGAATACTCCTGGGGAAGGAGAAGAGAGCCTGCCCCACGCGCTTCTATTTCACCAGCCCCATGACACACCGAAAGTATAGCATTATTGTGGCAAAATTAGGCTGAAGTCAGTCTCTTTTAACCTTGCTCCCAGCAGAAACAAAGTGTTCGGTAGAGACGATCTTGAAACTGATGGCATAGGCTCATTATCCTGCTACTTAACACTTAGAAAGCTTTTAGAACTGACACGAGAAGATTTAAGATATTTTATTTATATCTCCATTGTTTTTATGTAAAGACGGTTACTTCTCACTAAGATATTTAAAACCAATTTTCTTATAAATAATTCTAGGATAATGAGAACAATAACAGCCAACATTTGACTTGTTACTATGCTAGACGTTGTGCTAAGCATCGTACATAGATTTTCTCATTTTATCCTCACAACTCTGATGAATTGCACTGGTTGTATTTCCTTTCGTTTGTTACCTGTTATTTCTCTACCATAGGTAGGTAGAATATATTATTTTTTAGAAGCCTAGTGATTGGCTTATCTTCTAGATTCCCTTCACCTTTCCTATATGCCCTTCCCTAAGGACAGTCACGTCAGATATGAGCAGAAGAGGCAGACTTCTGTCCCATTTACCTATGACTGTCATCCTAAATTTTGCTTATCAGAATACCACTTTGGTCTTTTTTTAATTGAAGTACAGTAATTACAATGTGTCAGTTTCTGGTGTACAGTACAATGTCCCAGTCATGCATATATATACATATCTTCGTTTTCATATTTTTTTCATTAGAGGTTGTTACAAGATACAAAATGCCACTTTGGCTCAAAGTTTATCTTTCTTCATAATCTAATTAATTGTGTTTATTCACTCAGTGAAAAAGTATAAAAAGAAATATACTCAATTATATAGCCAGTAAAATATAAACAAAATATAAATATACGATTTATATAAAAATACAAACTTTCTTTTCTTCGTGCTTCTTTACTTCAGGTTTCATTTATTAAGGATACATGTGGAAATTGTGTTATGATTAGCAGAAGTTCACCTGATGCTGAAAATCCATATTAAGCAAATTAATAGTGTGCGTAAAGTTGCAGAGGGGAGGTTTAATTTATTTAAAAGAACAAAATTTTCACACATTCTACAAACACAAATTTCCAAGTTAAAAGCCTTCTCACCAACAAGAACAACCTAGAACTGAAGCACCTTATGTTTTAGTTGGAATTTGAAAGAGTTTTCTTTGTTCTTACGTTCCACTTTATTTTGACTTTTTAATTGTAAAAATTTTCAGAAGAAAAGCACCAACAAGAATTATTACCCACTTACTCAATATCTAGATATTATAATTATTAACATTTTAGCTTTTTTGGTTTGTTTTACTGAAGTGTTTTAAGGTAAATTAAAATTATCATACTTTATCCCTAAATCCTTTAGTATGAAAAAAGCATTTTCCTGCATAAATGAAATACCATCATCACACCTAACAAAACTTATGGCAATTTTCTAATATTATCTAACACTGTACCCATAATAAGTTTTCTCAGTTACCTGCCGTATGTTTTTAAAAATTGGTTTGTTCAAGCCAGGATTCAGTCAAAGATCACACAGTACATTTCTTTTAAATAAGCATTTTTTTATTTTTCCTTTTTTATTGAAGTATAGTTGATATACAAAATTATATTAGTTTCAAGTATACACCATAGTGAATCAAAGTTTTTATAGATTATATTCCATTTAAAGTTCTCATAAAAATATTGGCTATATTCCTTGTGCTGTACAATATATTCTTGTAGTTTATTTACTTTATACATAGTAGTTTGTACCTATTACTCCCCTACAACTATCTTGTCCCTCCTGCTTCCCTCTCCTCACTGTTAATTTGTAACCATTAATTTGTTCTCTGTATGTATGAGTCTGTTTCTGTTTTGTTACGTTCACTCTTTTGTTTTATTTTTTAGATTCCACGTATAAGTGATAACATACAGTATTTGTTTTTTTCTGTCTGACTTTTTTCACTAAGCATAATACCCTCCAGGTTCATCTGTGATGTTGCAAATGAGAAAATTTTCATTCTTTTTATGGCTGAGTAGTATTCCATCCAAGTACTACATCTTCATTATCCATTCATCTGTTAATGGACACTTAGGTTGCTTTCATATCTTGGCTATTGTAAATAATGCTGCAGTGAACATTGGGGTGCATGTATCTTTTCAAATTAGTGTTCTCATTTTCCTTGGATGTATACCCAGGAGTGGAATTGCTGGATCATGTGTTACTTTCATTTTCAGTTTTCTGAGGAATCTCCGTACTGTTTTCCATAGTGGCTGCACCAGCTTACATTCCCAGCAACTGTGAACAAGGATTCCCTTTTCTCCACATCCTTGTCAGCACTTATTATTTGTGGTCTTTTTGATGATGGCCATTCTGATAGGTATAAAGTGATATCTCACTGTGGTTTTGATTTGCATTTCTTTGGTGGTTAACGATGTTGAGCATCTTTTCATGTGCCTCTTGGCCATCTGTATGTGTTCTTTGGAAAAATGTCTTTTCAGATCTTCTGCCTATTTTTTAATTGAGGTGTTTTCTTTTTGATATTGATTTGTATGAGCTGTTTATGTATGTTGGCTGTTAACCCCTTATTGGTTATGCCATTTGCAAATATTTTCTCTCATTCCAAAGGTTGTCTTTTCATTTTGTTGATGGTTTCCTTTGCTATACAAAAGCTTTAAATTTTCATTAAGTCCCATGATGACACAGTATGTTTGATTCTTATGTCTCTTAAGTGTCCTTTAGGCTAGAATAGTTCCTAACCACTACCCTTTTTTTTCCCATTATACTGACTGATTGAAGAAACCATGCCAGTTCTCCTGTAGAATATCCCACCTTCTGAATTTGTCGTTTTTCTTTATATTTTCATTTAAAGTTTTGATATATGGTTTATATATGCAAATATCAGTGAAGATGGATGAAAGGAATTTATATTTGGAAATATATGATCTTTATTGTTTTCTATTTAAAATACAAAGTTATTATAATTTATTAAAATTTATGAAAGGTGCAATGTTCACATTTGAAAGGTATTTCTGGATCATATAATTTTAAGAGCCATCTAAAATTATATACATGTGATAAGCCAAATACTTAACCAAACAGTAAATAAAAGGGTGACAGAAAACTAAAAATCTTCATTATTTTCACTCCCCAGAGACAACTATTGTTGTAGTTTCATGTATACTCTTCAAGATTTTTTCTCAATATTTAAGCAAAAATATATTACATATATACCATAGGATTTTTAAAAAAACATTGATAATGCTAAATGATGCTGTTTTTGCAACTGACTTTTTTCAATCCTGGTACTAGTCATGATAATTTAATGTTATCTATAATCCATTCTCCACAGAACCATGGAGGCACCTTTCTAAAGCCTAACTCGGATCGTGTTTCTCTCCTGCTTAAAACCATTCAGTGACTTTCCACTGCACTTACCATAAAATGTATTTCATCACTCTGGTCTACAAAGCCATATGATATAACAATACCTGCTTTCTCACCTCGTCTCATAAAGTCTTCTACTCGTCTGTTATGCTCAGGTCACACTGCTTTTCTTTCTGTTCCTTGAACATGTCACAGGTCCCCCTTCGAGCCTTTGCACTAGCTATTCTCTGTCTTGAATTCTCTTACTCCAGAATTTCTTATGACTGGCTTTCTCTGGTCATTCATGTCTCTCCCAGAGGTTCTTGAGAGATGCCTTCCCTATCACCCAGTTGCTGCTATCCTGTTACTGTTTTAATTGTCAGTAGAGCACTTATCTCTGGTATTTTCTCATTTACCAAATTGTTTATTTAGATTTTGTCTGTCTCTGTCTCTACAGGCAGGCAGTCAGACATATACACAAACACTTAAATGCACAAACACACACACATGCATTTGAACGCAAACTTCATGAGAACAGCAACCTCGTTTGTCTTATTCTAAGGTCTAGCACAATTTTTGACACATAGGTACTCAATATTTATAAGAGCAATTTATCTTGGAATTTTTTCTAACCAGCCTTTTTGATTAGTGGAATAATATACAGTACTGTGGATGTATCATCATTTATGTAACCAGTTCCCTATTGGAAATTTAAACTACTTCCAGTTTTTGTTTGCCTTTTCAAGCAAATCTGTGAAAGTATCCCTGTATTTTATTCTTTCCATTTTGTAAATTCCTCAAAATGGAATTGCTAGATCAAAAACATGCATTTTGTAAGAAGTATTACCACAAGAAATTCATACCAACTGGATTCCTACCAACAGCATCATGAGATGTCATGTTTTGCTATACCCTGGCCAACACTGAATATTGTGAAACTTAATCATTTTTGATAATCTAATGAATAAAAATAATTTTTTTTCACATTTTGAGTGTACTTCTGATCTTTGGTTGTAAGTTACAGGAAATCAACTTAAACTGGTTTAATTTGAAATATAAAGTTGTTCTGGCTCATATAACTGAGAAATACAGGGATGGGTCAGTTCAGGAAAACTGGATCCAAGGGCTCACCAGTGTCATAGGATGCCACATCGCTGTTACTTTTCTGCACTGGCGTCATTCTCAGGCAGGCTTCCCTATGTTATAGCAGTGATGCCTTTGTAACCCCACCAGACACAGAGAATGCTTCTTTCCCAGGTTGTCTCAGCAAGGTTTCATTGGAATAACGAGAATCACATACTCATTTCTGTAACGATATTCATGGCCATTTGAATAGAATATGCTGACTGACAGGTCTGGATCACATGTCTACCAAAAAGGTCTGAAAATAGATAGACTCAGCCCACCCTAACCAGGTAGACCAAGAGTAGAGAAGGAGTGGTTCATAAAGGAAGAAGGAATAATGGATGCTCAACAGAAAAACAAGATACCCAGTACCTTGTATGAGCTGGTAATTTTTTTTCTACACATGTTGGAAATCTGCATTCTTTTTTCTGTGAATTCCCTATACATCTCATTTGCTCATTTATATAATTAGAACATTTCTTAGTTTCTTATTGAATAGTAAGAGCTCTTTTTTTTTTAAGGAAACT
This sequence comes from Camelus ferus, assembly GCF_009834535.1. Taxonomy (NCBI): domain Eukaryota; kingdom Metazoa; phylum Chordata; class Mammalia; order Artiodactyla; family Camelidae; genus Camelus; species Camelus ferus. The sequence continues at coordinate 15,011,437 of NC_045709.1, read as the reverse complement.
AGCCTTTTATCTTATGTGCTATAAATATTTTTCATCGTGTTGTCTTTTGATTTTGCCTAAAAATGTTGTCTAAAATTTCCACGTGGAAATTTAGAGTATTATACTATCAGATCAATCAGTCTTCATTCATTCAGGATTTATGATGCATCTAAAAAGAGCCAGATACTGAGGGTACAGAGATGAACAAAATGTAGGGCTTTCCCTTGAAGGGTTTGTCTACTGGATAAAAAAAGTTATAAACTTGCCTAACTATCACCAGATGGTGACATGTAGAGCTTCACAGATGGTATTTGAGCTGCTTCCAGAGGAATGAGTTGAAATTCCCCAGTCAGATAAGAAGAGAAGCAGGGAATTTACTTGAGCACAGAAGCATCTGTAGGTATGATTTCTGTATTGTCATAACTGAGGATTTTAAGAATGATGATAGGTAGCTCATGACTGAAAAAACAAGAAAGGCAAGAATTCTTGAAGCATCTTCTAAGGATTTCGAAGCCCTTGTTATTATAATGCAAGATAACAAGATAACTTAGATATTTTAGAAGCTCAGAGGTAGTGGGTGTTGAACTAACTAAAAGCAATCCTTAGAAGTCAAACAAATTAAGCAGCTGTACAAAGCCTCAGCTGGTTCTGTAACGTGTGTAGCCATCAACCAGCACTGTGATCTTGATTTGATTTTCCTTTTCTTCATTACCCTTATCTAAAACGTAAGAGAGCTGAACCTGTAAAGTTCGTTCCATTTCTGAGGATCCATGATGGATGAAGAATCTTGTAGGCAGTTATAGAAGAAAAAAATGACATAGGTTCAGAATTTCATATTTAGCAATGAAAAAGCAGTGCAGTGTTGTGGAAAGAGCAGAGACTCAGGTGTACCTCCTGTTTCCTCGTCATGAAATTAGGTTCATAATGAATGCTGTGTCTGCCTCACAGACTTTTGAAAATCAATCTAGAAAATGGCTGTGGACAATATCTTACACAAATATCTAGTATCATTAGCAGTTGCAGCAGCAATAGTGAACTCTTAAACATTATATGTATATAAATAGAATCCCAGTGCCATGAATATCATAGTTTCAAGTTTTTTGATATGCTAGAATTCAGTGTTATTAATTTAATTGGACCTTAGATTTTTCCTTGAAAACTCTTTTTATTCTTACAGTTTTTAATCTATTTTAATGGCATTGCCCATATCTCTGATCAGTCCACATTTATTTTTTGTTTATTTATTCAAATCAATCCAACTCTATGCTCAGACTTTGATATTTTCTAGAGTCCTTTTAGTGTCTCATATAGTACCATTTACCCAATAAGTATTTTTAAATAATTTTTATTGCTCATTTTTTACCTATTTTATTTAATTTATATACCTATCCCATAGAAAAGACTTGATAAAACGTGGATGGTTTTATTAAATAGAAAAACATTGATAGATCAAAACTAAGAGAACAGAAAGGGAAAGAAAATAGGAAAATGAAACCAAAGAAAAACTTAGCACTCAAAAATATGAACTATGATTCTAACCAGAATTTTTCAAAGGACATAACAAGGAACACTAATTCTATTGCATGTTAACAGGAAAACAAAAGGAAGAATGAGGGTCTAGTAAAAATAGATAGATAGATAGACAGACAGACAGACAGATAAACACTGGAGTGAACAGAAATAATGCTGTTTACAATAATATTTCTCAGAACCTTTAATATAATGTAAATCTCCATAAATATCTATCAGGATTTTTGTTCCATATAATAAAATCACAGTTTATCAGGAAAACAAAGCTATTTGTGGTATTTAAGGCAGAGACAAACGTATTTGTATTCGAAAAGGAGAAATCAGCTGATAACAGAAAATCCTCAACATCATTTCTTCAATAAATTCAGTAGTTTGATGTAGATATAGTAATGTTACACATGTAATTTTCCATCAATTTTATGTTGAAAATAGAGCTTTTTGCAATCTATATAAGCTTTATAGCAGTTTTAGAAATTGAATTATAATGATAAAGCATTGTAAAGGTAGAATTTTTTTTTAATTTTGCATTGCTATCTGCATCATTTTCTGTTACCTGTTAGTGTCAACTTGTAACATACAAACTCACAAGGACAAAATAACAACAAATCCAATAGCAAGTTCTAAACCTGCAGTTACACTCTTCACGTGGGAACCTTTGAAAGTACAGAGGTGGCTGTGTCTAAAAGCCTACTGTTTTAACGAAAATGAAAATGAAACTGATTATTGCTACAGTAATTAAAATAAAAACTAAAAAAGATTGCAACAAAATAAATATAAATTTCATTAAGTGTAGTTTTAGTGTTTTTTTGCCAGAATTCTACCTTATTTATTTACTAAATCCAGATGGTATTGACATTGTATTATTTGCTCAGTTTTTAAAATAGTAACAAACTTATAACCTTATCAGTTTATATGTAGGTTAAGTAGATAGGTGGATGATTAATTACTAGGGTAGGTAGGAGATAAGATAGGTAGGTAGATGGTTAGATATTACATCTATTTGGATCTCATAAGGAAAGATGTCATCTGTGATGTAACTCTCACTTCCCAAATAGGTATTTTTTAGAATTTTTCCTTTGAATGATTTATTGCTTCTTGATCAGATCAAAATAATAGAAAAATATTGAATACAAACCAAGTTATTTACATTTGTTTTATAAAATTTATTTTTAAATGCACTAGATAAAAATTCAAAATTAGACATGTATTTTAAGGAGTTACTCTTGGAGGCATACATAGACTTTAATACAGGGCAGCTGTTTCCTACAATGTGTTATTCTGTAAAACACTCCAATAAAATGACTTTGATGAAACTTGAGTAAAATAAAAACTGTAAATATTTATTTTATCCCTTTTCCAGTAGTTTAGGAGAAGCCTGGAAAAGATTAAGAGAAAGGGCCATGAGGCCCTTTTTGGGGTTTTGGTTTTGTGAGGTCTTACAGAACAAGCAATATCAGGTAAGGGCAGTCCTGAGGGATTGTGCAGACATTTTATGCATGTGAAGGATCTTCGAGCGTATTCAGCACAGAATGAAGCACTAAACATTTTAAATGCTTTGAAAAAATTTACTTAATAATATTGAGTTAGAAGAGCAAATACCTGCTCATGTAGAAAAGTATAAAATATGTAGGCCATTTTAAATGAAAAACTTACTGTATCAATCCAGTAACAGAACTCACATTCATTTCATTATAGTAATTATTCTTTTACCAAAAAAGTAATTATGTATTTGTTTTAAATATTATTAACATTTTATGTGACATTTAATGAAATCACATTGCCTTTTTATATGCAAGTAATAACATTTGAAAAATGATCAGTGACATTTAGCACAGAATAAAGTTTAAGCCTTAGAATATTTAAAAATACATTTAAACCAAAGTTTTAAAAAATTAAGTAATTCAATAATTTAGTCTTTGTTAAGTCATAATTAAGTTTAAGGAAAATTAACATAATTTGTAAATACTTTTAATATTTAGAATAAGAATATTTGCAAATAAGAGTTTATCATGGAAAGTACTAACAATTGCTGACATCATTGTATTGTTTGAATTAGTCCCCTGGGACCAAAAGAAAAAGCTTGCAAGCAATTTATAAATGAATCTTTCTCTCTTGTGTAATATTATTTGTCTCATTGAAACACTAATTTTCTACTACTTCTCATGTTAAAATTAAGCCTTGGGGGAACTTCATAGCTAACTAGTAATATTAAATTTTGAAGTAAAGGGATTATATATTATGATTAGTATTCATCTTTTGTTTTCTACAGAAACATTTATTTTTTGTAGTATGCCTTCCAAAACAAAATAATGTTGCTATTAGGTATCATATGAATGTATTCCATATGTCATTAAACCAAAATCAGACAAAAACCTAAGCTAAGGCAATTTGCTGTTTGAAATCATGAGGACTATATGCTAGAAATTCTTAATGATGTGTGCTGGAAGTTTGAGACAATGATTCAACTAAGACATGCTTTATTGAAAAAAAAATACATATATTGTATCCTGAGCATTTTACTGTATGCTCAGCTAAAGGGATTAATGTTATAATGGTGGTGTGATGGAATTGATGGAACAAGGCTTGGTGGCCTTAGCGGAATGCTTCCCAGGGAATCTGAATTGTCTGGATTATTCCCATCAGCCTTAGGTTTGCAGTTTAACTTCATAAAAAGGATATTACATCATCTGTATAATGACAGAGTGGGATTAACATTCCGACAGGGTTTCCATATGAGTGATTGTTGTGTTTCACACTCTGGGTGACAGGCTATTAAGACAAGGTTTTCTCCAAAGTGACTGTCATGTGGTCAACTGCTTTCACTTTCTCCTCACTGTATTTGCTGTGATCAAGCTAAATGTTCATTATGGTTGTGATTAAGTAGACAGGAAAATAACATCAAATACTGATTTTGCCTTAACGGTTTATACTAGATCATCTCTGTAATCTACTTTACTGAAACTTTCAGTAAAACCTAGAAACCTTGCATACATAAATAATCATCTTCAGTGATTTTTAGCAAGTGTAGTGGTTATCAAAATCAAATATCAGTATCAGAGCCAAGCAGAAGGGGTATAGCTCAGTGGTAGAGCATTTGACTGCAGTATCAGAACCGAACTAGATAAAAATGTAATACAAAATAAGTTCTTTATGTTCTATAATTAAACGAATTAACAGTAAATACTTTCAGGTAAAGAGTCATACTGTAGAAAAGCTAATATGACTGTATTAAACAGAATGCTGCTTTTTCTTTTTTTCAGCCAATTGGTGCTTTGAACCCAAAGAGAGCTGTGTTTTACGCAGAGCGTTACGAGACGTGGGAAGATGATCAAAGTCCACCCTACCATTATAACACACATTATTCAACAGCAACGTCCACCTTATCCTGGCTTGTTCGAATTGTGAGTGTCTTCATCAAGTTGTGGTTTGCCTTAAATCTTAAAGTATTTAACATAAGTAAATTAAATAAAATCAAGTATACTTGCTATTTGTTTTAAACAAAGATTAGAGGCCAGTGAAGTAGAAATGAGAGATTCCAACCTCTAGCAGAACCTGAATCCTTTTTGTTAATGAGTTGTCTTATTTGCAAAGTCGGGTTAGAAAGGTAGATTATTGTTAGTTTCTTAAACCTGAACCAGTTATAAAAGGAACCAAAGTCCTGGAGTGCATCCTTAATATCTGAAGTTTCCTTTCCCACTGTCACAGGCTGGCAGTCTCCTCAGCCCTCTCAACCTTGCATCTTGGATGGTATATTTTAAAAACAGTTTTCTAAATGGTTTTGAAGACTAGTTTCATTTACTTTCTCTTTCTCCTGAAACATAACTATATCCAAGTCTCTTCAATCTTTTAAATACATACATACATACATACATACATACATACATACATACATACATACATAATGTATGTACATACGCACAACTTGCAGCTCCCGCCCACTCTGCAGTGACTTCCCATGTCTCCCCCCAGCGTTGGCAAGTGTGCTGCTCTGCTCTGCTTGTCTCTACTTCATCACCTCCCATGCGATCTTTGGCCTGGTTGACTTAGGTTCCACACCCATCACTTTACTGAGTTGTCCCTGTAGAGGTCAAAGGTCGTGTGACAGAGCTTCCCACTTCTTACCATGATGTATCTGAAGCATTTGGCACCATTGCTCGCTTCCTCCTACTTGAAATTCTTCCCTCTTGTGGCTCCTCTGACAATATCCTCTTCTGGTTTCCCTCCTATCATGCTCACTGTCCTGCGCAGTCTCATGCTCAGATGTCTTTTTCCTCAGTATTTCGATTCCTAAGGATTTTTCCATGTCCTTTAATCTGGACTCTGTCATTCGGTTAAAAACTAATGACTTCCAGCTTCTATCTTTGTTGCAGACATTTCTCTTGGACTCCTGACCTAGGTCTTGTTTGTTTGTTTGTTTATGTCTATATCCCACTGGATTTTTCTACCTGGACGTCTCATAATACTGTAAAGACCATTTCCAAAATGAACTCCTCCTCTCCCTCCTGCCGGGGTTCCTACCGATTTCTTACCTAAATGATCGGCTTGATCTCGCACCCAGTTACCTGACCTAGATAGTTTTCTCTAGGTTATCAGCCCCTTAAATCCAATCCGACATCACAGGAAATAGGTCCTACCAGCTACAGTCCATCTCCTTTTCTCTGTTAACGCTGGCACTTCCTTAGTTCAGGTTCGCATTATTTCTCATCTAGAATATGGCAAAAGCTCTTAGCAAATCTGTTTGCCTTTTCTCTTGCTTTCTCCGATCCAGCCTAGTTGAGAGCAACTACTGGAGTCAGATGGTCTGGTTTTTGTCAAACTGTAAGCAACTGAGAAGTATTATAGAATGCTAAATCAGGTTTCTAAATCAATCCCATCAATATTTTCGCCTATTACCAAAATAGACTTCAGACCACTCTGCTGCATGGGGCTTTTTTGCCTCAGAAACACATTGATAAGCAGCATCCATGAAAACGTGCATACACAGGAGGGCACCTCCTGCTTTTCAAGGTACTTTTTCCCACTGCCTGAATGACAGCTTTGGTTTGGAGGTCTTCCTCAAGCATTCTCTCCACAGTGGAGAGAAACTGAACTTACTGCCAATGTGCGGTATGTGTTATGTTTTAGGTAACTTGAAAAATCACTGATATCAATTACTGGTATCCAAAAAACTGTCAGAATTATGATTCAGTTTAATTGAACATATATTTTATATTTTTCATAATCCCAAACCAACATAAGAAATCAAAGAAGTTTAGATTAGCTACCCTGTGAGAAAACAAACTGAAATCTTATTTTTAAAAAAAAAAAAAACTCTGTAAACGAAAGGAAATGACATAAAACTTTCTTTTTTAGGCAAAAGTTACTGGTCTGATTTGTTCAGAAACTCACCTTAATTATGTCAACTTGGATTCTTTTATAAAAATGTTTCTGAGCTAGCAGTTTCTTAGGAAGTATTTTTTAACTTTAGCACTTTTAAAGAATGAGAGGTTCTATTTCTTTATTTTATGTTAATCTGGGGGGATATTAGATTTATATAAATGCCTGTTTACCATTATAAGCCAATCAGAGCAGAGCCCCTGTAGTTTATGGGTTGGAATAGTTTATTAGTATTCTCCAGATAAAAAAAATACTTCACACTCATGCAAGAGGTAAAGGCGTTTCTCAATTATAGACACACGTACATAGAGAGAACTTTATAGCTTCTCTCCTGTAGTTTCAGCCACAGGTCAAAACTAAATACAAAAATTTCCCAGTCAGGATCTGAAACAGCTGATGTCCTTTACCATGGGCATAAAGTATGTTCTTATTTCATTTGCTCTCACAAAGATACTGGCAAGAAAACTAAAAGCAAAAAACAATCACTGCTATAGTGAGCCAGCATGGTCAAGGGGTGTAAGACACCTTTCTCGGGTTTTTAGGGGATTAAAAAAGTCAGAACCATTTCTTAAAAACATTATCAAGTGGGTTACATGCTATATATGTATATTTTTTATTTGTTTGTTTGTTTGTTTATATTTATATATAAATATAGAAAATGGTATTCAATGGATTTTGTGTAATTAAATTAGTCTGAAGTTAGATTTATAAGAATTCAAGTGTGAGTTCATATACTTGTTATCAGCAACTTGATTTACATGAACACTCTCCTATCCCTGATGAGTTAAACATTTTATAAGTAATAAATCATAATTCACCCCTAAGTTGATGACCTATTGCAGTGAAAAGGAATACAAATTTGAAACTCTAAAGGGCAGGACAGAAATGCTATCATATTTATCCCACACATGCCCTTTTAGTATTGTCTGTGTGGTGCTGTGTAGAAATTTAATGCAAGCCACTTACGTATGTAATTTAAACGTTCTAGTAGTCACATTTAAGAGTAAAAAGAAAAAGGTGAGATGAATTTTATAAATATATTTGTTAGGAAGCGGGGAGGGGCAACACAGGGGTAGGGAAGTAAGAGGTACAAACTATTAAGTACAAAACAAGCTACAAGGATATATTGTACAACACATGCATATCATAAAATATAGCCAATATTTTATAATAACTATAAATGGAGTATAAAACTATAAGTCACTATGTTGTATGCCTGTAACATATAATAGTATATAGCAATTATACTTCAGTAAAGGAGAAAAAAAAGCCCAGTATATCCAAAATGTTATGATTTCAACATGTAATCAACAGAATGATTATTAGTGAGGTATTTTAGATGTTTTAGGTATTAATTCTCTGAAATCCAGAATTCAGTTTGCACTAGCTCTATTCCAAGTACTCAGTAGTCACACATGGCCGGTGGCCACTCTATTGACAGAACAGATCTATAGGATTGCTTTTATAGGGATTCATTTAGCCAACACGTCTTATGTCATCTTATGTCATGCTGTTATAAATAGAAGTATCGTGGGCTAATAGCTTACTAAGCGTTTAACCTAATGGCCCAGGGAATTGTGATTTCCTCACTCCCATTCCAAGGAGTTTATGAAGTAGAAAATGCAGTAAAATTTCTGTCACTAAGAATTTGTTCATAAAAACAAAATACAGATTAAAATAAGTATCTGCCCTTTACCTTTCAAACCTTTTAGACCCAAAGCCTTCAAACGCATTGTGAGTTTCAGTCAATATATTTAGTATGACAATAATAATAATTGATTTAAAATGAGAATTAACTACATACCTCATTACTTTAAATTAAAAATATTATTTTAGACACACTACCGGTGAGTCACTTGTCTAAATTACAAGACTCTGAAAAGGCTGTTTCTTTGCTAGCTGCCATTGGACAAATGATGAATAAACTATCATAGCAGAGTTTATAGAGTTTCTTCAGATATTAACTAGTATAAAAGAACACATTTTACTTGGAATGTTTTTGCTTTAAATCCTACCCTGAATATATAACATATACACAGAAGTAATTAAATCTTAACTCTCTGACCTTTACATCTTTAGTAACCTATTCACCTTCCAAATTCAGTATATTCAAAATACCGATTCAAAATTTGTCAAACATTTGATCATAGTTCTTAGGAAGTTAAGTAGGTTGTACAGCAAAAGTTAATTTATAAATCAGTTGTTTAGAATCTGGGACTTTATAAATTATAGATTGCTTTGAAAGCCTACCCAAGAGCCTGTTTAAACCATAATAGATCTTTGACAGTATATATTTGTAATGGAAAAAAAACAGTAGAAACACTTTTGCAGGTGTTGTAATTAAAAGGAAAAGATAATGCTGTTGAATATGAAATATTGTGGTCGTGTTTCTCTTGTTCACTGATGCTTATGGACAATGCATGTTTACTTAGAAGATGAAAGATTCTCAACCAAGGGACTGGTGTATAGTAGGTACATAGGTTAATGGAGACTTTCTGAAGATTCTAAAAGATACTTCTGGTCTCTTTTAAAAGCAAAATAAACTTCTGAAGTTAGACTAAGCATGGTAGAAATAATGGTTCCTCTATTTCCTAGAATGTGATCCTTCTCAGGTATAAAACAGGAATGATTAATACCTACTAGAAGGATAATGGTGAGGATTGAGTGAACTGAGATAATGAGGTGCTGAGCATAGAAAGGTGCTCAGTAATTCTTACTTCCCATCCCATTAGTCTTTATTATGCTTCATAATGCTTCAAAGTTTACATCTTTTGTTTAATAAAGTTATGTCCCAAGCACTACCTGTCACTCATGGATGGAGTTGTTTCAAATGAAATGAAGAGAAAGAAAAGAAGAAAACTATAAGGGGAGAGGGATGTAAGAAGAGAGTCTTATGAGATGACTGAGCCAAAGTCATAAAAGACAGAAGAATAAAGGCGTTGGCCAACGAGAAGAGGGTCGGAGGCACGGGTTTTGATTGCCCAGGATGAATAACACTCAGGGTCCGAAGGCTGGGGTAGATCTAGTCAGGAGAGGGAAGTCTGCCATCAGCCATTCATTCATACTGCAGGGCCTAACCTGAAGTTCTTAAAAGCCCACTGAGTGTAAGTATTTTAATTTCTGAAATTTCTGTTTAATATTTATGTATTTGTCTATCTTATCTCCTAAGCCAAAAGCTCTTCTAGTAGAATGATAAAATATCTAATGTGGTAATGTACACAGAGGAAACGATTTATCAACATATGTCAGGTGAATAAATATAAAAGTTTCTTAAACTTAATATAGCACTTGACCCTCTGTGTTAGTCAGGCATGAGTCAAATGCAACAGAAAGTCTTTGCATATGCCTTGAAGGTAATAGGAAGATACATGGAAAAAAGTAATCTCCACAGTAATCAGAGCTTGCAAGATCAATACCCACTTATAAACAAATAGGTTATCCATTTCTATTAGTTCTCTACCACTGTAGCAGCTGGAGGCCTTCAGGAATAGTGAGAGTATGTGTCAGTAAAGTAATTTGGGGACTCTAAAACAGCTGTTAATCAGATCTTTTTAAAAGCTACATAAAACAGTTAACTCTGGAATTCTCCAATATTCTCTGCTTTTAGGTACCACCAAATTCATAAACTTCACGACCAGAAATAGTAATTCTTCAATTTCAGATTTATTTTCTGTGCCCATCTGCACTTTTCTTGGCAAGCCTTCATTAAGGCATGAAAACTAAGGAAGGATTTTATCATTTAGATTGAGGTAAAGATCAGCTTTTAATGGCTGATGATAAGAAGTAAGACTTTGCATGTATGAATAGGTCTTTACTCAAATCTATTTAATAGGGTAAAAATCATGGTGACAAGTCTGGTCCCTCTAAATTGTTCTCTGCCTACCAACTACAGAGAATAAATAAATGTCATCAGCATCCTAGAATAATGAAGAAGTAGATTCTGAAGATGCAACTTTTTGGTCAAACTAGTGGTTAAGAACTGACAAGAAAAACTGTATCTTACTCCTATCCAACCACACCCCTTCTCCCAACAGTACCTTCTATGTTTAGGTATGTTCAACAGAAATTTATTAAATACTAACTATGAACCAAGCACTGTGCTTGGTACTAAGGATAGAGGGGTCAATAAGACCTAAAGACCTTAGAGTCTGGTTGGGGGTCTAGCGAACTGGTAGTCTGGGGTGGAGCCCAGCAGTGAATACTTGATATAGTATGTGAGGCTGGTAGCCATCTTCATAACTCTGTGTTGGGTAAGATACTTCAAGCTTTCTCAAAATAATTTTATCTTATTTAATTCCCATAATTACCCCCAACGTATTGTCATTCCCAATTAAGTAGATGAAGGAACTGAGATACAGTTACTTAACACCACTCCTTACCTGAGGTTAAGTAACTAGCCTGAGAAAGGTAAATGGTTCCACCAAGATCTGCCATATTTCATTCGATTTACCCTTGCTACTTCTAAAATTGTTATTTTAATTTAATTTAGTATGATAAGATATACTGCATGAACTACCTTATGTTCAATAGTGAGTCAAAAATCTACAAAGCAAATTAATTAGTGAAAGACATCTCATAATTTTTTTCTAACTTAATTTTGGTGACATCTGTTTGTCTCTCGTATCACTTAAAATCTTAAACAACAGTATGAACTTCCTGGATGCATATCTGAGTTTCAGGTAAGTCAGTAATGCCCCACTTACCTGAATAGTGTTACGTCATCCTTCATCTCATCTCTTTCATCATACTTTTCTGTCATTCAACACTAAACATGAAAGTTGATGATACATTACAAACTTACAAAGTTGATGACATCTAGCCACACTGAATTTCAGGAAGATACTGAGAAGATGAATTTTTGTAGCTATTGCCTGTCAGCTGGACCTCACGACTAGTGGCAAAAAGAGTAGTTTAAAAAGGCAAAATAATGTTGTATGGATATAAAAGAATGAACAGTTTACATATTAAAGAAAAAAAAGTAAATATTTAGGAAAGATTTCTTAGCATTATTGAACCTAGGAGTGACACATCATTTATCCTAGACTTAAGGGAGAAGGATTGAACCATGGGAAAGGAAATATACGTTCATCTTTGTTATACTTGATGTTTTCTAAGAAATCCTTAGTAAGAATGACAGTTATTTAATCCTTTTTAAATTTGGAGGCAAACTTAATGACATCAGAAATAATGCCTCTCTCCTAACATAAAAACTACAGAAAAAGCGTTAAAATGAAATGCATAAGGACCCTGTAATAAAGTTATTTTCCTAGGTTTCCTGCTATGGGAACATATACTCAGTGACAGATGCCGTGTTATCATAAGGTAATATTTATACCATGTTATCGTAAGGTGATAGTCACAGAAAACTAAAAGGACTAGAGTTTGTCTAGTCTGATTTATGCTAACTTTATTTCATTCATTCCTTCAGTAGATTATATATCAAGCAACTTCTATGTACCAGGAGGTAGTTATTCTAAGTGCTGGACATCAAACAGAGAATATGTTAGATGTGGAACCTCTTCATGCAGTGGGGAAAATAGGTTAGAAGTCAGCAACAGTGTGACAGATGCTTCAGTGGTGTGTTTGAGGAAATACCTGTTGCTATTTGAGCACCCTGGAGAGCTTGGCAGATCAAGGACAGCCTTTCAGAGAAAATTACATCTTGGCTGAGACTTAAAGGGTAAAAAGAACTTAACCAAGTCAGGATTGAGGGGGTTAGAGGGCTAAGGACGGTAAGAGATGAGAGTTTAGCAGATTCTAGATCATTCAGGCTCTTTTAAGATAAATTAAGTAGTTTAAACTTTTTCTTATTACAGTGTTACTATGTATGGCCTTAGTTATGAGAAAGAAACTCTAAATTATATATTGACAATCATGCAAAATCATTTATCATAAAGTCACCATCGTTTTACAAATCAGAAGACTAAAGGCCAAGAAGCAAAATGATCTGCCAAGGTTGCAGAGTGACAGGTGACCCAGTCGCCCAGACAGGCCCAGACCAGTACCCCCTGACTCCTTAGTGTGGGCATCCTTCCAGGACCCTGCACCATTTCTGCCTCAGAAGGGTTTTTTTTATTTTAAAGTCATACTTTACAAAGGAACAAGAGCAATTGTGTTCAGAAGAGTCATATCCTTAATTCTTTTTGTTTGGTTGTTTGTTTTTGCTTTTGTTTTTGTTTAGGAACCTTTCACAACCTTCTTCCTCAATGCAAATGACGGAAAATTTGACCATCCTAATCGAACCTTCTCATCAGTCGCGAGGTCTTGGAGAACTAGTCAGAGAGATACTTCAGATGTAAAGGTGGGCTCTTTTATTTGTTGATATTTGTTAATTTCAAAATATGTCAAATTTTGATTTGTTTCAATTAAACAGGTATATAAGACATTTTATTCTGCAGCTCTGGTCCGTCGTCTTTTAAGGTTACGTGGTGCATCTCACCTAAAAGAAAACTAAGGGAAAGAATTTTGAGCCGCGCAGAAAATGATTCAGGATTCTTTTATATTGTTCAGTTAAGGTGTTTTTCTTATTTCAAAAAATTCCTAACTAATTTAGATCGAATAATCAGGAGATGGAAAGAAAAACCCATAAATTGCCTTTCCTGCTGTTAACTCAATATTTGGCCCATTCCATAAAACACAGCAGGAATTGGATTTGACCTTAATGTGTCATATTGTTATAGCTTGCCCAGCTTTGGGTTTACGTAGCCTGGGGCAATTAATAAAGCATTAATGACAAGACCCATTTAAAATGTAGGCTTTTCTGTACAGCCTTAGCTTTTACTTGACTATGCCTGGGGATAATACGCAACAATACACATTAGATTAAACCAACACACACACAATATCCAGGAACAGCTTGAGAGCAGAGTGAATTTTACAGTTGGTACTACTTAACTATTGTTAAATATAAAGATTTGTTATTCGTTTATTTGGGCTTTTGTTTTTAAAAGTGGTTGTTTTCAAAACAATGAAATACGTTTGTTTTCTCATTTTTCCCATTTTTTCCTGTTAAGAAAAAATGTTATGATCAGGTTATTACGTAGGTATATGTGTTTCTGATTTTAATCCCTTTTCTTCAGCTTTTTCCCATCACTGCCACTCATAGTATTGAATATACAAATGTCATGGTATCATTTCATTTAGGGTCTTAATCCAACAAAAGGCAATGAATTAAAGTCAAAATTGTCATTTACATATTTATGCTGAGCTATTACAAACATTTTTAAAAGGCAGTTATAGTGTTGTTGAAGTGTAAGAAATTGGATGAATACAACCTTTATTCTGTTCTTTTTCAAAGCAAAAAACAAAGGAAATTAATCCAAGTGTGTAAGCATATCTATGTGTTTTTTCCATCGCCATCAAAGTTTGCATAAATAAATATTAATTTATACATGCAATGTATTCACATTTGGAAATAAGATAATTTAACATGCATTCTTACTGTGTAAAACTCTTAAGGCCCGTATTTTTCTCCTAATCAACTTATAACTTCATTGAGGAATGAAACTAAAAGATCCATAAACCATCATTTAAACTCATTTAGTACCAGTGAAATCAAGGAGGGGGTCCATTTCTTATTTAAGAATTAACAGAAAATAAGGAGTCCATAGGCTTCTAGAATTAGCACAGTGTTCTTAAAAAGCATTCAATAAATATTTCGTATGTGAATTAACTAGTCTCATCTGTATTTTAAGGCTTCCTATCATATGTAAGATTATATCTTAATTCTGAGCTGTATCCGGATTATATCCAACTCTTTCAAGTGAAAATGCCTGTTCACTCTCGACATCATCACAAAACAGAAACTTGGTTTTTCAGCTTAATTCAAAGACTCACCCCCACAAGCCCACACGTGCGACAGTCAGTCATCCTGATTTACGTATGCAGACAGAGTTTCAGGCTGTACTTTCTATCCTGAGAACGTTATTGATGCTTCTGATCACCAGATACCTTGCCAGTGTCAGTCTCTGATGACTGATGTCCATCCCAGGCTTTTCCCAAATCTCTCCCAGCAGTTTCCCTGTTCTGAAACTTTTCAGAAACATTAACACTTTGTTACTACTTGTGTTTCTTCGGCTCTTGGGAGCACATCATCAACGGACAGAGACCAGTGCGGCTGTCACTAACTTGGGAGATTTTTATTTTTAAATCCCAGGCAGCTGTACTTAATACAAACAGGCACCAACCCTCCAGATTACCCCCTTAGTTAGTTCGCAAGACACTCGCTTCCTCAGCCTGATATTGCATGGATTGTTCTCGTTTTCAGTTCTCTCCCACCACCACCCTGAACTTTTCATATTCTGTGATGACATACCTTGAATATCCTCCCATGTAGACCCCTTCTTTTTGAAGGCTATACATTGTGTGTGTGTGTGTATATATATATACAATAATTTATTTACACAATCTTTTATTGATGGATAGTTTGTCTTTCTCTCTGCTTGTTATTGTTAAACACAAGGCTGCTGTAAACATCCTTCCATAGACATCTTGAGGAAATTTGTGTGTATATGTAAAAGATAATTCCTGTTAATGGGACTGGTGACTCAAGGGCTATATACATCTTTAATTTTGAAAGATATTGCCAAACCATCATTCCCAAAGCTGCTAATTCACTCCCTACAGCAGTGTGTGAGAGGATGCCTCCTTCCCTACCCTCCAACCATCACTTGTATTATAAACAGTGTAATTTGTACAAATCTGGTGAGTGGAAAATGGAGTTGTCTTTGTTTTGACTTGCATTTCATTAATTATGGGTGAAGCTGAGCATTTTCCCTATAATTATTGACCTGTTAGCTTGCTCATATCTTTTGCCTGTTTTTCAATTGGGTCATATGTCTTTGTCTTATCAACGTGAAAAAGATCTTTCTTTTCTGAAATTGCAGGAAGTTGCATTGCAAGTATGATTTCTCAGTCTTTCAGCTTTGCTGTGTTTCAGTTATGTTTTTGTGGTTGTGTGTGTGTGTGTCCAAACACATCATTCTTTCTCTATATAGTATCAGGATTTGGGGGTCATCACTTGAGGGAATGTTAAAAGTTTTGGGTAATCCTGATGGTTTTAAAATTGAGATTTTCTAAATTCATGTTTAAAAATATTGATTAACAGGTACAGTATCTTTTCCCTCTACAATAATACCTGATTTAGCAGGGAAGAATGTGGTACCAAGAGTAATAGCGGTTTTACTGTGTGTTAAAACCTAAGCTTTTGATTTCTTATCCTAAGCTGTTAAAGCATTTGATACATACTTTTAATGGAATGTTTTTATATTTCTGAAGAAAACTCTCTCTGCAATATCTACTAACTTTGTCAGGTAAGTTCTCATGTAAGAGGGAACTAGACCAGAATAGATGGTTTTATTGTCTCTCTTTGTTAACGTCAGTCTGTTCCTGTGATAATGAATTCAAGCTGGGCAGAGCAGGAGTGTTGGTGAAATGACCTTTCAGGAGAGAGGTCTCCCGAGTTAAGTCAGACCAGTTGGTTTTTACTTTATTTTATTTTTTTATTTTTCTCCTCTAGCATCGTCTTGGTAACAATGACATTCAACTCACTGAAGTTCTTATGCTAATTTTCCTTAATGCCTTCAAAAGTTGTTATATTACTTTTGAATAGCTATGTAGATGTCAGAAAAGGTAGCTGTGACAAAATGTCATTAAGGTGACATAGTGTAAATTAATACAGTTAATGGAGGTGCTCGCCACTGACTCATTGACCCATTATGAGCTCTTGTGGCATTAACGAATGCCAGGGCATCAATCTTTTGAAAAAAGGAAGAAAAGAGATGGCAGCTTTAAAACCTTGCAGTGAATTATATTAGAAAAGTGAAAACGTCTGGGTTGGATTTGATTTCACTAGGAAGCCATAAAATGGTATGCTCTCTGAGCAAAATATATTAAACTGAAATGTCAGATTTGATGCAATAGGTATACAATTATGATAGTGTTAATAGTGGTCTTCTATCATTCTAAGACATACTTTCAAGTCCAATTTCTCAGCAGCCTGAACTTGTCATAAGCTTGTAAATTAGAAATTGTGTTTGAGGATATTTTCTTATTATTGACGGAACGCGTATAATACTATTAACTGTACTGTGGGGTTTTGCTATAGCTGTTAAAATAAACTAGAAATCACATTTACAGACACAAAATGCCTGTTATAATATTTATCTTGCCATTTCTTTAATAATATGTGGTGTCTTCCTGCACTGTTTTCCATTTAGGAAATTTTAAACTACTTGGGACTCTTTCCTTAAAGAGAAGCTGATTAACAGAAATCTATCAATGGGAAGAGAGTAAACCCAAGAGCTATTATATTAAATAGCAAGCTAGTGCCTGAAGTTCCTCTGTAGGAACACACTTATAAGTTATAATAGTGGAATTCATTCTTCTTGAATAATTCTCAACAGTTTTCAAACCTGCTTTTTTCTTGGTTATTTGATATGGTTCTCAAAACAGCCCATGAGATAGTGATCATTACCCCTGTTCTGTAAAGGAGGTTCACAGATATTGAATGACTGGCCTAGGTTCACACAGCAAGTAAAGAGGAAGCCAGAGCTAGCCCTGAGAGCTATTCAGTTCTTTTTGGGGCTTTATCAATTGGATGTTTCGCTGCTTTAATTCTCATGATCTCACAATCAGATCCACATTGACTAGTTTGGAATAATTGACCAATCAAGTTATACTCTAGTTATTTACTGCTGTATACAAACCACCCCAGAAACTTGTGGTTTAAAAAAAGAAACAACCATTTATTTTCTCAGGGTTCTGCAATCAGAATAAGGTACATCAGGTACAGCTTGTCTCCGATCAATATGGGGTCAACTGGAGTGGCCTGTCTGGGTCTGAAAGATTCAGAATGACTTCATTCACACGTCCAGTGCCCTAGCACCAGTGGCTGGAACAGCTGCAGACTGGCTGGTCCTCTCTCTCTTTGTAGTCTTTCTGGGAAGATCATCACAATTTGTTTTCAAGGTGCCTGCCTACCAAGAGGATAAAAAAGTGAGAGCTGCAAAACCAGTTAACGCCTAGGCTTGGAAGTCACATAGTGTTACCTCCACGGCATTCTCCTGGTCAAGGCAAGTCTCAGGGCCAGCCCAAATTAAGAGAGAGGAGAAATGGACTCCACTCCCCGATGACATGAGTGGCAAGTGGCACATTTCAAAAGGACATGGAAGTTGCAGGGATTGCATGGTCATCTTTGGAAACAATCTACTCAAGTCTGCTCTCTGGTCACAATTCACATTCCTCCTACAAGCAAAATGTACTCAGCTTGTTCCCCACATTATTGTATCAGGCTCAAAATCTAGTATCTCACAATCTATAACAGGTCCAGATACAGACAAGGTGCATAAATTCCTAATTTGGAGACCTGGAGGCTAAAAAGACAAGTTATCTGCCCCATGTATATTCAGCACCCAGTGGTAAGACAGAAACAGGTAAACCTCAACATACTCTCTGTTCAAAAAGTGGGCAGTACGGAAGGTACACAGCAATCACTGAGTAGCTTTTCCCCACATGCTTCCTCATCATAGAAAGTCAAGGCCAAGGCCTCCTTTGCCTAAGTTCATACAGAAACTTTAAAAATATGTGGATTTCCCATGATAACATTATTGTTCACTATCACAAAAAACTCGTGCTCACAAGCTCTTCCAGGACAGGGTCCTCCCTACTTCAGGCTGTGATTAGGATGCCCTTTATAATGCTTCTAAGATTCTTGGAATCCCTTTATGGGGATTAAAGCTTAAGAAACTTGCCAAGCTAGCAAGAATTCTGGATTTCAGTTCAGGACTATTTGATTCCAGTGCACAGAAAGTAGCACTTCCCTGGTAGAAGGGACAATCCTGAAACTGCCAGCCTGCCAGCCTCCCCCTTCACTGCAACTTCAACTGGTAGCCCTGAAGTAACTCTCCTTTAACTAACACAGTTTGAAAACCATAGCCTTCAATATTTTTTTATCACTATCTCATGCCTGAAATTCAGGATGCAATAAGTATATAGCAATGATCGATTCATTTTTTCATTTCACAAATATGTACTGAGTACCTGTTTCTATGTCAGGCCCCATTCTGTGAGCAAATGAGTGGTGAGCAAGTGAGCAAGATAGACAAGATTGCTACTGTCATGGGATTTCCACTGCAGTGAGACACAGGAGCATAAATAAATTTAAAGAATAGAAAAGAAGGATTACTGTGCAGAAAATTAAAATAATGAAGTCATGTAGAGTGACTAGGTTGCTGCTTCAAAAGGAAAAACAGAAAATGTAAGAGCAGGGTCCCTGTCTTTTAAGTGTTTAGGTTTGATTTCTGGCTTTACTACGTATTTGCAGTGTAGTTGTTAGAAAATTACTTACCCTCTCTGTGCCTCAGTGTTTGTCTATAAGGTGGTAATGATGAGAATACCTACTTATGACATTTTTGTGAAGATTAAAGTGTGCTTAGAATAGTGCCATGACACAGGAAGAGACAAATAAATAATCCCTGCTGTTTGAAAGATTGAAGGGCCAGACGTGACATTTCAGCTGGCCCCTTGTCTTGCAGCCCAGACACAGCAATTGTCATCTTCTCGGACCTAACATTTGAATCTCAGAGAAGAAACTCTCTTCTTCATTAATTTTTTTTAAATAAGCAAATCTTTTAAATAACAAAACTGTGACTATAAATTATAAACTAACACCCTGTATTTACATGCTAACTTTAAAAATACCATTTGAAACAAGATTTTAAAACATTAAATTGAGGCATAACAACTTGCACCCACTCTACTGCTTTGGCAACTTCTCCCTCGATGCTTGATGATTTTAGTCGTTCTTCCCTCCTCTTCATGGGGAAAAAAAAACAACAAGACAAAAAGCATTAAACTTCCACAGCTCAGGACTTCAGGGTTCAGACAGCTCTGGGCTTTTGAAGCTTCAAGGAGCTTTAGCAAATGTACTGTGCTTCAGGAATTCCTTCGTATTTCTTTTAAAATTGTGTCTTTTTTTTAATCTACATCCTAAAGAATCCAAAAATATTGATAGGGTGAACCTGAAAGAATTTCTTCACCCCCTCAAACATCAAGCCTCCAACAGTTTACACCAACATCTTAATCAACACCCTGATTTATGACCATATTCTGGTCGGCGAGGTGAGGACCAGAGTGAAGAAAATGTCTCACTGAAGTGTCATCCTGAAGGCCCTGATAATCCCATTTAAACATGATTGACTCTGACTCAAGCTTTCCTGTAAGTTCCTACTGAACTTTCCCCCCTCCCTCAGGGCAGAGGTTCCTCAGCCTCGCTCTGCTCTCCTCCTGTGGCAGGTGACTTTCTTCTCTCTGGAGTGCTTAAAGTAACATGAAGAGGACCTGCTTCCTTCCCTTCCTCAGTTTGGGTACAGTTTTGCTGACAAACGTTAAAACCAACGTTTTCTAAATTTAAACTGAACTCTTCTACACTTTTGAACCTCTTTGCATAACTAGAATAAGCAAGATAACGCTTTTTAAGCTGCAAAAGTTTCCTCTCAAAAGGTACAAATGTTATTTCTGGGTTCCTCCAGTTTCTTTAATAAAGTACTTCATTGGCTCTTTTCCTGTCTTGAAGCATTCGTCTAATCATCTGCATACTCCCCAGAAGATTTCTAGTGATATTAAGATAACTTTATCTAAAGTCTTCAATAGTTTAATATTTAATGAGCACCTGCTGCATACAAAGTACTGCACCAAGAACTATGGGGGATTCAACAAAATATAAACCTCATAAAATCAGGCTCAAAAATCTGCTTTTCCCAAATTATTAATAATGTAAAACCCTGGGCTTCTTATGCCTTTGTGAATCTAATTTAATGACATTCAATGAAATAGTATTACAGTGGCAAGTAGGTTAATAATAACCGCATATTTTATGTGACCCTATTGCACAGGAAAGAATGGGAAAGAGTATATATGAAAAACATTAGAGTACCAAGACACTTGAAGATAAACTGAAGCTCTTTGGGCTGTTTAAATAAAAAAGAAAAATCCATATTGCTGTATCTGAGTGGATACGTGCCCCTCTCCATCCTCAAGGAAGCTTACATAGTCTAGTTCTAAAGCTAGAACACAGACACAAACAACGGATGAAAGGCAGAAGGGAAATCCCCGACTTACATGAGCCTCTTACATATAAACCACCCTCCACACCGAGGCAGCTGGGCCTGCATTCCCTTCCCCGTTTTGGACCATTTGGGATGCCGTTGCTGCACAGTGTCATGTGTAAAACAGGCAGTGTGCAAACAGCAGTGCTCTTTATCTCCTCTATCTCCTGCACTAATTTCCCATGTTTTCCCAAACAGTGAGAGCAAGATTAAAAAAAAATTTTGTTGTTGTTGTTGTTTTCTTGGTCAGCTTGGGCTACTGTATCTTACCATAAACCAGGTAGCTTGTAAATAGCAGAAATTTATTTCTCACGGTTCTAGAGGCTGGAAGCCCGAGATCCAAGTGCCCACATAATCAGGTTCTGTGTCTGGTGAGAGCCCGCTTCCTGCTCATGGATGGTGGTGTTCTTGTGTGTCCTCACATGGCAAAGAGGAGAAGCAAACTCTCTTAGGACTCTTATCAGGACACTAATCCCATTCTTGGGGGCTCCACCCTTATGACCTCATCTAATCCTAACTACCTGCCAAAGATCCCACCTCCTAATACCACAACATTAGAGGATAGGGTTTCAACATTTGAATTTTAGAGGAATGGAAATATTCAGTCCGAAACAAATACACATTTCTGATTGAGTCCAAATAAATGAGACTGGCTATGATTCTTTACTTCTACCTTCTATTATCAATGATCACACACCTTTACCAGACTGCCCCCTCAGTGCAATATGGTGTACATTCATGCTTACCCAGCCCAGAAATCACACTCATCATAGTCATTGCTGGTAGAATATTGCTAAAGCACCCTTTAGCTTCTGTTTTAGCCACCAACTAAGCTGTATCGTTATTTGCAAATAAGGATGTTTGTCTACCTATTAGCTTTTCTTTCAGCCCCTTCTCAACTTTCACTTTCACAATCTAGTCACTGAAACTTTTCATTAACATATTAATTTCACTGTAGTTCTTTCCCACAGTTCATTGTGCCCTTGATGTCTTGCAGACAGTTTATTGTTAATATATATTTGCTTCTCAGTGTGAGCCATCCACTTCCCGCTCACTTTTGCGTCACTGGATCCACATCTTTGTTCACTCATCCTCACGTGGGTTGCAGATGACCTCTTTGGTGCAGCCCAACACTAGGTCCCCTTGCTCGACACAACCAGCCATTGTCCTTCCCACTCCCCTCCCATCCTCCGTGCTGCTGCCGGCGCCCCTTCCCCCCGCCTCCAACACATAGACCTAGTCTCTCCCCTCGCCAGTTCATCCTTTACTTTGACACCCAATATCTTGCTTTAAAACATGTCAGTAGCTCTTCTTTAAAATTATTATCAGTAAAACAAAAACCCAGACAGCTTAGGGTTGGCATAAAACTTCCTTCATCCTCTGACTCCGTGTACTTCCCACCATCTCATCCCCCCTCCCCTGTCTTGATCTAATACGTCCTGCACTCCACCTGTACTCAGTTCTTACCACTCCCTGATGGTCCCCCTGCCCCTTTTCCCATCTTTATCTTAGCCGTGGTCTAACTCACTGTCCAGTCCCCAGCGAAATCTCTTCTGACTTGCCCAGAGTTCCTGCTCTGTGCTTCCTGCTCCCTTGTGCTTTGTTTATACTTCTTTCACAGCTATTATTGTTGTGTATTATAATCATCTGTTTACACATCTGCCGCATAGACCAAACTATGAGTTACTCAAAAGTAAGGCCATGTTTGCTCATTATTTGTTTTCTTAGTACCCATCACAATGCCTGGTACTCCAACTTTACTACATGAATAAATAAATATCAGGGACTTACGTAATGGATTCTAGAAAGTTTTCTATTTAAACGGTTTAAATAGAAGAAAACTGATGATTCTTAAAAAACTAAGCTCCATTTATCCAGAAAATTCATTTACATGAGTCTGTTCATGCTCCCATAATGCTGGAGAAAATAAACATTGTTATATTCTTCTTATGGTTCACATTTATCATCAAAGAATGGGTAATGATCAAATTCTCGCAGAGTATTACTAGATAAACACCTACTTATGCTATAACAGATAAACATTGGTTTTAGTAGGAGAACCCATAAAGAAAAACTCTTGTGTATGCTTTTCTTGGGCTGAAGAATCCAGTTTATTTGAAGACCTCAGTGTCTGGCTTTTTTTTTTTTTTCCCCTAAGTTTTTCTATGTATCCCTATGTATCCCACAATAAGACTCAAATTTCAGGTTCTGTGCCATCAGTGTTGGACATGTTACACAAAGAAATGTTCTTATGCTTTCACAATATAATTTAAAGTTAATTTAACCCTTATCTTGATATTTGAAAAGATCAGTATTTTTCATATTGATGGTATACATAAAAACTAGTGTTTTTTGTTTTCATTTTTTTCATTTAAAAAGAGAACAAATAAAAATTTTAAGGTCATCAAATCAGTTCTTTTCTATATCATATTCATTCTAAAGTTATATAAACCATGTATTAGACATTGTGCATCAAACACAAGTTTGCCTTGAACCCAGTTACTAATACCATACTTACATACAAGTAGCACAAGTTGTCTTTGCATTCAAATTAAGAACTTACTATTAGGTGGCATGTGTCACATATTTAAAACCTGTTTTGTTACATATCATCTCTTAATTATGCTAAGTGGTAGGTATAAAAATAACTTATTTTGCCAAATTACAAAATGAAACTGAGTCTCTTCATAAAAATCATGTGTTATAATTGCCAGTGGAGTAAAAAAAAAAGTAGAAGAGATTTCATGATTTTTAACCAATACTGGCAACAAGTGTTTTTAATTTAGGTATTTTACTAGTAATATTTGGAAAAGTTTGTTGAACAACATAGACTTGTAGATACAGCTTTATATTTTTGTTTACTAATACTATTGGGAACTATTGTTGATCCTATAGATCCTATAACCCATTTCTTAAAACTAATTTGTGGCAAAGTAAGATTGAAAATCTTATAAATTGATTTGTTAAGCATAATGTTCAAGAAAAATGTTTGTCTTCTCTTCCTAGACTATTTAAGGAAAATTAAATGAAGAATAGAATTAAGTAATAAAATACTGGATTTGAGTAAAGAAATTAATTCTGCTTATAGTTGTTATAAATTAGTATTTTTTTCAACTGATTTTTAAAGTGGTTTAATATTCTCCATTTTTATTCCTGGCAGGAACTAATTCCAGAGTTCTATTACCTACCAGAGATGTTTGTCAACAGTAACGGATATAATCTTGGAGTCAGAGAAGATGAAGTGGTGGTAAATGATGTCGATCTTCCCCCTTGGGCGAAGAAACCTGAAGACTTTGTACGGATCAACAGGATGGTAAGAGAGATTTTGTTTTTGCTTGAGTAGTCACAAGGAAGTAAAAAATATTCCATAGGTTTGTTTTGTTTTTAACTATTAACAAATTGTCATTTAACATCTGTAAATGCAAGGTTAAAATTTTAAGAAAAAAAAGCATGGCTTTTAAAGCATTCTCTACTGTAGAGTGGATTTTCCTTTCATGAGGACCAATAAAGGAATGGTAATTCAGTTACATTTGCTCCCTTAGGAAAAAATCAAATGAGCCTCTGTTGACGAATACAGCATTCTAAAATGCTTGAAATAAATGCCCGTTCCTTATTTTTGTCTGCTGGCTAAATCTGCACTCTCTTTTCACTGATAAAATATTCAAAATAAAATAACATACATTCAGAATATATTTGTAAGTAGGAGAATATAAACTGTGAAACATACCTCAAAATATAATATGCTTGACTTTAAGAGAACGCCCATCTAGTAAGCATTCATAGGAAGAAAATGTCATTACTTTTTAAATCTCTATGACAGATGCCTGGGTGTTCAAATAAAAAATGTGTAAATAGAATGTTTACATATGGTTATTTTATAGATTTTAATATATTCTATCCATTTTTAAGGAGATTTTAATCTCAGTGTGGTTATGGTATATGGAACTAAACTGCTTTACCAAACTGCCTCTCAGGTGTACTGCTGTTCTTGGCCAAGTGAGGAATTATATCAATAAAGCCAATGATCCAAAATATGTTTTTACCCCTATTTTACCTCCAGTTTTTTCCAGCTGTCTCATAAATGTTTTATTTTATTTTCTACAGCTTGTTTATTTGAGTCAGAATCCAAATAAGGTCCACATCACAATGGACTTCGCATCCCCCTTAGTCCCTTCTGTTAAGAGCTGTATAATGCACATATATCACACAGATCTAAATCACATACCACGCAATTCAGCCATTTAAAATTAAAAAAAAAAACAAAACAAAACAGGGGGTTTTAGTCTATTCACAAAGTCATGTAACCATCACCACAATCAAGTGGAACATTTTTATTACCCCATAAAGAAACCCAGTACCCTTTAGCATCTCCCCCCGTTTTTCGCTGTTTCCCCAACCGGCCCTAGGCAACCACTAATCTGCTTTCTGTCACTATAGATTTGCCTATTCTGGACATTTCAAGTAAATAGAATCATATAATATGTGGTTCTTTCCTCAAACCCCTGATTTTGTGTCTCTTTTTTCGCTGTCAGTCACATGCTTCCTTCAATTTCAAGGCTCTGTTTTCTGTCTCTAAGAAGTATTTTACTTTCAGTACCCTTTATTTTAGAAAGCTGTTACTGAGCCAGTAGACCTATGTTTAAGGCTCTGTAGAGATAATCTGCAATCTCATTTCCCCCGAGGTAACATCATGTATTACATACATTTATGTACAATTTCTCGCACTTCTCAATCTGTAACTTGGCACTTTCAGATCTATAGAGTAATTTCATACAATCTCCTTGAAAAACAGATTAGTTCTTATCTTTTTAGTTTGAAGAATTTATCCTTTAGTAATGCATACTTCTAAAAATCTAGACTGACTTTTAGAACTGGTAGTCCATTACCAGACTATCCTTACATGCTCGAGTACTGGCTGTAATGTCAGTGTCAGGATTCCAGACCTACAAATTCAGCCCGAGAGACCCCTACATACTGAGCTGTGTCTGGGCTGAGTGACTGAGCTGTGTCTCTCAGCCACATCAGCCATTGTGTATTTCTAGAGCGCAGAACTGGGCCTGGCAAGAGTAGTTAGTCATTAAATATTTGCTGAGTGAATGAATGAATCACACAGAGGTAATAATCTTAATGATTTCATCATGGTGTCTAGTTAGGTCCAAGCTAGTGAAACAGAATGCAAAGTAGCCAAAAACTGTTGGACCAAATTTTCTCTTGCGCACGCTGTTGAACTCAACTGATTGAGCATAGGTTTTCATGTGCTAATGTGCTAATAATTAATAAATGCCAGGTGGTTATATTGGAAGGATTATGACTTGGAGTTTAAAAGTTTCTTGCTCTTGAATCTGAACTTTGATATTTGCTGGCTTCATTGGCCGGAATAAATTATGGAATATCTCTGGTCTTCATATTTCTCATCTGTAGAGTGGGTATACCTTATGAATCTTTCCCCCAAAAATGTTATTTATCATAAAAGTCAAGGCACTGGGTTTTTCTCTATTCAAAACCAGTTTCTTGGTATCTTATAGACATAAATGAATCTGGTAAGACTTGTGAACTAAACCTTTACTTCATGGAATGAAAGGCTTCCCACAAAATTCTGCTTATTTGGGAAAATCAAATTTCCCCAGTCTTGGTTCTCTGCAGCACCAGGACGCAGTGCCTGGGTAAACCGATCCTGTGTAGGAAGTGCCTAGCCAACACGTAATTGGTGGCTTGAGAAGTGTTTATTCTTTCTATCTTCTTTCCTTCGGTTTTCCTGAAAGGGATTCTACACAATAACAGGAAGGGAAAGCGAGCATGCGTATCAACAGGATTCTTTACCTAGAACCGCCATTCCTGGTGCATCAAAATTGAGCGAAAGGGCAGACCCAGGCTGCTGCCACTGGGAAGAGTCTTAAAGCATCAGAGCTATCAAAAGACAACTTACAAAATGTAGCTGTGCTTGTCTGTAGTTCTCCTGTCTCAGTGTCTCCTGTACTACTTTTCTTCAACTTGAAGTTTTCCTTCACAGCACCCTGTTCATAGTTTCCTTTGCTCCAACCTCCGGTCCATCTTCCCATCATCCTGGTAAGAAATGACCATACAGATATCACATGGAAGTAAGGTCAGCCATCTGTGTTAAAAATAGAAAATGTGACCAATTATCTACCTATTTTCTTCTTTTTTTGCTGGAGAAATATTTTTTGATGAATATTTCTGTAATATACAAGCCTGGGTGGTAATATAAAATATGGAAGTGTTTATATTTTCCTTAAGTTTTCCATGAGTTCCACGAGTACAACATCCACTTTTCAATATTATTTTGTAACATTGAAAGTTTCCAACTTCATACTGGCTGGGTAGCTCATACAGGATTTAGTGCTTATGAAGCAGGTTTAGAGAAAATGTGCTCTAGTATATTTCTAATTTGGCCAGGATTATCTTCAGTTATTTGAAAGAGTTCTTTATAATGAGCCTAAAGTATAAAATGAAAATGTCATATATCCCAAAGAAATGACATTTGCAGTGGTAGAAAACCCTTCATCTCCTGTGTAGATTAGTATTCTGTATCCATACAAAGGCATATTCGTCCTTCTTCTCTCAAACTGTCATTAAGAAATTCAAGGCAAAGAAGACAAAAATAATGCTATAAAAAGGGATGAGATCATTGATTATAAATGATTGGTTTCATTATTCCATGCCAGCAGTTAAAAAGGCATTTGATGCATTTGTAGAAGCCTTTACATGCTGAGAACCTCATTTTCTTTTCTCATTTTTTAAAATGAAACAGTGCTTTGATTTTTTTAATGGTATATTTCTTTTAGTTCATTGGTTTTTTAGTTATGAACAATAATATACGTCATTGGTTAGAGTTATTCGTGTTTTGTAAATACAGTGACAAAGATTGTGTTTCACTGAAGAACTGTGAAATTCAAAATTTGGTCTCATTAGCAAACCTGGAAAAGTGATATAGACACTTTTAGTAGACATTTCAATAAGTTTTCAATGCATTGAGTTCCTACATCAAGAATTGGTTTAATTTATCCACATGAAGCTAGGCTGATTATATCCGACTCACTCATGAAACATTAATAAAGCACTGTGTTCAGTTCTAACATGATTATAATCTGACCTCCTCACAAAGGGCAGAAATACAAAGTATCTGTGATAACATTACCCTAATGCTGGGTTCATCAATCATATTCTGCCCTTTTTTAAAAATTTGTTTTAGAAAAAGGCCTTTCACGGATGTGCACTGATAATCTCCCCCTGCCCTCAGCTCAGCACATCCCTGGTGCCGCTGGACCAAATGCAGAACGTTCTCAGTCTGCCGAGCAGGGCACAGCGCTTTGACTGGTATTACATCCTTTATGAGACTGTCACTTTGTAAAGGAAAAGTCTCTTTTGTGATAGGTAAAAATCTGCCTTTGGGGTATATTGTACTAAAAAAAAAACACCTTGCTCAAAAAAGAAGCTTAAGCAAAGAGCATGACACAAGAATTGTTGGGAGTCTATGGCAGCCACTTGAAATATTGAGATAGGTGTCTTGTGTGTGAGTGCCCTCCCTGCCGCATTCCTGTGGGTGAGCAGACACACATCCCTGCCCTCTCAGAGCTTGCTTTTGATCAAAGGGAGACAGACAGTAAACAGGAAATAAATAAGTAAAGTATCTAGTGTGTTAGCCAGTAATCAGTGCTGTGGAAAAAGGAAGTAGTGCAAAGTAAAGGGATCAGAAATACAAACGTGGATGGTCAGGATCCCCTCACTGTGAAGAGGAGACGTGAACTAAGGCCTAAGGATGTGAGAGAATGAACCAGAGACTCTCTTGGGAAAAGACCAGTGCAGGCAGAGGGAACATCTGGAGCAAAGGCCCTGTGGCAGGGATGTGCTGGCCAAGGAAGCCAGTGGGCTGGGGTGGAGTAAAATGGGGCACACAGAAGGAGGAGAGGACTGAGGTCATGTACATCCTTGAAGGCCAACGGAAGCACTTTGCATTTTTACTCTGAGTGAACTGGCGATCTATTGCAGTGCATTAAGCAGAAGAGTACTCTGTTTTTACTTGTGTTCTGGAAGTCTCATTCCAGCCGCAGTGCTGGGGAAGAACTGTTGAGGCACAAGGGTAGACTCAGGCATATCTGTTAGGAAGTGTTGTGAGAGATGATGGGGGCTTGGACCAGGGTGGTAGCAGTGAAGGTAGTAGAAATCAGTTGACTGTAGATACATTTTAAAGTTAGAGCCAGCAGTTTCCTTCTGCAGCATCCTGATAGTGACTGTTTTCCCTCAGATATCCCTAGTCCTACAGAGCCAGGTAGAGAAAGGGTGGGGGCGAGTATGCAGACTGGGGATGGCCGGAGCCCAGAGGCAGATCCACTACACTTCAGTCATTTCTCCTAGGAATGAGCTGGGAAGGTGGTGTTAGTGCTGATCATCACATTGGACTTTTAGTGGAAATTCTAGCAGCAGGAAAAGCGCAAGTCAACATGTTTATCTCCCACCAAATTGTGATCTTTTTGAGGACATGGCATACTTATGCGTCTGTATATCCTGTAGGGCTAGAGTCTGACATGTTGTAGGTAGGTGGCCAGTAATTTGGGGACATTAGGCTGTTTAACTTGTTTATTTGCTTTTTAGTGGGATGTGCTCCTGGAGAGCGGAGATTTGTCTCGCGAAGCACAGTATCCCGTGAATGCATCCTGGCACGTAGAGGTGTGCCATATTGAGAGAATGAATGAATGATGAATTAATGAATGACTATCCCCTCTGTTTGGGATCCTCTTCCCTCAGATGTCCTTTCAGTTCACTTCCTCTTTGTGGTCTTTACTTGTCACAAACTCTAGGAAGCCTTCTCTGACTGCTTCCTCTAAATTAGCAGTCCCCTCTGCATCTGTCCATATGCCTTAACTTCCTCTCCTGCTTTTCTTTTCATAAGCAATTATCACCTTCGGGCACATTCTCTATATTAGTAATTATCTTGGGTTTTGTCGGTACAAAACCACTACAATGTAAAGTCTCTGACAGGGATTTTGGTTTCATTTATTCACTGCTGTAATCCTAGGATTTAGAATAGTGTCTGGCACTTAGCAGATGGACAATCAACATTTGTTGAATGAATGAATGAATGAATGAATGAATTCTTTCCCACCCACCCTTACTTCCTGACATTTTTTCTTCCTTCCTCTTGTGACCAACACATCTTTCCCACTGTGTAATTAATCAACCAGTAAATATTTATTAAACATGTATTATTTAGGAGCTACGGGAAATGCTAAAGAAGCTTTAGGTATAGTCCCTATCTTTAAAATGCTTATATTCCAACTGAGGATACAGTATGGCAAGTTTAAAACAATTAAGTGCTAATTGGTAATAACCCCATTCCTTTGTCAAGTACTTTATAATTTATATGCAAATTGGTTTTCACAAGTGAATTTGTATACATTATTTACTACATTAAACAGGAGAGTACTGATGATGGCATAGACATTCATAGAGGACCTCATAGGGTGTGAACAGGAGAACTCAGGAGGCAAACATTGGACTTGAGTGAGGATGGCTAGAACTTGAGAAAGAAGCAGAAGCATTGATGAAGTGTTTTCACCTTAAGGAGAAAGGAACAATGAAGGTTCAGAGGTCGTAGCAGTTGCTATGTGCCAGGGATGTAAATTACGCTACTGGAGCCAAGGATTTGTATCAAGAAGCACAAAGAAAATAGTAGGGGGAGGGTGGGATCAAGGTTTGGAAGGCTGTAGGGGGCAAGTGAAGTTATACCACTAGGAACCTTGGCAGATTTGAAGCGGAGTTGGACAGTACGAGCATGATGGTTTCAGAATTCTGTTCCAGCAGCAGGGTGCAAGACCTGGGCTAGAGGAAGAGGTCAGAGTCCATTGCAGTCACCCACGTGGAGAGCAGTGGGAGCTGAGACTGCGACGGTGCTGGTGGGAATGGAAAATAATCCACCAGAAGCAATCAAGTAATAGAATATTTTAAGCCCCCCCAAATAAACATTTAAAACAACTGTTACCTTTGTTTAAAATAATTAAATCTTTCATTGGGTAATATCTGTAACTTCAACTTAATCATGGAAAGAAACCAGCATAGACACGACAGACAAGCAGCAACATGACTTTCTAATTGTCCCCTGGAACATATGCAACTCTATTTGGAGAATTTTTTCAGTATCAGAAGGAGATTTTTGAGGCAATAAGAGAAAGGGCTTGGAAAAGTTCTTGGTCTAGTCTAGAAGAAGAGAGAGAAATTCACTGTTCTTAAATAAAAGAATTCAGGAGAAAAATAAACATTCTCTCTCATCACAGTTAATTTCACTAACCTGGTTTCCTTTTTCATAAGTTTCTGAGCTGCTTTATCCTAAACCTGCTAGAGAAAGAATTCTCTTCGATCTAATGCCCATGGGACAATATGGAAATTAGAATTAGGTAACTATTATTCATCTAAGAGATATCCTCTCTGGTTTAAATCTCACTCTTTATTTCCTTCCTCCCAGATCCCCAGGGTAGAATTATGGATTGGGAATTGGTTTATCCGGGCTTAAAGCAATTGCTTCTGCTTTTGGATATTCAAGTAGAGGGTAAAGCAAGCTATTAAGACCATTATAACCTTAATAGCTTAGTAATCAAGTATTTCTGTATATTTTTCAATTGTAAGTATTTGCAGTAAAATCTTGTTTCAAAGTTCAGTTGTAAGTATTTGCAGTAAAATCTTGTTTCAAAGTGCAAAATGGGTTTGTGCATGAAAACATAGTTTTAGAAAGAACAAATAAGCAGATAGCATGTATTTAGTAACAGATTAATACTGTTAAGAGTACAGTTCAGTTCAGTGTCAGGCTTCAGCTTTAGATAGGTCTTCATGCTTTAATTATGTGACATCCAAAATTCAATTCTTAGACATGCATTTGATTTAGAACCAGATTTAGCTTTTAAATGTTTTAACTGGATTTTCTTTTCTTTCTGAGGTAACTAGTAAGACAAGCTATAAGACTATCTGTTTAATTTACTACCTTATTGTTTCTTTGTCATTTAATTTTATAACCCCTTCCAAAAAAAAAAAAAACTGAGGCAAAATTATTTTTTTGATTGTTTATTGATTCACTCTTCTTCCTAACACAGAATAGAATAGAGTAACTATAGACATAGAAATTTTTAATTTAATTAAAGATTATTATAAACAGCTATAAACTAATAGGTTTTAAAACTGAAATTAAATGGAGAAAAATATAAAATGTCAAAATTGCACCAGAAGAAATAGAGAAAAGCCTTAAAGAAATTTAAGTAGTAAATTTTCCAACCCCAAAAATATCTAAAACTGTATTGTTTTACAAATGAGCTCTACCAAATTCAAGCAATAAGGAATTCATCTCTTATGCAGATTGTTCTAGAAAATCTAGCAAGCCATCCAGCTTACTTTAGGGAGCTAGTATGATCTTGATTCCAAAGAATCAAAAAATGTTTCCAGAGGAAAGAAAAGGAAAAAAGAAATAGGGCCGTTTCATGGATGGATATCAATACAAAAAAAATCTAAATAAAATGTTATCTAACAACCCAACAGTGTTATATATAAAATGGTGGGGGGGGTGGATATGGGTGTAGAATGGTGTATTTTTGTGTATTGCATCAAGACCGACCCTTTTAAGATCAGGAGAAAGACAAGGATGTTCCATATCACCACTGTTGTTTCATGTAGTTTTCAAGGTTAAAAACAATTTTATAAGAAAAACATAAAGAAGTTAACTAGTAAGAGTCACCAAGATCACAATCAACTTTCAGACATCAATAGCATAGCATTTTCTACATCATCAGTAACCAAATATAAAATGTAATTTTCAAATATTATAATTACATCAGAACTTATGAATTGTCTGAGAATTAACTTAACCAAGAATGCCAGTGTCCTTTATGGAGACTATATTAATTTTAACTCAAATAAAGTGCAGAGAAAATGATCTATATAAATAAAGAGACATTCTGAGACCTTAGATAAGAAAACCTAGTATCCATTTTTTCCATTTTCCTAAATTAATCAATAAATGTATTGGAATCTCAATCAAAATTATTTTTATGTATCTATACACTTACTGTAAAAGTTACAGGGAAGAATAAAGGTCCACAAATAGTCGAATTGACTCTGAAAAGAAAAATAAATCTGTTATCAAATTTTGATCCACTTACCCGCTGGCAGTAAAGCCAACCTACTGACACCAGTTTGTGGTGAAGGAAAGTGCAGTGTTTATTGTAAGACACTGGAAGAGGAGTCTGGGTCAGTTAATGCTCAAAAAATCCAAACTCCCTGATGGGTTTCAGGGAAGCACTTTTTAAGGCACAGTGAGGGAGGGGAGTCAAAAGGTGTGTGATCAGCTCATGCACAATTCTCTGCTTGGTTAATGGTGAGGTAACAGGGCAGTGTCGCAGGGGTTGTTAACATTAGCAACCATCCGGCTCCAGTAGGTCTGGGGG
This sequence comes from Camelus ferus, assembly GCF_009834535.1. Taxonomy (NCBI): domain Eukaryota; kingdom Metazoa; phylum Chordata; class Mammalia; order Artiodactyla; family Camelidae; genus Camelus; species Camelus ferus. The sequence goes on along the minus strand of NC_045709.1, from coordinate 14,978,004 downwards.
CCACATGCTCACAATCAAATAGTTAACTTCTTCTATGTGGTGGGAGTTTTAGGATCTGTGAAACAACTCAGGGAATGCACATCAGAAACCGTTATTTAGATACTTCAGGGAGGAACTAAAGATTTCTGTGACTGCCATAATTTACTGTTTAAATTGTTACCAGTTCTCCTGGCCCAAATGCTGCTTTTGTCACTACATGTTCACATCCTTTCAATTATTAATTCTTGAGTCAGGCTTTTGTGACTCAGGGGAGGCCTGGAAGAAAGACTACAGCTTTTCTACAAACAAGAGGCAGGCAGAGGACATGGCGGGAGGGGTCTGTCCTGGGAAGACCCGCAGGGTCCTGCTCGGTTACGAATCTACCAGATATTAAGATAAAAAGGAGAGAAAGGAAGGAAGGAAAGAAGGAAGGAAGGAAGGATTGTATTGCTTTTTGTAGGTAGATTCTTATATTTTCTGTAACAATAGCAGTTTTATATCTTTATTTCAAATATATATTCACACACTACACATGACAGCACACGTCACTGAGGTAAAGTGTATTTTTTTAATAGATGGTTTTGGAAAAACTGCCTTATACATAACAAAAATTATGCCGGATCTCCACCTATACCACACGTAAGTGAAAGTAGACTCTGGATAGATTAAAGGGCAATATATGAAAAGTAAAGCCATAAATATAAAGCTGATGCATCAGATTATAGAAAGTTAGCTTTGCTATTTCAAAACAAAATCCTGAGAGCATAAACATAAAGAAAAAAATTTGATTACCTCAAAATTAAGAATTCCTGTTCAACCAAGAACAGCATGGATAAAGCTAATAGACACGTGACATTTGGGAGAATGCATTTGCAATATTTAAAACCAACAAACTGCTATCTAAAGTATATGAAGAGCTTCTACAGACTGACAACTAAAGATAAGGAACTTCATTAAAAAATGGGCAAAGAGTAATGGACATTCATAATCACGCAATTGTGTCACGGCGAGTTCGAGACAGAGTAGTGCTCCTTACTGGGGGAGTTCTGAGCAGCCACTGGAAGCAATGGACTACCTATAGCAACATAGGTAGATCCTAAAAAGCAAGGCTAAGTGAAAAAAAGTGAGAAACAAATGAAATCTGTAACCGTATTCCATTTTCATAAATCAAAGATGCATATACGCAGAAATACATTACATGAGTAATGGTTTATAAAGACACATGCAAACAAAAGGAGAAACATTAAACACATTTTAGGCATTGCCCTTGGCAGAGGAAAATCAAAGTAGTGGATGGAGATAAAAGAATAAAGAAATGTTTTAAAACTCAAATTAGTGAAAAGTAATCATTCCTTCCGACTCTCATAATTGCATTAGGCATTTAGTTCAGTAATTTGTTTTATTCTAACAGATTTAATAGTAAATTTCATTGACCCTTTCTTTCCAAATATGTCTAGTCGTATCTATAAGATTGGTTTGAAATGGTTGCTCTTAGCTGATTATGTGTTATGTTGGTAAAGCCTCCCTTTAAGTGATGTATCTGATTTCACTACTATTTTGAATTCCAGTGAACAGACTTGGGCAATACCTACTCTATAATGAAGTGCCACTTATTCATTTTTTCATCCTTTCATTTAGTGCACCAAGCACTGAAAACAGTGCTGAATAGTGACTGACTTTCCATTTATACAAATTGACCAAACCAGTATGATGGACATAAGCAATACAGAATTTGAACCAACATCTCTTTTGTATTTTAGTCCCTTTTTTTGTGTTCTGGTCTGGGCTATTATGTCAAGACCAATGAGATGTAGAGTATAGAAATTCTGTTTAGTTTTAGTATGAAAACTATCCTTTCATTAAATCTAATAGTTTATATTTTTGAATGAGAAACACCCACAAATAACTGATGTAAATAAAATACCAAAAAATTTTTGAAAAGTAAATCAAAAAAGAGGTTGAGGGGAATAAATTACTAGTCAAATGTGATTATGGGAAAAGTTGAAAAGTACCCTTCAGATATTTTGTAAATTAAAAAAATGAAATATAACTATCAGAGGGCTAATTTAAGAAATCATGTATTAATTAAGTGAATTCCAAGCTGGTTTCAACACCTGACAAATCAGGGACATGCAGCTAGAGAATGACTTCATTCACATATTTAGTTACAGCTGTAATTTCGAAAATTGTTTCATACAGCTTTGCATAGTTGAAATTTAAGAAGCTAGCTCTGCAGCTTTTTGTTCATGTTGCTGAAATCAGTGTGCCCTCAAAATGAATAAGAAATTGATGATAAATGAATGCAGCGCAAGGCATAGTAAGCCACACCGTGATGGTCACTGCTTATACCACACTTGTGAGCAGAACTCCGTGCCTACCTGTCAGAACACCTCTAGGAAGCTTATGATGGCTTCTTAAGAAATGAGAACGCCTCTTTTTTCCTGACTCTTTATGGAAGCTTCATATGGCCACTGACTCTTAGTAATTTACATTCATTTCCCACTGGCTAGCAAACATCTAAAATTACCCAATGGTTCCTAACCTGTATAATAGCAGAGTTAATTCATAGCAGAAGGAAGGCGTTCCCTTTAGTAGTGTTAGAAGTAAGTTTGAAGACTTTAGGCAGAAAAATAAGTGTATATCAAAGCTTCTAATAAAAGTGTCTAGTTTCAAACTGATGTTTGAAAATTAGAAATTAAATTATTGTAAATGGTATTTTAAAAAGCAGGCATTTCAGATTATTTTTCTCTTAAACATGAATGTGTCTTTTTGAGAAATATATTTAGTATTAAAATTCACATCACATACACAGTGAAGCCAAGAGAACATTAAGTATTGTAGAAAGAAAATTTTCTTTTTGGTCTATGTTTTATTGGAAATTGTGTTTTCTCATTTCTAAGAGTAGAAGGTCTCATACATACAGATAAAATACAGGGATGCAAAGAACATTCTACTAATTTATATAGAATATATCAAAGTAAGAAAAAGAGAGATTTACTAAGTTTATATGGTCTCTTATTTCTATCTTGCCTCATTTCAGGCCCTGGAAAGTGAATTTGTTTCTTGCCAACTTCATCAGTGGATTGACCTTATATTTGGCTATAAGCAGCGTGGGCCAGAAGCAGTCCGTGCTCTGAATGTTTTTCACTACTTGACCTACGAAGGCTCTGTGAACCTGGACAGTATCATTGACCCTGTGCTGAGGGAGGTAGGTAATAAGTTGCATGTTACTCTAAAAATTTCTGTCATCTCGTAAACATAAATGTGGCTTTCCATCTCTTTCTGTGTGAGTTTCCTTTCAAGGTAAATTTTTATATAAAACATGGAATTCACATTCTTGACAAATGTGGATAACTTAGTGTTATATGTCATAAACAAATAATGAGAACACCATGTCGTTCCTTTTTGAATTGCGGACATACATAATGCACTTCAGCATCCCTGTTTTATTTGTTTTACTTCAGCATCTTCATTAAGATGCTTAATGCCTTATGTATGTTATTAATTAATGAAACCTACTTGAGTATTTAGATATGAATAGTTCACATTTAAATAATCTGCCAGTATCTGGGTTTTTAATAAAAGCAAAATTACAACCTTCTAGACAGAATACTCAAAAAGTGCATCAATAAAATAGATGAGGTTATAATATTTTATTCCAGTATGTTCTCAAAATGTATCAGTAAAATAGATGAGGTTATAGTATTTAATTCCTGTATATTCTCACCCTGAAATTTTATAGCTAACAGTTGGAAATTATATACTATAGTAAGTGTTATAAGTATTTTTTGTGAAAGTATTCACAAAATATATTATTTAAATCACTTCCACATTGCGCAAAATTATTTCGGATAGGTGAAAAGAGTGAAGATGCAACAGCTGCTAGATGAGTCTTGCTTCAAGGAAGCTGTACCCTAGTCTTCCATTCTACCAGACATATGCCATCTGCTCTATGCAAAACAAGTCATCATTTCTACATTTCTAGTCAGTGGAATGTTTTTTTTATTTTTTTATTTTTAATTTTAGAGGTGGAAAACTCATAGATTTGGGAAATAAAGCTCTACTAGAAAAATTTGCATCCATAAAGTTATTTCTTATAGACGTCTATAAAAACAAAATGACTCCATTTGTATGGCCTCAAGCAGAGAAGAGGAAAGGGAAGGGAAGGGCCTCATGATCATTGATCATTGGACCCTTAGGGCTAAATACTGCAAGAACACATTGCCAGCATGTTATTAGGTGCAGGGTTATACCATGTTGTATGCACCAGTAAATGGGATTATTGCCTGAAGCTGGGAGAAAGAGACAGGGACAGAGAATGAATGAATGAGAGAGAAGCCAGATATTGTAAGATTGGTTGGTGAAATAAAGGATTTTCTCTACAGAATAATCTGATTGATTTGTATACAACTGGGATTCTAATTCTGAGCTTAATTGTTCTCTTAATAATCTACTTTTGCTTAATACATGCCACATCTATAAATGTCTTACAATCTACATTTTTTTTCTCAGAACTAATACCTTTAGTATCAGGGGGAAAAAAAAAAAAAAAAAACTCCTGGAAGAGCTTACCCTTTTATTCTAAGACCAACTCCAAATTGTTTTTTGACTTTTAAATATTATAAACATTTTTGCTTCTGAATATTTTATTATACTTTTTTGTCCCTTGTAAAGTGCTGTCCTTATGAAGAAAGTGGCAAGTTAATCCTCTTGGGCAAAATGAAAATATTTTAAATATATTGCATATAATGAAAGTACAAGGCAGCATTAAAATTAACAGAAAAATAGCAGATTTTTCACATTTAAATGAGAGTAAATAAAGATACAAATGGGAGAATAGAGAGAAAGTAGGATTAGAATTGAGACTTTCTTTACATGCATATAGTGTACTTGAATCCTATAAAAATACCTGATCCTACAACATATTATACTATTGCTTTGGACAGTGACAAAAACTATGTATAGGCCTTAATCGTCAAACTGTAGGACTTCGTAATGAAACATTACATGAAAATGTGTAATTTAAAAATGTTTTGTTGGGTAAGAGCGGTTCAGCCACAATGTTGTTATTATATAGACAATCTGAACAGTAATACATTGCTGCTCCGATTACTGCACTGTGATGCAGACTGAGTGCCCTACTTCAGGAATCTCCTTCCAGCATTCCCATTCTGAGGGCGCAGATTGCTGAATGCTGAGTTTCCACTAGAGAAACTTCCAGAGTCATTCTGTGACATGTATATCTTCCCTCCTAAACCTCTCACCTGCCTCTCTCACTCAAACACTCTTCTGCCAGTTCTCAGAATACGAGGTGAGAGAGCTCCCACCTGGAACACTGTTACCTTCTCCCGCCAGACAGCATAGGCTCACGCACACACAAGCAGAGACATTCGTCCTGACCCAGTAGACCTCTGTCAACTCAAAATTGTTTATGAAGATACTTTATTTCCTTAAGACCAGGAGGGAACCACTTAGTATGTCGTAGACTTAATAGATTAAATGATCTTGCAAGGAATATAAGTTAACTCTCCCTCTCTCCATACCCCACCCTTACCTCCTCCACCCCATGACTAATGTATTTCCACAAAAAAAGTTCTGCATTAACATTTAAGAACCTGCAAAAGATGAGAACCCACCTGAATCCTGTGAGCTTTCTAATCTGGCCAACTCATTTAATGTTCCTCTACCTCTACTGCTTTCTCTATAAAGGAGGGATAATACAGAACATACGTTTGCCAGCATAAAAGCATTTAGCATCTTCTGTCACAAAAAAGAACTCTGTGGATAAGTGAAATGAAGTATATAGTATATTTGTTATTTGGCTGTCATTTATGCCCCTTTACATATGCATCCCCCCGTAAGAAGGCTGTCTGTAAGGCACAGCTCTTTCTATCAAAACATCCATTCCATATGAGATAGCTCATATGTGGAATCTCAAAAAAAAAAAACAAAGAGCATAAATACAAAACAGAAACAGACTCATAGACATAGAATACAGACTTGTGGTTGCCAAGGGGGCGGGGGGTGGGACGGGACAGACTGGGAGTACAAAGTTTATAGATACTGACAGGCATGTAGAATAGATAAACAAGATTATACTGTATAGCACAGGGGAATATATACAAGATCTTGTGGTGGCTCACAGCGAAAAAAATGTGAATATATGTATGTTCATGTATAACTGAAAAATTGTGCTCTACGCTGGAATTTGACACAACATTGTAAAATGACTATAACTCAACAAAAAAAATGTTTTAAAAAAATCAGCATTTTCCCAGAGCTCTGCCCTGTGGTACTATGACTTGAGAGAGTCAATATCTACCTAAATGATCAGACAGAGGCTCTTGAAAAAAGCAGGGTTCACAGTGTTAAGTCTTTTGTTGAGCTCAGTGCATTCCTTTTATTTGATAATGTTAATCTTAGTATTTTTAAAATGTGAAGATCACTATATCTCACAAAGATAAAACCAAAGGAAGGCTACAGTTGTCTTACACTAAACTCCAGCTAGCCTTAGGAAGATGAATTTTTAATGCTTAAATTAAACACTGATTTAAAGGAGAAATATTATTTGAAAATCTACGTATGTCACTTTTGTAAATGTGTATATATATATCCCACAATCTGCCTAGAACTTTGAGCTTTGAAGGTAGTGCTAAAACTTGAGAAATAGCTTAAGGTTATTGATTCATTCTCCCTTGACAGGTGAAATCATGAAGCAGCACTAACCACAGCAATTATGGCATTAAAATGTCAAGAAATTAGAGGTCAGAATAACAGATAATTTTCTTCTTTTTGTCAGATTTAAAATTGACATTCTTTGACAGTTTAGGATCTCTGGCTGAGGAAATATGATAGCTTAACTTATTTTATACTTGTAAAGCAGTAATTGATAATCAACTTCTTCATGACAGCCTCTGGGCAGAAACATGACAGAACAGTTGTGGTACAAAGCTCTTCATAATATGTAAACACTAGATCTGTTGGATATTAGATATTATTTAGATTGTCTTAAGTCTTGGCTTATATCATAATCTTCTAGGCACTTTTCTCGTAGACAAGCTCATCTGACTATTTGAGCAGTGTTTTTTTAAGCATGATAATGAGTATCTTCCTTATCCATTTTTACATATTAATAAAAAGTACTTGATTTACTTTATGTTTTTCCCTTCCAAATGATGGTGAAGGAACTCCATCCTATAACCTGCTTAGGAAGTAGGCTATTCTGGCCTGTAAGTATCTGGCCCCATGGTTTTCTAACTCTTTGCGACTCAAATGTGGTCCATAGACCAACAATATCAGCATCACTTGGGAACTTGTTAGAACTTCAGACTCCACTCTCAGGCCTCCCCGACCTAGTAAATCTGAACATGCATTTAAGGAGATCCTCAGGTGAGTTGTTTGAGACACTACAGTTTAAGGAGCCCTCTACTAAACGTGTTAGAATGATTTAGAATGCTTTTTTTCCCACCCCCTACAAAAGTAGAGAGAATGGCAGAATGAACTCCTATGCACTTGTCACCCAATTTCAAAAATTGTAACTCTTCTTGGGTCTTTATCCTCACCATTACCCTCTCTTCTATTTTCACATCCCCAGGCCACATCCATCTAGCCCCATCCAACTCTCCATCCCCGCCCCCTCCTGTATCCCATGGGCATCTCAGAATATCCAGGGAGAGGGTTCAGTCAGGTTTATTTTGGAAAAAATATTCTCTACAGGCATTTTATATACAATTCAAATCCCAATTGAAAACCACTAATCTAGCCTAACACCCTTTTAAATAATTTTCCAAGGACACACAGATACGTAGCATCAGAGCAAGAGTTGAATGAGGTCTCCTGGCTCTCAAGTCAAGGTTTCTTAGTCCCATTATTTTCTAGGAATTTATAAATAACAGAATACTTACTAATGCTTATTGGTTTTAGAGATGATATTCTTCTTACTTCCAAAATGACTCTTAAAAATGTAAGGGACATATAATGTGCATTTCCATTTTACTAACTTAAGCCATAAGGTTGTCTTTCTATTTTGTTTATGCCTTTAAGTTTGTTAAAAATTTCAACTCAGTAAAACTTCCAGTAATTACAGAGAAAATTTTAAGATAGCTTTAAGAAACCTTTATCAGCCATTTATTTTATCATTTGTTTTAATCACATCCCAGAAAATGTAGGTTTTATCAGTCTTCGAGAGTTCCAAAGGCACTAGGGGTTTATGCCATAGTTAGTATTTGGTTAGTAGAGATTACAAATTAAATGCCACAAAAATCGTTTACTGTACGCTTATAATGGGTGAAAATATTTTACTCTAAAATTGTTTTTAAAAATTATCGCTCTTACAATCATGGATAGAATAACTCAAGCCTGTCTGCCTCAGAGTATGATTATAGGATACTTGGCAATAAAAGATGATGGAAAGGTGGAAATCAGATAATAGGTTATATCAGAGCCCCATCATTATTATTTGAGTGACACTGAGTCGCTTTACTTTTATGTACCTTTGTTTAACCACCTAAAATATGATAACAGAAATGATACCTAACTCATAAGGCTGTATTTGAGGACCATACAAGAAAAGCTATGTGAAAATGCTTTGTAAACTGAAAGCATTACACAAACATTGCGTGTTATTACCCAAAAGCATAATTAAATGAAGTATCTTGTAAGAACTTCTGCTTTAATAATTTATTTCTCTGTATTGTCTTGTCTATAGTTGACACTGCCAAACCGAAATATGATTTAGATGACTTCTCTTTGACTGTAAGAGGTATACACATAAGCCTACCATAAAAGGCTGTTTGGCTGGCAAGCTATTCAAACATATGGGCCATGCAATATTTATTTATATGCATATACACATTTATCAACTTATGCTTGAATATCAAAACATTAAATACATTTCAATGTTGCCAATAGTCATAAATATATGGTATTTTTAGTCTAATTTTCTGTTACTAATATTTCTTAGTCTTGGAGTATATCTTCTTCATTTGTCTCATTCTTTGATCTGACAGGGATAACAAAGCATTCCTTTGGCTCTGCTATGGTAAAAATATGCCCATACGAAGCAGAATAGATCACTTCAATTTTTATTTTCTTGCTGAAACATTCCTTGCTACTACAGAGAACCGACATGATAGGGCTGTCAAGAATCAACAAGACAGATGTGTCTTTAATAAAAACAGCTGCAATGCTGGCTTTCCTAGAAGATGAACTTACAAAATTTATAAGGAAACAAAATTGACCCACAAAAGTCCCAATGATGTAAATGAAGGTATTTGTAGTGAGAACATTGATGGCTTCTACAATCATTGCTTACTCTTTCTGTGAATTTGTCATCTCTGGTCTTTTCCTTTCCCTGTTTCTGACTTCTTTCTTTGAACTGACCAAAGATATGATCACCCATTTTTGGGTCATTTGAGTGGGCAGTTGTACAGTGTAGTCTAGCTACTGGTGCCATGATACCGAATTGTTTTCAAAGAAGGGATGTTCTCCTAGGCAATTATTCTGAGACATGATTCCAACAATTGATCAACAGAAAGGCTGATAAAGATTTCCTAAAACCACCTTAATTTTTCCCCTATAATTAATAGAAGTTTTCCTGAGCTAAAAATGCTAACAAATTCAAAAGCCAAATTAAAACAGAAGGGAAAAGCCAATATTTTAAATTATAGGACTGGAAACACACATTAGGTATTCTTTGAATTTAAAGAATCATTTTGGGAACAAGAAGAGTATTATGACCCCTAAAACTAATGAGTATAGGTTCAAATGTACTTGTTAATGTCCAGCAGTAAGACATGCATTGGGGTGATTCAGCAAAAGGAGTTTCTACGTAGGAATTTGTATCAAGGAAATTAATGACACACATTTAATTTTGATTAGTGAATAAATCTTTAATTTAGGTTTATCTTTTCTCCTCCTAATTACTGCAGTCCTTTGCTAGTCCATGGTCATCAATCGTCCATAGAAAAGCATAAATAATGCAGCTAGTCAAAGTGGGATGTGTGTCATTTATGTGAGGTGTGCTTTTTCTCCTCTTTGTGTTATTTTTATTGTTTGGTGCTGAGAAGTGCTAATTATCGATTTTCAGAAATTAACAGCAAATGCTTTTGCAAGCATCTAAAGTCATATTTTACACACGGAAGAAGGATGACAATTGCAGCCTGCTGTTTGTAGTAGAAATTGCTGGAAGGAATTTCTTTATCTTCTATTAACATAGATTTCAGCTATGTTACACAGTTGTTACCTTAGCATAAATTAACAGTGATTCAAAACACATTGCGTGCTTCAGATTGTTGAAGCAGATATTACTCAAGCTAAGTACCTAAGCATTTCAGTTAGATGTTTAGGACTCATTTTTAAAGGTTTTAAACATATTGATAATGAGCCTATTTAAAGCCATTTGATCTCAATATAGTATATCTAAATTATTGTTTCCCATTTATGCCAAATTAAAGAAGAGCATTTTGATCTGCCAAATACATGCAATACTATTTTTAATTTGAATTTACTTTAATAAAAGTGCATGATTTCATTTTGTAATGTTTATGCCAGCACCTGGTGAACCTTTGTCTTGATGTCTTCCCACATACCAAACAAATCTATTTCAGCTTTTATTATTTTCATTATTATCTTCTTTGCATGATCAGACATTCCAAGTGAACTTAATTTCATATAGTGAAGAAGGGTCACCACCTGTACCTCTGTCTCTCTCATTCCTCCTCCTCCATCACTGCCTTCTCCTCAACTTCAGTCCCTCCTCCATTTCCTGCATCAGCCAGCATAGAGTTTGCTTCATCTAAATCCATTCAGCCAGGGAGAATCTGGCAGGGACATAATACTGATTCCTCTCACATATCATTAAGCATTCCTGGGTTGAGTATTCTGCTTATGTACTAGTAAGCGATCAAGCCAAAAGTGAGCAAAGAACCAAAAACCTGGAAGCATCCTTAAGAGATCATCTGCTAAAACCCTTGTTTCAGGTAGGTCAGTCTCTAAATCATCTAGAAAAGAGTGTTTTAATTCTCTTCTTGAGGATCAACAAGTATACATGGCAAAGAGACTTCATGGCCTCCCCCAAGAAGCTTATAACCATGTTTTCCTGCAAAATATTCTAAATCCTCAGTGAAATGTCTTGGACTTGGATATAATCATATGTTGGACAGTCCTACCTGGAAATGAAGTTAAAAACTAGCCAGCATTTTTGTTATATATTATACAAATACCATTTCTACTTGTATCAGTCAGGGTCTCAGCACATTACTCTCTCAAAGGGATAATGAAGACTCTGAAAAAGATATACAAATGGCCAACAAGCACAGGGAAAGATTCTCAACATCACTAACCATTAGGGAAATTTAAATCAAAACCACAGTGAGATACAACCTCATACCCATTAGGCTGGCTACCGTCAAACAAACAAACAGAAAATAGCAAATGTTGGCAAGGATGTGGAGAAACTGGAACCCTTGGGCACTACTGTGAGAATGTCAAATGGTGCAGCCTCTCTGGAAAACAATATGGAAGTTCCTCAAAAAATGAAAAATAGACCTACTGTATGATCCAGCAATTCCACTGCTGGGTATATATCTGAAAGAATTGAAAGCAAGAGTTCAAAGAATAATTTGTACAGCCATGTTCGTAGCAGCATTATTCACAATAGCCAAAGGGTAGAAGCAACCCAAGGGCCTTATCAGCGGTTGAGTGGATAACCAAAATGTGACATATGTATACAATGGAGTTTTATTCAGCCTTAAAAAGGAAGGGAATTCTGACACATGCTGTAACAGGGATGAACCTGGAGGATGAGTATTATGCTAAGAGAAATAAACCTGTCACAACAAGACAAATTACTGTATGGTTCCAGGTGCCTAGAACAGTTAAAATCATAGAGACAGAAAGTAGAAGGGTGGTTTCTAGGGGATAGGGGAAGGTGAAATGGGCAGTTATTTAATGAGTACAGAGTTTCAGTTTTTCAAGATAAAGAGAGTTCCAGAGATTGGTTGCACAACAGTATGAATGTATTTAGCTCTACTGAACCGTACACTTAAAATGGTTATGATGATAAATTTTATGTTGTGTGTATTTTACTACAATTTTAGAAAACTTCAAAGGGATAATGAAAAGTTTAACTATAGTCCTATTTACAAAAATATGGCAGGATATAGTGGATGACGAGGAAGGCAAAGCCTCCAGGGATTAACAGCTAGGTGCCACACCTAGGCCTGAGGACATAAGGGGAGGGAGCTTTTGGCTTAGCTTGGCAGGAGAAGTAGCCCTGGAAGGTGGTCACCCCGCAGGACCTGTGGCCTTAGGTAGAGAAGTGCAACCCAGCCACTGCCAAACTGGGACTTGGCAATGAGGGACACACCATAAAAATTCACCTTTCTTTTGTCCTGACTTCTCAGCAGCTGAAGCCAGTGGGAAGCCAGAGGGGGAGGGAGTACCAGTGATGTAGTCCATGGAGACCAGGCTCCTGGGAACCAGGATGCTGACCCAGCTCACTTCTCTGCCCCTCTGAGTTAGTCACCACTCTAGGATGAGCAGACTTACTTAAGGCATCCAGGGTAGGACAGCCACTACCTGCTACACTAAAATACATGTGCTTTTTCAACCTGACTTGACTTATATTTATTTTTAGGTAGAAAGGTTGAGTGAGCTGGCCACCAGTGGCACTGACCTAATTTAAAAAAAAAAAAAAGTTCTGGACAGAGCTTTATTCTCTACCATATGTAGAGAATATGGTGCTTATTTTTTCACATTCATTTCGTTAGTCAATTACATAATATCCTTACAATTCATCATTCCAAGGAGGAAATAGGAATCAGCAGGAGGATAAGTCTCTTCTTCATTTTTTTTTAGATTTATACCAAAAGAATACAACCAAGCACTCAGGCAGGTAGAAGAGCAAATCCAAACCCCCTTCCTCAAGTATGGTCTGACATCATCTGATAGCTAAAGAAATGTGACTCTTTTTCACTTGAATTACCAAATATTTTCTTAAATATTCTAACAATTTTTGCATAATACTATGCAAATAATTTTGCAGCCTTAATGCAGTTGATTGTTAAAACAAAGGAAACATCCTGGTTCTTCTGTTTTGTAGTTTCTATGAAAAACTAGAAGCAGTTGAATATAAAATAGCATTTTAATTTTTTATATAGTTAAATGTTTATAAGGCAAGAAATAATAAAGTACAGATATTATTTGCTTGATTTATTTTGCTTGTTTCTCCAGCATTAAAAAGTAATGCTTTATATGATCTTGTTTTATTATAACAATAAACCAGAAGCAAAAGCTTATCAGTTAAAATACATTTTTCCATTAAGTAATCTTTCTTTTTATCATTTCAGACTTCTCAAAATTCCATATTTTTTCCTACTTGGTATAGAATTGGTAGAATTGGAGGTAGAACACAAAGATGATAAAAAAAAAATCACATATGCTTTTTAGTTGCGTGTCTAAGTTGTATGTTTCTGGTTAAAAAAAAAAGCTTATCCACTCTCAAGCATTAAAATAAAAGCATTATAAGTAAGAACTGCGGAGTGAGATTAAACACAATACTAAGGACGTTGTTTGAAAATCTTTTTCTGTGTTCCCAAGCTTTTACTATTTTTTTCTTAAATTGTCAGAAAATTGTCAATAACTGACTTGCAGTTTGGACAGAGTCTGGTATTTTGCATTGTGGGTAGTGTAGCTTGTGGTGCTTTATAAAATGCCAGTTTTTCTGGAAAACCATTTAAAAGATTGTACAGACCAACAGAAATGGATGAAGCAAGTCATTTGACAGCCTACCTCATTAGCCTCCTCACACTGTCTCTCCCATGGCACTCAGACCTGATGGCGTTTCATCTGAAAGGCAATACTAAACTGCATTTGCAAAAAAGACTAGAAGTTGTGAAGATTCTATGGGAGAAAAAAAGGACCTGGGTTAAATTTACCTGCATTGATGAAAAGACAAGATTAATCTAAGTTTTTAATCTGGTGCATACCAGAGAAAGTGTAAATAGATAACTAGGCTACACAAAGGGAAGGAGAAAGCACATTTGTTCACCTAAACAGTAATTTCTTTCTTTTAGAGTATTTTGTATGTATCATTAATTTGAACATCATTCTAAACTATGACTTAGCTGCTGCTATGTTTACTTTCACCTTGGCTGTGAAGTCTTTGCATTAACAGGCAGACAAATAAGACACATAAACCACAGCATGTTCACTTCCTCTTCTGAAGATTTAATCCCAGACTTGTATCTTTATTCATAGAGGAGGTAGAACTTTCTTGGGAGGGAAGGCAAGAAGGAAAAAAAAAAAGCAATTAAGCAAGAGGTGCAACAGGTCAGAGGAATAAGGCATACACATGTCACAGGCATAGCAAACACATATGGCCTTTTTATGCAAACTAAAAAAAGACACTCTCTTTAGGAGGATGAATTTTTAAAGGTGCTGCTTCCTCTGGCAATTGGGGTCAATTCCATCACTCATTTGCCCCCTAACCGGGCACCTTTGCATATGGCATCAGTGACACAACCACACAGTGGCCCTCACCTGTGGGGAAGATGGAAGACTGGAGAGAGCTTGTTGAGAATAAGTGAGGAGAGAGGAGAGTTGGATGAAGGCGTGGGTAATCTTGGAACTTGGCAGGTGTGTCCTGGAGGATTTGTCAAAGAGAGCCTAACAAGACCAAGGACTGGGACGATCAGAAAGTAGGGAAGGGACAAGAAGGAAACTGTCCTAATAGGAACTTTCCCTAGTGGGAACTTTATATTACAGATAAGCAGGTAAAACTGAGTCGTGGGTCTTATTTGTGTATGAAATCTGAAAACCACACATACCGTGCAAATGTACTTCTGTTGTTCTCCTAAGCATAGTTCAGTTCACTTTTTCCTTCACTTCTCTGCTTCCCCTACAGAATTCCGTGTTTTAAAACTTCCCCCAAGGGGTTGAAAAGGTCTTTTTTTCCCCCTCTAATTTTATAACCTACCTATTTTTTTAACTGAAGTATAATTGATTTACAATGTTCTGTTAGTTTCAGGTGTACAGCCAAGTGAGTCAGTTATACATTGTTTTTAGATTCTTTTCCATTATAGGTTATTACAAGATATTGAATATAGTTCCCTGTACTATACAGCAGGTCCTTGTTGTTTATCTGTTTTATATACAGTAGTGTGTATCTGTTAATCCCACGCTCCTAATTTATCCCTCCCTCCCTTAACCTACCTACTCCTTGACAGATGTTAGCTGGAAAGAAAAATAAATGCTAAATATAAGGTGACTGCTCAACAAATATTCAACAAAATTTTTGTAAGAATAAGTAAGAATTGATATAACAATTAAAATTTAAATCTCTTAGTAAACTAACTTAATTGCCCTTTCTATCTGCACAATTCTTGGTAAAGAAATAAAGCAGTATTCCTTATATAATTATTTTATCAGACACCATTGAGTTTGATACGTAAGAGTTTCAGCATATCAGTACCCTAAAAGGCCACACGGCCTAAATCATTGCTCTGTTTACAGCTTTGACATTTTCATTCTGCATTCACAGATACTTACAAATACTCAAAATCAGCACAATCACTTTGAAGAACAATTTAGGAACAATTCCTTCCCTGTGACTCAGCAACCCCATACCTAGGTATACACCTGGCAGAAGTGACTTCTCCCCTCTCAAAAGACATGTGCAAGAATTTTCTAAGCAGCTTTATTCACAATAACCTGAAACTGTTAACAACCCAAATATCCATCAACAGGAGACTTGATATGTTGTGGCAGATTAACATAATGGAATACTAAGCAGCAAAAGAAAAACAAAACCCTGTTGACACACAACAAGAAGGATGAATCTCACAGACATTATGTTGATCAGAAAAAGATACAATAAAGATATTATACGATTCCATTTATCACAAGTTCAAGAACAGAAAAATAATCAATGATGATAAACATCAAAATAGTGATCAGCTTGGCAGATGGTGAGGAGTGGAAATAAGTGCCTGGCAGGAAAAGAGGCAATCCTGACATATGTACAGTCCCAGTAACCGCCACCCAGGTCGAGGTGCGGAGCTTTCCAGTTCCGTTCCAGAGCCCTCTGTCTTGATCTGGGTGGTGGTATAAGGCGAAAAAGGTACACACACACACACACATACCTATACAGTCACCAAACTATACACGTAAGATTAGTGTACTTCATGAACTTTATCTTTCTTAAACCTCAAAAAATAGATAGCAAATTCAGCAATTACAATGGCTTGTGAAACAAGGTTATTATTTAATTATAAGCAGATTTATATTTTGATGTTATCCTACCAAAAGGTTACCTAGTAATGAATACATGGTCTTCCATATTTGTAAAATACCAAAGGTTTTGTCAGTCACATTGGTTTTCAGAACTCTAGTGTTTTAAGCCTATGTTAGATTTGTATGAAATATGTGACTTGTAACATCACAGTCTATTATATGTAAAAAGTTACTATAACTGACTGATTCTAAGATGTATGTCATTTTTATATCTCAGTATTCCAAATCCCAGTGCCTTACAGTCAATGATGTATTGTTGTTTAATTGGCAACTTTTTTCACTTCTTGAGAGTATACAAAATAATGATGCTTCTAATAATGGATAACATCTTAGATTCAATGAAGTAAGCTAGCTTTACAGACCTATTTCCCCAGATTGAGGCTTCTGCCATACGCATTACACAATTCATGGGCTCTCACACACACAATGTTAGTTCATTCTTTCTTCATTGGAAAGTGCAATAGATACACAAAGCAATAGATTTCTTGTAACACAAACTGAAGTGTTGGTACTAGATTTTAAAAGGATTCACAAACTGAAGTCTATAGCATTCAGGCAGGGAGTGAGTTAGGGAAGCAGGCCAGCAGGCAGTGCATGCATGGGTCACATGAGTGGTGGGCATGAAAAAAAGAGTCTCTGTGCCTTGGTTCCAGACACGTGTTGCATGCAGGAATGCTGATGGGGTTAATGCCAGATCTTCTGGTTTTTCCAAGAGAAGCCAAAAAATCCAATTTACTATATGAAATTTCCTGACACATAAATGTTGGCCACTAGACTCATGTCTGTGAGCTGACTCTAGATTCCAATGTGTGACATCTGGCTGAGTGTAAGCCCTGTGGTGTCCTGGCTAGAATATAACCTCTAGGAAAGCAGGCATCTTTATCTGTTTGTTTGGTGAGTATCAGAGCTATCTAGAATGGTACCGGGTACATAGTAGGTGCTCAGTAAGTATATGTTTTATAAATAACATGGTCTCTCTGGTCAATGCAGAATATATAGAGAAAAAGAAAGACATCAAATTTTTAAGATCCCATTTCTGATAATACAGGAAAAAATCCACCTTATAATTAACTGTAAGTAGTTGTTTGGGTATTTTTTTTTAACTTGATATAGTTGGAAAAATTGTATTAATGGAAAAATTCCATGATACAGCAAAAAAGTCCATATAGCAAAAACTCTTTTCATGTTGTTGACCAGCTAATTTCTACTTAACCTTCAAACCTCAGCTCATGTCCTTTTTCTGGAAGTCTCTTCCCTAAAGGCCCTACGATCCCCCCCACCCCATCCTCCACTCTGAGTCTGATTTGGACATCACTCCTCCAGGCTCCCTGGCACCCCGGGCTGGCCTCCACCGTGGTCCTACCTGCCGTGGGCAACGATGTACTCATCCCATGTCCTTATGGGCTGAAAACGTCTGGAGGGCAGTCTGATATCTGATTTTGTATCCCTTGGTGTAGAGTTAACATTCAACAGATGTTTGTTGACTTAGTTGTTTTTGTGATATTGAATTGTAAAAGTAAAGGACTCTGAAGTTTTCTCTGCAACTACGCTTTTCTTTTTTCAGGCTACCTTTCAGTTTTGCCCAAATGCCCCACCATTTCCCCACATTTATATTCAGCAAACATTTTTGGATTCTGTAGGGCTAAATCACAGCCCTGACTGGCAGAGGTTCATAGTCTGAGCAAACAGACACACATAAAGTATTACTTGTTGAATTCCATGGAAAAAGGGGAAAAATATCCTGTGAGAATATGGTGAACATTTGTTATGATTTAGGGCATCTAGGAAGGATTTAGAACCCTGCCCAAGGTTAGCATGAAGGGAAATGTTACCTCCTACATCAGAATAACTACTCAGTTGCTATGCTTCATAGGTTCCAGAATGGGCTGTGTATATCCCTGGGCATGCTCCCATACAGAGTACCTCCCTTCTTGATGAGAAAGAACACATTGATGAGTCCTAAAAGTGAGGGAGCACAGAAAATAGATGACAGGGAGAACCGGTCAAGAAAATCAGTAGGTACTCCCTTCCCATTCAAACACTGTAATAGACTTTGGGAAGGCAGCATGTTTTTTCAAGATCAGAAAGACCTGTACAGTTTAACATCAGAGGGTAAGGACTTATTGGAAGGCAGGGTTACAAGGTAGCTAGAAGATAAATATCGGAGTAAGAACCTTTAGGTCATGAAGGCATGTGATGTGAATCACAAGGAACAGGGATTCAGTTTAATCTTAAATAAATGTTGAATGCTGGGAATAGCTTGTCTTAATGAAACGGTGAGATTGAGCACAATTTAAGATTTACTCTGATGCCATTGAGAGTCATTTAAGATATGTGGGTGTACATTCTGCCTCGGTCCAAAAGGATCAGAGGCGGGACCCACTAAAGAGAACTGTAGAGAAGATTTCTGGAAATTAAATCCATTTCCTAACATATTTGAATCTAATATTTTTATTTCCTTTTCAGAAAAAAATTTAAGTCAAGCAAACCAAGTTTGCTAATTCATTCTGTGAACATTTAAAGGCTACCTACTAAGTGCAAGGCACTGATGTAGAGATTTAAATGTGTTTGATGTTACTTCTGTCTTCCCTACCGCCACCCTGGTCCTCTGTCTGGAGGAGTAAAAACACAGGCAATAGTACTTGCTGTTGGAGAGATTTAGTTTATGGTACATTAACCTAGATATTGGACATTTTCTAACCAGGGCAGCTTTAACAATATAGTTACTGCTTTTTTGTTCATGTGTTTCTCATATAATTCTCAAGAGTTTACTGTTTATAATGTGAACCTAACCAGAAATGGTGTCTCCCCTTCCTAATCATAAATCTTGCATTGGGGAGATAAAGTATGATGGTATCTACATGAGTACGATTTAGTTTAGTAGTCACCCTTCGCGTATGAGTGGACACCATGCAGATAAATGTATACGTTAAAATTGGACAGCACTTTAAGAGAGTCAATAATTCATCCTGTAGCCTCTGCAGATAAAAGAACAAAAACCCCATTTATGCAGTTGCTAAAATATGGCAGATAATGATGCATTCATGTTTAATATTGCTAATAAATTTGAAAATTCACATTTTTATTGATAAACATTTTCTTGAAATGCAGTCTAGGAGGACAGATTGTTAAATTTAAGGACTTTATAAATGAGACTTGTAGATGGTGATGCTGTTGGTGGCAGTGCTGTGTCGAGAGCCATCTACCACCTTACCTGCACTCCCAAGTACTCAGCAGTGAGTTTCATATTTCACTTTTATGTGCAACCAAACAGCACACAATTTTAGGGGAAAAATTAGCATGGTGACAGAGTAACAATCATAATAAATATTGTGCTTCTCCTTGTTGACTTAAATTACATACTTAGAGTATTTCAGAAAAATATTTGTTAGTCTAGCTTAAGATATTAAAATTTTCATCTGTAAAATTTATGTATAGAGGAAATACTTAAATCTCTTATGAGATTATCTCTTTGACCTACACACAAAAAAGGCATATTATATACACTCCGTACAGTTAGAGATTTAAAATTATTTCTATTCACTGAAGTCACAAAACCTCATTAATATTTCCACCTGCATAGACTTTAATGACATTGCATAGCTCAGGATGCCCCAAGAATTATTTCCTCTTTGGGTTAATTCTCTCTAAAATTTCAGAAAATTTTCGATAGAAATTAATTCATACCTTATAAATAAGATTCCAGAATCATTTTACAGTAGCTTGGCACAGTAAAATACATTTTTTGTAGTGAGAGTTTTGCTGTATTAAATTATTACACGAAAGTCTTTGTATTCTTTCTACTGATTGCCCTCTGAATTGATTAGAACGTGATTTTTTTTTTAATTTTGTTTTGTATTCTTAGTGGACTTCACGTCTCATTCTTTTTTCCCGTTAAGATTCCAGAAGCTTATTTCATTAGAGATCCCCATACGTTCCTTCTTACAAAGGACTTTATTAAGGTATATGTGTTGTATTTAGTGTTCAAAATATTCTTTGGTTTCTAGCTGCATGCATGTATGCACAGGTTAACATTTCCACATTTAACCTCAGCTTCTAAATAAGAATAGTGACTTGGTTAATGGAAGCATGTTTGGAAGGAGAAGCAAAGCTTGTCTACAAAATACTAACACTTGGATGATTCTGCACCCGGGGAGAAGAGCGCCCGGTGAATTTTTCTGGACTTTTTTCATGGCTGACTTGGGATACACTTGCGTTGTCAAAGAGTGCGTTGACCTCTCTTGTTGATGCATATTGATTGTGACAGTCACTCTCCTTCCCCCGCAGGCCATGGAGGCCCAGATACAGAACTTTGGACAAACGCCATCTCAGTTGCTTATCGAGCCACATCCACCTCGGAGCTCTGCCATGCACCTGGTAAGACACCGCAGCTTGGGAACATTTTTCCCTTTCTTTGTACCTGAGTATAAATCAAATCAAATAGTGATTTTTTTTTAGCAGCATTTTAAAAGGCTTCTCAGTTTATTGGTTAACTCTTCAGCCTAAGTATAGACTTATCACCCTCAGGAGAGAGAAAAGAACACAGTTCTTACCTCTTAGTTTGGCTTAAGCTAGTCCAATTTTGGATTCACAAAAATCGCCGTCCTCTCTGACAATATATGCTTCTGCATAAACTCCATACACATACAACCTTTCAGACACATGCCAGCACCAAAATTAGAATAGATTTATAAGTCAGAATGAAAAATATAATATAAACACAATATGATGCTGCCCAATTTAATCTTTTGGGGCAAGGTGGGACAGGTAGGGAGAGCAATTCGTTTTAAGAAAAGAAAAGAAATAGAAAGATAATTTATAGCCACTGAAGGGAGGCGGTTGAGAAGAGGGGTTAAGAGCAGGGACCTCAGAGCCCAACTTGGGTCAAACACCATCTCTGCCACTAACTAATGAATGAATTGGGCAAGGCATCTGAACTCTCTCTTACATTTCAGCATCAATAACCTGGGGGTAAAAATAGTACCAACTCTGAAAACGTAAGGACTCAACACTGTGCATGGCACTTGGACCAGCCCCTAGCATACAGGTCCTCGGTAGATCTTAGCTGGTGTCATCACCATCATGGTTAAACTCCTTATATAAAAACTTTTATTCTCATTTTGCAAGGGAAAAGGCAATATTCTTTTCATTTTAGTCTGAATTTTAAAAATCTATTTTCATAACAAAACCATCCTTTTTCAGTTTTTAGCAAATAGTAAACATTTCCCTCTTTATCTAATCTGGAGAAGGTAAAATTTTTCTGAGAAACTACTTTAGAATTTATTTTTTAAACTGTAATTTTTGACAAATTTCTTACTGAAGGAAAAACATGCTAGGAAGTAAAAATGTGTTTGCAAAATGAGTTAGAGTCCAGCAGTCGGTTTTTCTGGACAGTCATCAAGGCACCAGCTACCCTGGGACTGGAGTAAAATGCTCCGGAGCAATGCAGGAACAAACATATAAGTTGTTGTTTCATGATGGAGGTATTGTTCACGCCTTTCATTTATTCTGTCAGTTACTTAACAAATTTGCCCTGAGCCCCTTCTGTGCACCAGGCACGACACTGCGTTTTGGCAACACAGAGGAGATGCCTACTCCATCCCTTCAAGGAACTGGTAGTCAGACACCTACTGAAACACATATGTAAATATGTTTTTGAAACCATGTTTTTCCTGTACAATAGCTCAGCCAGTTTCAGCCCCCTTGATGAGTCAGTCATGGACTCTGCTGCTTGAAGTGGGTCCTCGCGTGGGACCAGGCAGAAGGCTTCCACCCAGTGCACCGCCCCCATTCAGACCCCTGGGCACACAGTGACGTGCAGCTGTGGCCTTGGAGTCTCCAGACCTGAGATGGAGCGTTTTTAATCAACTGTCCAGGAGACTCTCTCTTACACTTTATTTTATGAAATGCTTTGGCAGAAGAGTTTTATTCCTGCATTCAGTTTCTCTGTTTAATAGTAATAATATTTATCCTGGAGAAATGCCCAGTCAGGACTCATTACTTTCCTAGGGGAAATTGTCAGAGACTAAATTGGCATGGAACTGTTCATAAAGAAAATAAGCTTTTTAAGTTCATGTAACAGAGAATTCATAAATAAATATATATCTCCAACAATTACAAAACATGCATGAAAGCTAAATAATGGTTGTTCCCCCATCCCTATTTTGTGTGTTTTATGTGATGATCTTTCTAGTGCTTTATGCTACTTAATAGCAGTGTGTGTAGTATTGACTTTCTATCAAGTCATATGCTAGATGTTTGAGAAACAAAGATTAGAAGAGAAAAGAGGAGAAGTGTTACCCTCAGGAAGCTGACAGTCTAGCAGAGGGGAAGGAAGCCTAAACCGCAGTCATCAGAGCCACAGCAGAAGCGTGTGCACAGCACTGCAAGGCAGGCTCTGGTACTTGAATTATTCCGTCTTGTAGCCCCGACCCCGGCCGGATCAACCAGGTGAAAAACGAAAGTATCCATCAATTTGCTTTATATTTCATGTACACAGTGTCAGTATCTGACTGGACTGATTTTTTCACCAAAATGATGTTGTAACTGCATTGAGTGATTATGCAACATCAAGTGGATGTATCTATAAGCTAATGTCTCCTATCGCCGTGTGGCGATACCTAAACTGCGGCTGGTCGTTAATTATCGGGGGTCCTCTCTCAGTGACTCCACAGAGTCCCTGCTCACGTCTCTGCGCCGTCCCTCAGGACTAGCGTTCCGATGGCTCTGCTCTGTTTGTGCTCGTGCTAGCCTGTTGTAACCTCGTTCTCCCAGAGCTTTCACTAACTGTGTTATTCCTTTTGTTTTCTCCTGCTCTCTTCCCTTTCTATTCAACAGTGTTTCCTTCCACAGAGTCCACTCATGTTTAAAGATCAGATGCAACAGGATGTGATCATGGTGCTGAAGTTTCCATCAAATTCTCCAGTAACCCATGTGGCAGCCAATACCCTCCCCCACCTGACCATCCCTGCGGTGGTGACTGTGACCTGCAGCAGACTGTTTGCGGTGAATCGATGGCACAACACAGTAGGTAAGTGTGCCTGAGCGAGTCACTTGCTAACAGGGTCTTAAAAGCTGGGATCAAGTTAAGGGAAGATAAGTGTGCTGGGAGCTCACGAGTTTGCCAAATTAGCTACAAAAAGCAGCAGAGTGAATAACTGCTAAACCTAACTAAACACCTCCAGTCTGTCTTATTCACGGCTGCTGTATCTTAGTGCCTCACAGAACGCTTGGCTAATGGTTAAGAATCAAATAAATATTTGATCAACTGAAGCAATTCTACAAATAACTCAGGTCTCCCTACCCTATTTGAGTGCTAACCCCCCAGGAAAAAGAAAAAGAACAAACACTATTATGACATATTAAACAAAAGTGAGTTTGAATTTGGATTTTCTAGATAACGGTTTCGAATCCTCTTTCATCCACTTCATTAAGTTGTTTAGCAAATATTGGACCACTTTGCGTCAAGTGTTCCTGGGCGCTGGGAGGGTAGCAACAAACAAGACAAACGACATCTCTCTCTTTGTAGAGCTTAGAATCTTTGAGAACAAACAAAATCAGAATTGTTCGGTGATTTCATGTGTGTTTTCTCCGAACTCATTCCTGAAGTTTCCAGCCAGTACATCTTGAAGTGATACAATTCTGTTATAAAAATTAGGCATGTTGATACTTGTTTAACCAGGACAGGAGTGAATGTGACTAAGTGATTTAGTTGGCCCAGTTCACCACTTAAAATCTCCCTGGAACCCCTGGACTCCCACTGTCTCTAAGACTGAGTGGATGAGCCACGCTGAATTAACCTGAATCTTTCTATTCTACTGACTTCTGCATCGCACTGAAAAATAGAGTGACTTGTAGATTAGTCGCCTAAGGGTTTCTCAATGCCCCTATTTTATGGTTATTGGTGATGTTTTCAACATGAGGTAGAACGACTTCCATTCTATCAGAAATATGCAGCAGACATCTTTTAAAAATATGACTTTATTATTCACAGGAATCTTAGCCTCTAAAAACATTTTACATTGAGAGAAAGCTGGAAAGAATTAATTTTTTTTCTTTAGAATTGGTCAAAAGTATTATATGTTATACATATGCATATACATGTAAAAAATTATGATCAGTGTACTCAATCAAGCTCTAAACATTAATCCTCCGAAAGTAGATTTTATTTTAAGATTTTAAGTGTAGCTTAGTTTTATATCTTCAGTTGACTTGCCAACTACTGAAAGAAAGTCAGCTTGGTTGGGCGCCCCGTCTTCCCCTCCCCTGGCCCAGGTGGGCAGGTGCTCTCACCCACCTACTCGCAGGCACGGCCTTTTCTTAGATTTCAGGCTCACTGATTGCCCAGCAGCCTTAGGTCTCTGATGGGTTCGAGAAATGTTACAATCTTCCATTTTATTCAGCTTTTCTTGTTGTTAGGATAACAGCACTCTTCCTCGCTTTCTGCATCTTAAGTGAAAACCATACCAGCAGTCTTGTTGTGATTTTTGCTAAGACTGTCTACAAAATTTCTGTCCTGTATTTACACTTTGTTTTTGTTTGTTTGTTTTTGTTTTTGTTTTTTAGATTCCACATATGAGCGATCTCAGAAATAGACTCACAGACAGAGAATACAGACTTGTGGTTACCAGGGGAGTGGAGGGTGGGAAGGGATAGACTGGGACTTCAAAATTGTAGAATAGATAAACAAGATTACACTGTATAGCACAGGGAAATATACACAAAATGTTACGATAACTCACAGAGAAAAAAATGTGCCAATGAGTGTGTATATGACCATGAATGACTGAAAAATTGTGCTGAACACTGGAATTTGACACAACATTGTAAAATGATTATAAATCAATAAAAAATGTTAAAAAAAAAAAAAAAAAGACCGTCTACAAAAACATGTTGTGGGACTGAATCATTCTTACAGTAATTTACCAAATAATTTTTAAGCAAATCTGTATTTTGCGTAATCATAAAACACTGCTTATTAGGAAATTTCTCCTTTCTGAGAATTTTATGGTCATTTTCTCTTTTAATTCATCATCAGGCCTCAGAGGAGCTCCAGGCTACTCCTTGGATCAGGCCCATCATCTTCCCATTGAAATGGATCCGCTCATCGGTATGTTAACAACAAAAGTGCATTTTCACACTGCTGCCTAGCCACGGACTCCTATGTGGTTACTTATCACCAGTGATAGTTGAATAGTATTTTTCTTCTGCCACAAAATTCATGTGCAAAGACCATCAAATTACCATCAAGGAGCCGTAAGAAGCCATCTAAGAACTCTGTGGTATTAAGACAATTATTTGTGGCGTTTTCTTGGTATTTTAGGAGGTCACTTAGGTTGGCAAACTAAACTAGGCAAAGAACTCCAAAGTGTTCTTTCTCCCAGCCTCAGCTCTTCTTTAACAAGTTCATATTATTTGAACTATATAAGGACCCAAAGCTATTATTAGAGAAAACTAATGCTGAAGAATATATTTGGTGGAAATCTCCAGTAGGGCTAAACATTTTTCTTAGGGTTCATATGAATTGTAAACTCAGGAGCTGTAACTCGTCACAGCAGATATTCCAAGTGTTTTTGAATAATCACACCTATTTATTAGCTGTACGACTCAGAGCAAACACCTTCATCTTCCTGGGCCTTAGTTCACATCTGCGAGATGGTTGCTAATAATGTTTGCTCTGCCTATCTCATGGGCTCGTAGAGAGAACTAAATTAGAAAAAAACTGAAAACGGCATGAAAAGTTATAAAGCCATGTACAAGTTATAGTATTTTTTCTTAGATTAATTCACTCTTCCTCTTTGAACCCAGAAGTAAGATGAGAGGCAGCCGTTTAGTTTGGTTACTCATCCTCCTACACAAACTAGCATTTACATGCTTTTGGGAGGATATACCCTTAGGACGAGGAATATTTTTAGAGCCGAGTCTAGCTGTTCCTCTGCTGAAAAGATGTTAATAATCACATACAGCTAGAGTGTAACCATGGAAAAATTAATAGCTGTTCTCTAATTAATCAAGGACCAATGACATAGTTCTCCAGTGACTCGGGAGCCTCTCATTTTCTCTTCCTTTGCTGGTTTTTTTTTAAGTAATTTTTTATTTTTACTTTCTCTTGTAATTATTATTACAGTGTCAGTCGATATCCACAGAGTAGCACTTAGATTTAATTGGTGTTAGAAAGCGATGGTGATCTCCTACATCTGCATTTTCTGTTTAAGAATTCAGCCCAGGGATTTAGCCTGAAAGGACGCTGTGGAGTAAGGGACAGGCTGGCATACAGACAGGCACTAGGGAAATCAGCTGGCGTCTCTGAGTTCCTGACTTTGTTCAGATTCAATCCCAGGGCTACCCGCTGATTCTCTGCCTGTCTCTTTGCTCCCCAGTCCCTCTCCCATCTTTCTTATTCCTCTTCTCCCCTGCCAGCCCATTCTGGAAAGGCTTCTGTTTGTTGACAATCCAGGTCTTTAAAGTTGCTGACCTAAAGCTCCCTGAGGGGCTGCCGACATAACATGCCCCTTGCTCAAACCCCTGCTTTCTTCTTCTCACGTGAATTGTAAATGCCATCAGAAAATGACAGGTGGGGGCAAACAGTAAGACATTTTTTCCTTCTATAACATATTTCATACAATATTTATTCCTCATTATTATTGAATTTGTTGGACACCACTGAACTTGTGCATGGTGAACATCTATTGAATTAAACGCATTTTACTATTTTTATTATGTTTCAAATTCCTATCAGTGGAGGAAGAACTTAAACTTCCAACAATTTCTAAATATATAATATGGTTCATAAATAATCACTGCTACTAAAAAGTTTCTATTCCTCATGGGGAAATCGTAAGATCTTAACAACTTTTCTAGCCTTGAAAACCCATTCCTAGATAAATAAAGCATAAAAATGTTCCTTCTATAAGAGCTTACTGGAATTCTTGGGGGGTCTTTCCTTGAATTCTTTTCTCTGTTTATGTTTAGCCAATAACTCTGGCGTGAACAAGCGGCAGATCACAGACCTCGTTGACCAGAGCATACAAATCAATGCCCATTGTTTTGTGGTCACAGCAGATAATCGTTATATTCTTATCTGTGGATTCTGGGATAAGAGTTTCAGAGTTTATTCTACAGAAACAGGTAAATTTAAGCATGAAATGCCTTATCCTCTTCAAAATGTCCACTTTTACACCCAAAGCTTCACATGAAATCCTACTTAATAATGTAGGCATTTTTATCTTGAGTGCCAAGATTCAAATTAAATGTACACATTGTAAGTAACTGACTACTTATAATTCCGTCCACTGTGAACTTTAGCGTGAGCTGAGCCCTGAGTTCACAGGACAAGTGGTACTGCTATCTCCTTCCCCAAATCAGATCCAGTAAAAGACCTTAAGCCTCCCCTTAGTCTGGCCCAAACCCTGGGGAAAAAAATCACGAATCATGATTGTGTTATTTTATAAGTTCTTTCCTTAAAAAAAAAATCCCAAGTGACATTCTTGTATCATTTTTTTAGAAGCCATTCAAGAAACCAAATCTGTAGCTAGATTTGAATTACCTTATAAGTGGACTGGTCTATAGAATCACTTTTCACAAATCTAAAATAAAGTTAAGCTTATTACCATTTAATGAAAAATAACAAATGAGTTCAACCTGCCATTTCTGTGTTTCAGGGAAGCTAACTCAGATTGTATTTGGTCACTGGGATGTGGTCACGTGCTTGGCCAGGTCTGAGTCATACATCGGTGGGGACTGCTACATCGTGTCTGGGTCGCGGGATGCGACCCTGCTCCTCTGGTATTGGAGTGGGCGACACCATATCATAGGAGACAACCCAAACAGCAGTAAGTATTTGTCTAGAATTGCCCTCTCAGACTGTAAATTCATCTAAATATATTTTGCCTTTTTTATTTCCCTAATAGTTTTTCCCGGGGTTGTAAGAATTTTAAAATATGAAAGCTCAAGTGGCAAACATCTCATTGGAATGTAGCTATGTCCAAAGTGTAAAACAGAGCAACTTCTATGCCCTTCAGCCTGAGGAAGCCCTCACGTCCCCTCACACGGGCCCTCTGCTCAGCTGCCTTCCTCTATCTCCAGATGTCCTCATCCTCCAGAAGTTTCCTTCCGTGTCACCTAGTCTGTTCAACTTCCTGTGATTTCTCTCAGCTGAGTATAGTCACTCCCTTCTGTGAATTTCCGGAAGATTTTATTTGTGCCTCCATGAGGACACTCACTACTTTCTACCACAGGGTGTCGTAAATATCTGTTTGTTTATTTAACAATGATTGAGTACCCTCTTCAGATTAAGCGTTGGGGAGGCAAAAACTGAATATGATGACTTCTTTGCTTGGGATGATTTCCTGAGTGTTTTCTATTCAAAAGTGCTCCCTAAAATGTGCTGTAGGAAACAATGGGAGGGAATCCAGAGTGAAGTAATTTTAGAAAACACCCCACACACTCTCGCCCTCAAGGTGAGCTCTGAACGTTGTACGCAAATGAATCTTTTGACATTTGTGTCACTCACAGCTTCTCAAACATGTTTTCCATGGAACATTTTGTTCATGAAAGAGCCATTATTATTCCTTGGAGCTGCCATTCTGAGGAAACACGGAAGTGGACCATGAGTCCCTTCTTCCCGTCTTAAGTCTCTGGTGCCCGGCACAGAGACACACGTAATAGGTTTTCAGTAAATATGGTGAAATGACCAAAGAACTACATACGAGATTTCCTAGAAACAATTACTGTTTTTAATGACCAAACTTTCAATAGTTCAAATGCACCTATTTCCTGTAAAATAGAGAATGACTTCTGTAAAGTGTTGATAATAGCAAATACCTAAACCAGGGTTATTCTGATCGTAATTCATACAGTGGTCACAGCTTCAATGGTGCTCCAGAATAAACTGAAACATGAGTTTGGGCATATTGATGACAAAACAGAGGTAGGAATTTCCCAGGAATGCTGTGTATCTGCCAGTGAAACTTTGTAAGAGTAGGTGAGAGATGGACAAAAATACCGTGTCGCAACTGCATGCCTGGTCTGTTCAGCCTTTGAGAGAGCTGGGCGCAGAGCCCGAGCTGTCCAGCCACCCTTCAAGTCCCACCCACCCCCAGCTCTTACGTGTTTTGACAGGAATACTGAAAAAGAAATAAATGGCTTTCAGCTGATAGGAGCAAAGGCCCTATCATAGGTCCTGATGAGTATGATACATACACATACGAAGGTAGTGATAGAGTGAGCTAGGTGGCCAGGTGATGTGTGATGTTTCGGCCCTGTTGCCCACAGCTAGAGGGGAGGAACAGTAGATGAAGAAACTAAAAGTGCAGTATGGAAGTGGTGTCTCTTAACAGTGAGGACACTGAATAAGAGAAAGTGTGTGGATTGTACGTTTCAGCCTCTGCTCTGAGCTGTGAACTAAAATGTGATTGATACTGGTCTGAAGAAAACACATACTCAGTGTTGCTTGATTTCCAACCAACTCAAATAATTAGCTACCAATTATATGTTATAGCAAACATCATACTCTGAATACTGATAAGTTAACCTCCTAATTTACTCTTTTTTTAAACCATACCCGTAAAAAAAGAAACTTCATTTTTAGTAGAATTCTTGTGTATGTGTGTTTGTAAAAGACATTTGATCTACCAGTGTTGACTTTATTATTCTCAAGCATGGTACATTATCACATGTGTTTTATCTAAATGTATTTTTACATGTTTCCAAATTTCTGTTTCCAGAGTAGTGTATCATTCATTAGAATTAGAAGAAAAGTTGAATTAAGCAACAGGGCTGTGTGGTATCTTCCATCTGTTATTGACAAAAATTAGAAGTTATCGGATAGAAAAAATTTTTCTAAAGAAACAGAATAGTTTTTAAAATCCAATTAATTAACATCTTCAAAGTGAACCTCAGAAATGATGAAAATGATATTTCCAAAAAGAGAATTCATTTCTTAAAAACTACCAGCTGGTAGCAGAGAAGATACTTAATATAATGTACTGCTATGAGGTAAACAATTTTAAAGAAAAATGTCAATTATAGTAATTATCTGTTAACTACTTTATTTTCTAATGATCTTTTAAGCCAAATGATGATTAACAATTGATTGTAGGTATATTCCCTCACTTAGCAAGAAACGTTAAATGTAGTAATATTTAGTGCATTTAAAGTCCCTTACAACAGGAGCTCTGGAAATGGAAATGTTTATGTTAATGCTTAAGAACAGAATTGTGAATACTGGATTTATTTAAATGTAGCATTTCACTTAAACTTTAAAGACAAGATTATCCCTAAGAAATTATTGCAAAATATTATCCATAAAGTATTACCTCCATTTATAGGAACTTGTTTTTTATCAAAAACTGTTGTCATCATTATGAATCTAAAGGACTTCCATAAAACCCACCCTGCCAAGACTTCCTTGGGCGTTTAATGTGGGCATGTGTAGTATGGTTCCATTTTATCCATTATCCTTAACATAAAGGGAAAAAATACTCTTCTAGAACAAACTGGATGGGTACCTAAAGTAATAGTCAAGTGACAAGCATGTGGAATGCCTGCTGTGTGCTGGTACTGTCTTAGCAGCTGGGAGTGCTGGGTAGTGAAATCCTCTGCCTTTCTGGGCTTCACAAAGTCTATATTATAATGAGCACAAAACTGCTTTTCCTGCTTGGAAGTGCTGAGTGTATTGAGTATTACATGAATCATGAATTGCTATCAGATAATATTTTGTATCATAAGATCTTTGGGTATCCCCAAAATGCTGAATCTTACCTCTTGGGCACAAATTGAAGATTATGTAAAAACTGGTTTCAGCTTTTTATCATATATAGTAATAGTAAAAAATAATTAGTCACATTTAGTATGGCTTTGACTCGACTGATTGATGAGTCACTTAATCTGTTAAAATGGCCCACCTGGCAGCACATGTGTGCTTGCCTAGAGACCATATATATTGGTCAGTTCACTTTTTGTACAGGCAGTCAGATCACATCAGGGATCAGCCCTGGGTGTTAACACAGACTTAGTCCTTGCCATCAGAAAACTCACAATATGAGAGAAAAAGGGTTTTTTTCTTTTCTTTTTTTTTTTTTTTCCCTGATTCAGTTTAATCTATTCTAGCTACCAACTCACAGGTCAGAGAATCAGGCTATACGTGTTTTCTATCTCATAATGCATTGCTACTCAAGACCAAAAAAGCTAGTTACGTCTAAATTCATATTACAGTGTGTGACACAATGCCCTTAGGTTTTGAGGGTTGTATACATTAACCTAGACTTGAAGGGGGAAGTCCTAGCATGAAACATAATATCCTCATAGCTGTTAGAATTCAGAAATTGGTCTTGGTGTGGACACTGAATTCGCTTTGTGTGTCAGGGGCTGAATCATATATATTCAGCACAACACCATAACGTGATAGGATTCATTACTCACCTTATGTTCACATCACTGAAACTTTCCTGAGATAAATTCAAGTGCTTTAATATATGTACGTTTCTTTTGCCTTGTCATTATTATTTTTTTAACAGGTAGCTCTATTAGTGCCATAGAGGGGAAAAAATAAATAATGTTTGTGAATTTTTTTAGGTAGGCATAGAGTTTATGGTTTCCTTGTGTCAAACATATTGTTGTCACTAACTAGACATGTCATAAATAAGCCTTTTTCTAATTATTTCTATAGTGTTAATGAATTTGCTGCAAAGACAATAAGAACGTGTAAACCAATTATTACACAGAGTCTCAGACCATAAAAGAAATAAGCAAAGGCTGTCAGGCGTAGGTTCCAGTTGAATTATAGTTGTTTTATTAATATATTTAATGCAGATATTCATTGTTACTCTTTCAAACTTGTGATTTGAGCACAGACAGTTTTCTTGTAGATTGAAATAGGGTCCCCAACTAGATAAGAGAATTGCAGAGATGTGAGGGACAGCTGCTTTCATCTGAAACAGACTTCTACACAAATTCTGAAACTAATTTGGAAGTGATAAAAATTAATTTGCGCACTTTAATTGGAAGCAGGCTATCACATGAAAGAAGGGAGAGCAGAGCAGGCACTTTGTGCTAAAAGCTGATTGAATTTTTTGTCAGGCAGGTATCTTGGACTTGGCTGCTTATCCTCCTGAGCCCTTCTCTGCAATATGTTACAGCCCGTCTCTGACTGGTGTTCTTTAAAAGGATCAATGCTATTCCTGTTGAATCCCTAGAGCCCCAAATTTCATTGATCTTGGGACTTGACATTTCTCATTACGTGCTGTAGCTTCCAACAAGATAGTCACAAGAGGGGCAAGTCAACATTGTCTCAACAGACGCTTAAAATACATGGGGACCTC
Source organism: Camelus ferus (assembly GCF_009834535.1). Classification (NCBI taxonomy): domain Eukaryota; kingdom Metazoa; phylum Chordata; class Mammalia; order Artiodactyla; family Camelidae; genus Camelus; species Camelus ferus. The sequence continues at coordinate 14,945,413 of NC_045709.1, read as the reverse complement.
AGCTCAAAATCCGGTCTGCATTGAAAGAGTGTGGTTTGAATGTTTATACCAGATGCGAGGTGCTTGATAGAAAGCTTGTTGAAAATGTTTACAGTCGTTGCAGCAGGAAACTTTGAAAGAGAATTTACTGTTCATCTTTTCATATCAAACCGACAAATGTTCATTGAGTAGTATGTATAAGACGTTGTTGTCGTGCTTTTTCTATTTCACTTTTGAAAACAAGTCTTTTAGCTCCTGTGTGAGCATTATGCAAGCTCTGAAACGGGAAGCCTGTGGCGAAGGAGACTCCAGCTGTGCGCACACCCCTTCCCTGGGCTCCCATTGTGTGCGCTTCAGCTCTGGACACCCACCCTCCCGCCAGCCACAACCTGTCACTGAGCATCTGCCAAATCGCATCCCTCGCTTTGTCTGCATCCAGCCTTCTTTTAAAACGACCATCCTGGTGCCCAGCTCTATAGCCACCACTAACTAGTGGTGCTACAGGAGCTGAAGAAAGCCAGGACAAAGAACAGCCTAGAGATACTAATTTTATATATATATAAAATACATATATATGTATATATTAATTTCTCTCACTTCTCAGAGCAAAGACTCTTAGCTGGGGTTTAGGAAACGTTAAACCATCTTCTCATTAACCCTGAGAGGGAGCATGGTCAGGTGTGTAATAATTCTCACCTCACAGGGCTTTCTGATAACGTCTGTAATGTAACATCCCCAGCACGGGGCCCGCTCCACAGGACACCCCACGGCCCGCCCATCCCCTTGGCCTCACGTCGGGAGACTACAGAGTTCCTGACTAAGAAGGGGGCTGCTTGCCGCTCAGTTTCTGCTTTTCTTTTCCTTTTATGGAACTAAGGTGCAAGGGTCTTTGTCCTGGATCAGAAGCAGTATAAGAAACAAGAGTGCCTAATATGTTCGCATGATCAGAGAGCCTCAGCTCTTTGCCGGCAGGCTCTCCGGCATCACGCAGAACCCTACTTCCTTGGGAGAGGCAAGTAGACTGTACTATTGATTATGTGGGGGTGGGAAAGGTGGAGCGGTAATGTACTGTGGCCTGGATCCAGGTTTAGGACTTCAAGGAAAGAGATCTGCCCTGAAACAACAGTGCTCAGAGGAAGGTGTGGTCAGTGTCCTCTCTGAAGAAGGGAAAAAACGACTTAGGGTGAATGAATAAATAGGTTTATCTCTATCTCGTACTTCTCATCAAGCACTCTGTGAGTGTACAATAAAGTGAAACCACATCATGGGACGTTTTCCAACCCGTGGAATGTTTTTATGTGGCTTAGCTTGTGACCTGTGGAAAATGCAGGCCCCAGCGTCTCTGGTACTTGGGCCAGAAACCATTGCAACAGCCCTCAGGTGGCTGGGGACCAGCATCTCAGTAAAGGACTCCTTACCAATGGGGTTCTTCTGAGCTATCCCAGCAAGTGTCAAACATAACTTGTTACAAATAAATCTTGCAATCAGAGTAGTGATGAAACTACTACACCCTTTGAAATCTCTTATTTTGGGATTTCAAGTCAAAAATCCATCATTTTTACGTAGGTATAAACATGAATGAAAATACCTTCTGCAGTGATTCTGCAGTAACTCAGCAAAGGTCACAGATAAAATCTGAATGTCGTATATCATCAAGAGGTTCATTTTCTGACTCCAGCGGAACCGCACTGAGGACTATAGAAAAACTGCTGGTTTTGTTTAGCTCTAATTCAGAAGGACCAAAGCTTCCCCTGCGCATTAGTAGTCCCATAAATGAGGTTCAAAATAATAAGAACCATGAGTAATCTTTACTTTGATCATTTCTCTGAACGCCATAGACGATCACGTGGAAGAAGCTCTCCTTGCCAGTTCTGTGTAAAGGGCAGCATCTAATACCTTTGTACTTTTCTCATCATCCATTTTAAAAATACTGAAATGGCTTATGATAAAAATGAGATGGAATCTGTGTATTGTAAGCCTTTTACATTTGGGGCTTCCAACTGCTTGCCTGTAAGGAATCTCAAAATTGGACGTGTTTGTTCTTTATCATGTATAGTAATTCCATCACACAGAAAGCTCTTCTCCTGAGGAAATGGCTGGGGAAGGAGGGCAGTGGTGCTGTGGTCCTTGGAGGGGAGATCTCACCTGCACCTCCCTCTGTGCGGGGCCCTTTAACCCTCAGCTACATCCATCAATTGTGATGTGACAGTGACAGAATATTCCTAGGATTTTGAATGATTGTTGGGGTGTGTGACATCTGTCCCTGGCAGTGAAATGAAATGCAGGAAATATGCTTTCTCCCTGCTGCCAGTTCCCCAACTCAGAAACCCCCAAATAACATTTTGTTTACTTTTCTATAGTTTAAAGAGGGAAACAATGCTTTCAGAGGTCCTGTAAAATCCCCTAGGTTTCATAGTTTATTCAGATGATCTGGGGGAATTGTAATGAAACTTTAAACATTTTAAACTTTCTAAATCAGAGAGAAGCCTTTGAAAAATGTATTTCCTTATAGAAAATATATTACATGCATAAGAAATATTTTTACACATCTTTAAAATTCCCTGCAGTGGAACTAGATGCATTTTACTTTTTCTGTAGCGTATAAGGGAAAGCTTTACAAAACTCTGTATGAATTTTATTAAGCATATAATTGTAGGATTTTTAATTCATCAGTCTCTCCAAGGTAAAATAATCACTTAGAAAAATTAAGGATAATATTACACATAAAATACTATCAATAGTTAATCTTCATTTTGCTGGGGAATTCAGGGCATCTTTGAAGCATAATTTTATCAATTATATAAATATGTTTCAGACAAATCCAGTACTGCTGACAAATATAAGTGGGTACTCTGCCAATATTCAAACACAGTCTAACAAGGTGCATAAATTTAGAATAAGACGACACACTAACATGGGATTTCAGCTTCCCTCCCACATGCCATCCAAATAAGAAATTCCCCAAAAGCAAACTGGAAGCTGATGCACCTGAGAGAACTCAGAAAACTGTGAGCAGGTCCCGAGCAGACAGGAGACCAGTGGGTCTGCAGGAGGAGACACTGGTGGACCAGAGGGGAAGAGTGGTGGGTACCTCACTGAGCACCTCACTGGGCATTTTAGTTACATGCTTTCTTCCCAGAATTTTCCATGACCTATTGTTGCCTTTGCTTCTGCCACTGTGGGGCAGGGAATTGGAGCACCAATCCAGCTGCTCAGGGCTGTGCATCTTGTCAGTGCCAAGGGAGGGGCTGCCCAGGAGGCAGGCACAAGTGCCAGTCCTCAAAGGTTCTCTCCTCCCACTGCACCTCCACAGGGAGGGCCACGGGATTGCAAGAGGAAGCAGCGCTCAGAAAGCATAGAGCGTTTCTCTGAGAGATCAGATGGGGAAGGGGGGGGTCAACCCCATCCAGAACATGAGTTCACAGAGGAAAACAGGCAGCATGCAGGAACTCAAGCACTACACAGGCAAAATCACAAACTCAACAACCAGGTCAAGCGAATGAACAGAAGAGAAAAATACAGAACTTTTTTTTTTTAAAGCGTAATATTCTCTAAAATATAAGGGGGCATTCAAGTTACTGGTAATGTTATTTCTTAAGCTAGGGGGTGAATACAAGGGAGTTCATTTTGTTCGCTTAGTCTTCTATATGTGCTATAAATATTTAACATGTAATTAATGTTTTTTATTTAATTCTAAAAACAGGAAAATACAGGTAGTGGTGTGGAAGCTGCCAAATTGAGTTTGTGAATTTCGATAAAAAATAAATTAGTCTATAATAATGTGTCTCAAACTTGAGTAATACACTGACCCCTTTTAAAGAGAACAAAATTGTCATTAACCACCCCCCCCAAAAAAATCTCTGACTCTTTAGAATGTGTTCTTGGACTCCTTGGATCTAATTTGAGAAACACTGACTTAATTAGCTTTTCTTCATTTTTAAGTATATTTCCATTTTAAATTGCCACAGCATAGATTTTTGACAGCAAAGAGAGATTTCATCTTTACAACTGGTTAAAAGTAGAGTATCATCAAAGTGCAAATCTGAAATGTAACATTTTTCATAGAACTTTTCACCCCCAAGAAAATATCCACAGATCCCAGGGTACATAGGCCATAATTTGATGAATAGGAAGAATTCTGGAAGAGTTGCAGTCACCAGACCAAGTTACAACATGCCTTTCCAAGCAGAAAAAGTAATGATCAGTGATACTGGCAACTTAAAATGAAATAATGATATTTTTATATACACACAAGGGCATATTTATATATTTATATATTTATATATTAATACTTGCTCTTTGCTGAGATGATATTGTTGAATCAACTGAACAGTTACATCCCAGATAAACCAGTGTCGTACAATATGAGTCCACTAGAACTGTTTAAAACTTAAAAAAGAGAAATAGGCAATATAAGACATTGATAAGTATGATGTTGTTAATGGAAAGTGGAAATAGTTGGGTACAACACGGTATTAATAAATATTTGTGGAATCTGATCTGAGTGGTCCAGCTCCAAATGACATTGTAAATAAGCATTTCATGTCCTTCTTTGCGATCACCCGCCTTCAATGGAGTTTCACTTAAGAGTCTTTCAGGCCCTCATATCCTGCCCAGTATGGCCAGTGCTGGCTTTCTTTTCCCATCTACCAAAGCAGACTAGCACCACCCCCATGCACCTCCAGAATTCCTCTCTGACTTTCTGTTGTTTTCTTTCCTCCACACTTTTGCACCCCAAGATGGTAGCCATCCCTCATCTCCATCTCAAAGTGGCTTCTCCAAATAAGACAGTATTGAGCATGTGCCCTTTCAGCTTTGTTGATCCTTCTTGCAGGCTTGCATGCATGCATTTTATTCACCAATATTCTGCTTTTCTTGTTCATTTGTATGCGGGTTTTTTGATCCCTCTTACACTCTGTGCATATACGTTTGTTCTTCCCACTTGTCATTGTTGAGTGCCTCTGGTGGTCAGCCTGTGGAAGATGTGCTGTGGTTGTTTCATGGGTCCCAAATCCTAGCCCACTGAGAAGCACTCCTGTCACTTCGAAGGTGTGCACTTAGTACAGAGGTGACAGCACGCGGCAGGCAGAATGCTTGCAGCTGGACTTCCTGAGCTAGGTTCACACCAATAAAGTCAAGTGGAGAATTAAGATGATCATCTGATCATCTCTTCTTCCTTTCACTGCTTTCCTCCCCTCCCCCAACCAAAAGGCAAAGCACCACAGGCTGTTTTGTTGAAGATTTTTAAGGAGCATTTTTAAATGGATATGAACACAGGTTTGAAAACTACCTAGCTCTGAGTTCAGTTCTAACACTTGCTCCTGTATGAAAGTGTACACATTGATTAACTTTTCAAAGCCGTGGCTCTCTAGGCTATAAAATAGAAATAATAATTGTACCGTCCTCATATGAATCTCGTAATTAAATGAGATTACTCATGTAAATGCTTTGACAGGCTTGATTTCTATTTCTTAATAATAATCAGGAAGAAAAGAATAGCTCTCACCCCTATCATGGTGTCATAAGCACATCACATTTGTTGACTTACCCAGTCATCTAAGCAACCTGTGTAAGAGGTTGCTTACACAGGAAGCAACCTTTTTTTTTTTTATGGATGAGGAAGCAGCAGAGAGGTTACGTAACAGGCTCATGGTCACACAGCTAGTAAGTGTCCTTACTAAACATTAGTGATTCTTATTTTAAATGTTTGGTTTAATGGTGTAGCTCTTCATTTCTGCTCTTGGTCTGTAGTGACTCACTGCTGCTGTTTCCTTGCAGGTGACTATCCTGCCCCAAGAGCTGTCCTCACCGGCCACGACCATGAAGTTGTCTGTGTTTCTGTCTGTGCAGAACTTGGACTTGTTATCAGTGGTGCTAAAGGTCAGAAGACAGTTCTTTCATTTTCGGCCTTTAAAAACTGTACTATTCTCATGAGGTAACCGTGATTTATGATTTATTTCCTTTAGGAGGCTCTTCCTAGACAAAGGTAATCCCTAGGTTCTTTACAGCTGTTCAGTTTTATTATTTATTATAACATTTGCTAGTCCTAACATAAAATACACATAAAATTTTATGTAGTGTCTTGTGGTCACCAGCACTCTAGCCAGAACACTGGTAAATTAAACTGCAGCATATCCGTATGATGCAGTCATTAAAAATAACATTTAAAAGATAAGGGAAAGATACCCAGAACGCGGGGAGGGGGCAGTCACGGCGGTGGGGGGATCATGAGGGGGTCAGGTTGCGCATCAGATACAGCCTTGGATCCACCCGCTGCACGAGTCATCTTCTCAAGGCCTGGGGCTGTATAGAGGTAGGTGGGAAAGGAAATACAATTACTTAGTTCTTTTGACTTTTTGTGGTAGAAGTATTGTTTGGGGCAAAGTCAGGGAACTTGGATTCTAATTCTGGCTCAGATTCCAGTTCTCCATGGGAAGTTCTGGGGCAGGAAGGAGCGTAATGCTTGGGAGGAACTGAAAGGAAACCAAAGGGGCTGAGGTGAGGACACCACAGAGTTAAGGAGAGAGAAAGCGGAAGAGGTGGGGCCCGTGGCTCGAGGATCTGCAATTTGTATTTTACTTTGGGTATAGTGGGAAACTGCTGAGGTTTTTAGCCAGGTGATAAGATGATCAGATTAGGCGCTTATTCTGGCTGCTTGATAGATAATGGATATCATGTCTGAAGGTAGGACACTGTGTTCTTCATTTTTGTATTTAAGAGTCAATAGCCCAGGAATGGACACACAGGATAATCTCAGTAAATATCTTTTAATGTCTGTTTTGGTAATAATATGTCTAGTATTATTCTATTATGTAAAGCTTAAAAAAAAAAGAAAGGAAAATAAAAGACACATAGTACATATAAGAAAACAGTTTTCTGTAGATGATGGTTGATGTTAGAGGTGATTGCTAGTTTTTTGTCTAACTCTTTGTATTTTCTATAATGCACACTTACTACTTTAGTCATCAGGAAGAATTTTATGTATAGCATTATAATGTCACTTGTTTTGTAAAATATGTATTTCCTTGAATCAATTTATTGAAAAATAAGAATGTAATTCATACATAGTTTTTGTGCAGTTTTTTGGGGGGAGTGAGTAGGGGGACAGATAATACCAAACTTTATCAACCAATTATTTATATGAACTTGACTAATAAATCTTTTATCTTAACACAACTTCTACCTGGCAAAAAAACAATTGGAGCAGAATAAGTCACTCTCTGGACTACTTTCACATTCCTGCCTCACTCTTTGTTTATTTAAAAGACAAAAAGTGTTTCTACAGTCTGAATTACTTGATTAATTTTCTTAATTTTGCCTTTTACATTTTATGCATAGACTATAGAAAAGGTAAAACTTATTATTTGTTAGTAATGTATGTATGTGGTACAATGTGAAAATTTTGATGATACTAAAGAAAGTTAGCAATTCTTTTGAAAATCGTCCTAAACTTTCTAAAGAAAATTTTCTAAAAGCAGATGAAGAGAAAACTGGGACATACAGTCTTTTATTCCCATGTAATGTATGAACTACATCCTTTTTAGTGAATATTTTCTCATAAAGGGAAAAAGCACGTCTTTACCTAGGTAAACGCTTGGAGGATACGTGTGTGTCACGGAACAGTATTTGTACTGTTTGGTTCTGATGAAATGTAACCTCGGCGCTTGGCTCTTGCCAGCATCGTTCTGTTCTTTTCCGCCTGCTTTCGACAAACCTGAGTGCGTGTCCAGGTGCGGTGTGCGGGCGCGATGTGACCGGTCATCGCCCGTGACTGTGCCCGTTGATGTTCCCCTGCTCTGCAGAGGGCCCTTGCCTCGTCCACACAATCACTGGAGACTTGCTGAGAGCCCTCGAGGGACCGGAAAACTGCTTGTTCCCGCGCTTGATTTCTGTCTCCAGCGAAGGCCACTGCATCATCTACTACGAGCGCGGGCGGTTCAGCAATTTCAGCATCAACGGGAAGCTCCTGGCCCAGATGGAGGTCAGCGACGCGACACGGGTACGTGCGCACGCGGCGCGGGGCCGGAGCCATGGGCTGAGACGCGGCTGTTTTACACTAAACGACTCATAATACATCTCTCTGGGGTCCAGACAAATGTACAGTGGTTTGTAAAAGCATATAGATTCATGTGGATGGATGCTTTGAAAAACTCAAAGCTCATTTAATATCAAGTAATTAACGCAATGAATTAGACTTTGGAGATGACAGCTGTTATTTGGTTAGAGGTCTGACTTAGGGAGACTTTCTTAGGCTCCTCTTACAAACAGTTCCTGCACTGCACCCCCTGACATTAAAAGCTAGTTTATTGTCAATGAATCTTAACTTTCGAAACCTAGACCAAAATTACGTACCCAATTGCCCATGACACACAAATGAATTTTAATTGCTGGTTTATCATTATTAAAAACTGTTTTGAAATATGCTTCTGCCATTTGTTCTAAAAGTCTTGATGCTGTTAATATTCTTTGGGACTTCTGTTATTTTATAATCTAAATTGGTTTTAATAAGATCTTTTGTTTACGTAAGAACTTTGATGAATTGCACATTGGAAAGTCTATTATAAAACTTAGATGGATGGCTAAAAGCAGATAATAATGACAAGGGACCTGTAGTAAGTACATTTCAGTAGTGACTGTTGGTCATTTGGGAACCACGGAGAGAAACGGTTGCTTTTCTGCCCTGTCTGAAGGCCATTCTCCTGAGTAGCGATGGCCAGAACCTGGTGACCGGAGGGGACAATGGTGTGGTGGAGGTCTGGCAGGCCTGTGACTTCAAGCAGCTGTACATTTACCCCGGATGTGACGCTGGCATTAGAGCAATGGACTTATCCCATGACCAGAGGTGAGCCACGTCGGGGAGAATGTGATCACTTAAGAACTGTCTTCGGAAGTTCTTTATATTTTACCCAGGGTGAAATGTGCTGTGAATAAGAATGCAGCATCCAGATGAAAGAAAGACAAGCGCAGAAAAGGGTAAACTGAGGAGAGGAGTAAGTACCCTAAGAAGGGATTCTGGTAAGAAGGGAACAGAGGAAGAGAATAAGGGGGGGGGGGGGAAGAAATGGGTCTGAAGAAAGCCAGGCACAGCCAGATGCTGCCCCAAATGTGAAATTATCCCCACCAACTGCTCTGTCCTCAGATCCTTGCCTGGTCTCAGACAGGCCTCCTTGGTTTACATTATGTGGAAGAGACACATTTTTTAAAACAGAAGTGAGTCTCAGCTTGAGGCATAAGTCTGACTAATGAATTTCAGCCAAAGGCAGAGCGCAGACCACAGCTGGCCTCTGCTTTAGGCGCTCGTTACTTGAAACAGTCCCAAACCCCCACTTTCTTACTCACGTATCTCTCATTTATGTGATTAGGTGGTATGTTACGTATTTCCCTAATACACTGTAATCTTTTCTTGGGAGGAGTTGATTTGGATGTTAACTAAGTGATATGATTTTCCAGTTTTCCTCAGTTTTCAACAGGAGTTTGTTATTTTCTAAAATTTGCCTTTGGGTTTATTATAAAGTGAAAAGAGTATTTGGACTATAAAGTCTAAAATTTCTAATTTAAAAAATAAAACTATAATCTGAATATGGTAATTTCTCATTTTCTGCTATATTTTAACAAATAAGAAAAGCTTATTAACCAACTTATTTCACTATTTGTATATTCTTTATAAGAGTACTGGTTTTAAAATATTATAAATATAAAGGCTTATATAATAAATTTAACAAAGCATCTTCACAGTATAGTAAAATGGTACTGAAGTCATCGAGAAAAACAATGGACTTTAAATTAGTTTGGGGAAGGGATATTTGATCTGCAGCCCAGCCTGTTTTAAAGAAGATTTAAGCAGCTTATTATTAGAGTGTTCCAAAATGCTATAGTCCTATATTCATGATAAAGGGGAATGGTTTGCTGTGTAATTACTTGTGTATACAGGGGTGTTTCGAAAGTGTTTGATATTACATGTGTTTAAAAATTCTCCCTGATAGTCTTATTCATTCCCATATTCACATGGCAAACGTTTGTTGCTACCATCATGGATTAAGTACTGTGCACAGTCCTGAGGGTACATGACAAGATTACTGACCCAAAGAGCTCAAATACTCATTATGACTGTATATGAGGGAGGCAGGAGCAAAAGAAGGAAGTGATTCTCTCTTCTTGAGGGGTGCAGAGGGCAGGAAAGTCTTTGTAATAAGCTCTTTATCCTTCACTCGGCGTGGGGAGAGAGTGGAGGAGAGATGGTAGGCAGAGCTCATTCATGCTAGCAGTCTCCAGAGGAGTGAGGAAAGACACTGACCAACTTTCTATCTCTTTTTCAATCTCATCCTTAATTTCAGTCATTCTTACTGTTTTATGATGTCCCTGATATATGTTGGAACAGTAGCACATGACATGCACATAAGTTACAGATTGACAGAGCAACATATGGTGAGGCTACTCAAAAAGTGTTCATCTGATGAGTTGTCCGATCGAAAGTTAATCAGCAGTTGGTCTGGCCGTCCAGGTGTTGGTGGGATTGATTCAGCCTCTCTCAGGAGAACCAAGAATAAATTTTCATCCTCTCTCAGTGCACAGGATTAAAACTTGGTGAACTTTGAGATCGTGCTGTTGTTTAGTAGGAAGTAGAACCACGTCAGGGATTTTGTGTCTCTCTTAACTACTGTCTCTGCTTTTCCAGGACTCTGATCACTGGCATGGCTTCTGGGAGCATTGTAGCTTTTAATATAGATTTTAATCGGTGGCATTATGAGCATCAGAACAGGTACTGAAGACAAATGAAGAACCAAAAGCCAAGTTCAAGCTGAGAGCACAAGTGCTGTGAGGAAAGGCAATATCTCTGGTGGAAAAAACTCGTCTACATTGACCTCCGTTTGTACATTCCATCCCACCCAGCAATAGCTGTACATTGTAGTCAGCAGCCATTTTACTTTGTGTGTTTTTTCACGACTGAACACCAGCTGCTATCAAGCAAGCTTATATCATGTAAATTATATGAATTAGGAGATGTTTTGGTAATTATTTCATATATTGTTGTTTATTGAGAAAAGGTAGTAGGACGTGTCACAAGAGACTTTTGACAATTCTGAGGAACCTTGTGTCCAGTTGTCACAAAGTTTAAGCTTTGAACCTAACCGGCATCCCATTTCCAGCCTCTTTTCAAGCTGAGAAAAAAAAAAAAAACCCACGTTTGATACTTTGTACATCAGATGCATCTTATTTAAAGGGATACTTTTGTAAAAGTGAAACCTTGTATAAAGAACAAAACGTTTCTTAATTTTATTGTGGAGTTACAACTTGCATGTTCTTTAATCCTGATGTCTTGATGGAACAGGTGCATTCATGCTAGGAAATCGTAAGATCTGTCCAAGGACACAGCTTGTATGAAAGGATTGAATTTGGACTCAGTTAGTAATTGTTGACATTTTCACCAAAATATGGTTTGCACTTTTTAATCTAAATTCATCCCTTCTAAGTGAAATTTGCTCATAAAGCATTTGGATACTAAGCCATTACTTGCCATTTGGGGTACTTTATACAAAGAAAATTCAGCCCTACCCTTCATAATTTGAAGACACAGCAGAAAGGGGGCTTAGGGATGAGGTCCTGGTTTTGTTGTATAAATTGGAGTCCCGATCGTTAGTTCTGTAGTAATGACTTCCTAACTCCTGGGCAACTCTTCCAGAGTCATCCTGCTGGCTTAGTATGTGTACATTAGGGGAGGAGAATCTGATGCTAACTTTTGTTTGCTATTTTTTTTTTCTCTCTCTCTCTCTTTGGTTCTTGAATAGCTTAGTTTCTTTACTAATAAGTCAGACTTTATTATAACAATAACTGAAGTTATTCTTTTAGGTTCTTGTGAAATTCTCACCTAACGCCACATTCTTAAGCCTAAGGCACTTCATCTTTTCTGATATACAATGATGGCTGTCAAATGATTTTCCATACATTGTACTGATCAAGTTACACACCCAGGGGTATATACACTTTATTCATGTTTCTTCTTTGTATATTTGGTGACTGTATCGTCATAGATGTACATATTGTGTCGGTAGGGCTATGAGGCATGTTACAGGAATGTAATTTTCTCAGAATTTACACTCACTTGCAGTCCTTTATTTAAAAAGATAAAACAAGATAATGGGTTCTTTGTATTGGCACTTTGCACCAGAAACATATCATTATTTATTGATGTGATTACTTATTTGTTATCCACCTTGTACTAGTAAGTTTTAGCACTGAATTCCTTCTTCATTGTTGTTTGTATTTATGAGATTCTGAAATTCTGGGGGAATCGGCGTAATGATTAAGTTATTCATCACCAGGCTGTAAGCAATATCTTGAGTTTTGTAGCTTAGAATTGGGAAGATAATGAACATCTGGAAGACAAGTTCATTTCATCTCGAGATCATGGTGAAATATTTTGGATATATAAATTCCTTAAGCTATTGTAACCATGTTTTATTGCAAAGATGTAAAATATGCCAGATGTGTGTGAGTTGGAAATCAAAAAAAGAAAAATAAAATATGCAAAGAATTCACTGATTGTTTCACATTTCGTTGGACACTTCACTTCCATGCATTCATTATGTTGTCATACAAGTTTAAGAAATCAGCGTCACCTCGTATAAAGGCCGAGAGCATCTAAGAACATGAAATAGAGTCCTAATGAGGTCCTGTAATTTGCTGAAACATGAGCTGCTCTGCTTGGTCATCTGGCAGGGATTCGGGGCACCAGTGACCAGAGGCAAGCAGCCCTTGTTGTTTCTTCTGCATGGTCCACTCTGGGGGTTTGTTTCATGTAAAAGGAACTAAATGCAGGTGAAGGGTGTAAAGACCTATTATGTGAAAGTTACCCAGTAATGCTGTTTTCATTTGAGCCATGCTTTCTAGAGTTGATCACTGACCAGGCATGATGCAGGCGGGACGGGCAGCAGCTGCAGACCGAAGCAGGCGGGTGGCAGGAGCAGTGCGGAGGGGGCTTCGGTGGCTCACAGCAGCCTGGGCCGGCCCAGGGCGTGACAGACTGCAGGTGAGCTTCCATCCGCGTTCTCGGGACAGAAGGACACAACCAGCAGTAGCCTAAGAAGGACTTGCTACCATCTTTCTCCATCCCATCCCCAGACCAGACACCTGTCAGTCACCACCAGTCCAGGGTGGCTCCCTCATCCCAGCCCGTCCTACAGCCCATCAGCCACTCATCGGTGTGTTACTACCTAGAGATCTCTTTAAACCGACTGCCCCTCTTCCAGAACCATCATCTCGACTGACACCAAAACCACCTGACCAGAATCTGGGCCTCACATCGGACCCCTCCCACCATACTCCACACTGCTACTGGAGGGTGTGGCTACACCCCAGCCCAGTCATCCCACCACCAGGCACCCTGAAGTGGCTTGCACATGTTCATAAACTCTGGTGGGTGAAAAATCACCTGGGGAGCTTATTTCTCATAGCAGAATCTAGGGCCCCATCCCCCAGGTGATTCTGATGTGGGTCACCCTGGGCACGCTGTCAACAATGACAATGTGAGGGGTGCAGTCCAAACTCAGTAGAGGAAACATTCTCACCTGTCCCTCCCTTGGCACCCTGCACCTCAGGCAAACCCACCTCCTTACACGTGGCTGATCACCACCCTGTACCTTGGTCCCTAGTATCATCTCCGCCCAGAGAGCTCCTTTTAGCTGGCACTACCTGGTGGAACTCCTTGTTGCAAATTGACCTAAACCAATTTGGTCACACACAATCTTTTTGGCAGGTAAAGGTAAGTCCCCAAACCCCACATCCTCACTATGTTATGAGGAAAACAATTTTCAGGTCCAATTTCTGCCACATTTGGAGATATTTTCATCCAACACATTTCATCTAACTCATTTTAGGAAGCAAGCATGAGCTCATTCATAGAACCCTTCTGTGAGCGTGGGAAGACCAGTGTCTTTCTAGGTGATCTGACAACCGTTTACATAGAAGACACACTGAAAACACATGCACAAATATTCTAGAAGCAGGGTCCCATTAGCCTTGTAATGCCACCAGCAGCCGGAATCCTCCACCCTAGTCGTTTACGCATCAAGCCTTGGCCACCACCCCACGAGCACAGGCTAGGGACCTCAGTAGATTTCTACGCCTTGGTCATGGGGAGAAGGGAAAGGTCTCTACAATACTGCAGCCTGTGTATATTGAATTCACATACATTAAATACCACTAATTTCATCAGTGGTGCTAATTAAGAAGCCAATCATTTCCCTACTGAATACTCAGTCTTAGCTTTCACTACCATAAGCCATAACGCTTCTAGTCTCCTCTGAGATAAGGAAGCTGGAGCCCTGGTCCTTGACTTCACATTGACTTTACTGACTAAATGATCTGGAGTGTAAATTTCTGATTAGGGCGACTGACTGGCCCCTAGCATGCAGTCCATTAACACATACTGTCACATTGTCTATACTGGTAAATTACATCATAAAACTTCTACGATTGTCATGGTCCCATCCCTCCTCTGCGAGGCTTCCCCTGACCCCTGGGTTAGCTTCCTCATACCTGGTTTGTCCCTGTCACTGAGGAGTAGTGCATTGTCACAGCTTACTTGCCTCTCGTTCCTGTGAGCTTCTTAGCAATGTGACTCTTCTATCTTGTGGCCTTAGGACAGTGTTGGATTCAGAGTAGATTGTCAATAAATGTAAATTTGCTAAATCTATGGATAAACATATGAATACGAGATCCCTGGGCAAAGTAGGCAGGAATGCTCAAGGGCCCACCCTCTTCCCACTGCCCTGATAACCGGAAGCCTCAGGCTGCCCTGTCCTGCCCTGCACTGTGGCCCTTCCAGAGAGCTCCACTCTCCATTTACCACCACAGGTGGTTCCATGTATTTTTGCCTTAGGCTTATTTGCCGTAAACATCTTTTCCAGGGATGTTTTTGCCACGTAACTAATTGGTCATAAAGCAATTTTGCCATAGAAGATAATGAAAAATTAAAAGCGGCATTAGAAAGGACATAATGAAACACGAACTATCATCAACAAAATTTAAAAGACTTGCGAAACACAGATACTTGAATACATTTAAAACGTTCATAGATTCATGGCAATACTGCTCAAATACCTGATTTTATTTTGGAGGTTTTACCTAAACACTTGGATTTTAAGTCTCTCATTCGTACATTCGTAGTTTTTATACTTTTTTTTTTTTTTTTTTTTTTTTGCTCGTTGATTTATCCCCTCTTTTGGCACCGTAGTTTTTCGCTGAAGTGTCTTCCTACCTTAAAAGATGTATCAGCTATCAGTTCCCAAGTAGTAGGATGCATATTTGTAACTGAGCTTTGTTACAAGGGTAGTGAAAGCCGTGGACGCTGCCCTGTGTTCGCAGCATATTGTCACATGTCCCACGTCTGTCGATAGACTTTACAAAGTTCTATGGGAGATGTGGGTCCAATTCCACATCTTCCAGGTCCTCAGCCTCTTTCTCCTCCGATGTAATATGGTTCAGAATAAGAAACCAGCCCTTGGGCACATCGTCATCACCTGTCACAATTTTTGCATTATGTGTGTTAAACCAAACCGCCAACCAGTTCGCTTATGTTTTACGGCCAAATTGCCTTACGGCCAACTAGTGCCGTAAGGAAGGTGTTTGCGGCAGAGATGTTTACGGCCAACACGGACCGGTCACAGCCGCGGGCCTTTCCCATCAAGGTTGAGCGAGTCACCGATTATAATAATGCCCAAGGCTACGAAAGAAGGAACATTTAAATGTTTAAGTGGCTGCTCTTTCCCCACCTTAATCCCGTGGGAAGAAGCAGGAGCTGACAGATGATTTGGGGTAAGAGCTTCTCTTGATGTTCTGGCCGATTCAAGCCACTGAAGGGCAGGGGCCCCCTAACTAGCTCCACACTCGAAGTAACTTTTAAGTTCTCTTCTCAGTGAAAGTGGGGACAGTAATACCTGCCTTGTGCTGTTTATAGCATAGGTCAGGCTTCATAGAGCTCAGAATGTGGCCATCGCCTTCCAGAGTCTAGTGGGCGTGCTTCATTTTCGCCTTCTTGGCATCCCTTGCCCTGTTTATCTGCTATGTATCTTTCTGGGTTAACTTTTCCTCCCCTTCCTGTCATGTGGTTTTGTTTTGTTTTGTTTTGTTTTGTTTTACTGGGACCCAATCCCTGGGACCTCCTGGACCCATTCTTTCCCCCCGTGACTCCCCCCACCCCCGCTCTGATGACCTCAGTGATTGTTCAGGGTAGATCTACCAGTGACCTTCCCTGAACTTTTTATACTCTGAAGTGATGGAGAGAAGCCTCTTTCCTCTGGTGTCACTGAGAAGCCATGAGCTGTCAGCAACCAGTTCTCCATTACTCCATTTAGAAAGCCCATTTGCAATAGTTGAAAATAAAGCTGTGAGAGATGACGGATGGAACAGGAGCACGTGTCTGCCAGCCAGAGTTCCCAGGCACCCAAACTGCCTTCGTTCTTAGAGATGTCCCAGTTCTGGTCCCCTGCTTTAGTCAATGGCCAGTGAATACTCTCCCCACCCCAAGTTGATCCAAGCTGTATTTTTTGGAGCTTGAGAACAAATCAAAGCATCCTGAATTAATACAGTTCCTGCCCTCAGCTCCCTAGGTCTGCCAGGAAAACTGCGACAAAACCAGATGTGGTAGTAAAGCTAAGCCTACTCCTAGTCTAGGTATGACCTCGCAATCGCAGTTTAGGTAAAGATCCAAAAGAAATGCCTGCTTCCTTCCATCAACAAGTCATGGGAAAAGAATGCTCTTGGCAGCTTTGCTACATTTATTATTATTATTATTATTATTATTATTATTATTATTATTATTATTATTATTATTATTATTATTATTTTAAGGGGAAGGATGTAATCAGGTTTATCTATTTATTTTTAGAGGAGGTACTGGGGATTGAGCCCAGGACCTTGTGTATGCTAAGCATGCACTCTGCTACTTGAGCTATACCCTCCCCACTGGCAGCTTTGTTCCTGATAACCAAATGTAGGTGTTGATTTAAAATCCCAGCACAAAAGAGTACATACTCCATGTTATATAAAGTACAAAGACTGGTGAAACTGATACATACTGTTAGAAATCAGAATAGTGATTACCTCTGGCGGGAGATAGTGACTGGTAAGGGCCACGCAGGGGCTCCTGGGCACTGGAGTTCTATCCTGGAGTGTTGGGCTCCTCATGAGGTGCGTGTGTGATCCAGGTACATGTGTGATCCAGGTACATTCACTTTGTGAACATTCACCGAGCAGTACAGTGAAGATGTGTGTCCTTTTCTGTGTGTACATTATACTTCAATTAAAACATGTACTTTTAAAAGTTAAAAATATGCCCTGCCTCACACTGGCTCCTGTGACCACCCTGAGTTTGTTACCCCTGAGCCGGTCCTGTTCTCAGAGCCAGTGACCACCATCACCACCTGCTCTTTTCCCCTGTGGTTTTTAGGTCTGCCATCTTGGCTGCCCTGCCTTGATGAGCTCTCTTTTTCTTCTAACGACAGCCTTGGCTCCATGCCTTCTCCTCCAGGAAGCCCCCTCCCCACCCCTGCTCCCTGCCGAGTTGGTGCCCGTCTCTCTGCGCACGGGTTTGCTTGCACACACCTCTCCTTTGGCGCCATCTCCCTGTATCCTCACTGCTCACTGACACACATCTCCCTTCCACTACATGACAACTCAACTGCCAGGATTTTTCTTTTTGGTGTTGCAGACATTTAGCACAAAACCACATTGTCACTGTCATTTATGTGTCTGTATTTCCCACTGGACTGTGAACCAACATGCTAAACCCTTGAAAATATGAAAACAAATGAATAAGTAAATGGATGAATCATGTGAGAAAAAGGAATGGTAAACTTGAGACTTGGGCACTTGGGTCTGAGCCCTAGCTCCCCTGCTTCCTGAGCTCTGGGACCTTGGGCAGGCTGTCAAAACTTTCTGAGGCTCAGCTCTTCAGGTGTGCAAGAGAGAGAGCCCTGTGCAGGCTGTGTGCTTTCCAGATCACAAAGCACTGCCTATCGGTGAGGTCTCGCCCCTGAACAATGAAGCCCTCAGGCACCAGGTCGAGTGTTTTTCTGACAAGGCCAAAGCGCACGGGAGGGGCTGCGCCTGGTTTTTGCTGGAATCTGTGCTCTCTGTGGGAGAGGCTGAGCCACAGCTTCCCGCCACCACGTGCAGACAGAAATCTGGATTTCGGTTCTGATCAGCACCTAGTAAGAAGGAAAGATTTTGTTTGGTTTGGTTCTGTTCCTTTGTGGTGCCCCTTCCCGATCACACAGAAACAAAAACAGGGGGCCACTTAGTGTCACTGGGGGAGCCAGCTTCTTAGCAGGGCCTTCTCTGAGTGATCGTTCTCTCAGATAATGAGATGTTTTTCCTGTTTGCATCTAGGGCCAGAACCCTGGTAGGGAAAGCTGTAATTTGAAGCTCTGACACCTCTGTGCTCACTTCCCTCCCCTCTGGTGCTCTGGTGACAAGAGAGTCCCCAGGGGGCCATTCTGAAGGTAGCACCCCTCCGGCTGAAAGTGACCTCAGGAAGAATCAAGCTCTCTCTCCACGCCTGGGAGAGCTGGGGTGCCGGGCCCTGGGCCCTTGGGGTTGTTGTCGAAGGGCTGGTCTGCTCATCTCCTTTGTCCTGCTTGGACGCTGACGGCCAGAGAGGTCATGACCTCTCCCTCAGTTGACCACACAGTTTGTGGATTCCCATCCTGCTCCCCTGCCCTCCATCCTACACCCAGGGCTGGAGAGTTTGGGATGAGGGAGGCCCTGGGCACTCTGCCAGTGTCACCAGCTGCAGGTGACCATGGTCAATCTCCCCCACAGGGCAGGGGAGATGACAGGCCTCATGCCCTGCCCCCACTGCCATGTAATTAGACTAGCTCTTCCCATGCCTGATCTGAAGGCCCAGGATGAAGATGCCATTGGTCTAAAGCAAAATCAAAGGCCAGAGATTGAGTTTGTCCTAAAGCTAAAGTCACTCAAATATTCTTACCCTCAGGTGATGCCTTTTCTTTATGCTAAACATTTCCTTTCAAAGGAAATTGTGGAATCTGTAGACAATCACGTTTCATGCCCTTCTTGGTCAAATAAAGTTAGCGCCTGAAACATTTTTGAGAAGCTCTTTCCTGAAATCCCAAAACCCATTTTTGACTCAGCCCTGACCTCTTCCCTCAGGAGCAGAGCAGACCTGAAGTCCGAAAGAGGCCAGAGGCACAGTGGGCACCAGCCAGGGGTGCCAGCTTCTGTCCAGCGTGAAACCAAACCAAACCAACTCTTTCTTTCTGAGCAGATGGTTAAGCAGCACTGAGATCCAAATGTCTGTCTCCTGGAGGCTTAGCCTCACCCGCAGCGAACATAGATTTCGTTAAAAATCCCCTGCTGCTCCTGGGAGGGCTCCCTGTCCACACCCCCATCCAGTCCTGAGAGGCAAGGAAAGGGCTTGCAGAGCCAGGATGGAGGGTACAAGCACCCCAAATCCTGGCCCTGCAAGCAAGTCCTGCCCTCACTTCCCTCCCAGGGTCACAGAAGGAGAAGGAACACATAAGTGTCCTAGAGAAGTGTCCCCTCCATCAGCAGACTCCTTACTTATGAGCAGAGGGAGTTCTGGGCAATTGAAACAGAAACATGATTTGTGGGAGGGACCAGGTAGCCTCCTCCAGTTCAGGCTGGATGGGACCTCCCTTCCCAATGTCGGGTCAAATATGAACACCGTGGTGTAAGTGCACTGCTGAGCTGGCACCAAAGGAAAGACCCCCAGAGGTAGGCACCAAGGGCAAGTGGAAGCCTGGGTCTCCTGCAAAGGGTGGCTTCCAGAAGAAAGGAGATGACCAGGCAGCCGTGCCCAGGGCCTGGGGGTGGCCCAGAGGCCCAGGAGCCAGCAAGCAGTAGTTCTGCCCGAGGACACAGGCGTTGCAGGGTTTTGTTGGGGTGCTGGTTTGTTGTTCTTGCTTTGTTTTGTTTCGTGTGAGAAAATGGGAGACCTGTGGCTTCCTTACAGAGACGGGGTTGTTGAAACGACAGGGCCCGAGGGTGAGGATGATAACATTCACAAAACACCTGTCCATACCGCAGGGCTTTAAAAATGGAAAATAACAGGAAGAAGAAAGAAAAGCAACTATGCCAACCAAAATCATGACCATGGCTGCTGTGACTGAATGCAGATTCACTCAGAACTTTCTGGGCAGTGCCAGGAAGAAACAGAAGGGGGACGCTCGCCCACACCTGCAGTGACTGACCAGGAACAGCCCTGTTGAGGGCCTGCTGGGCGCCTGTGCGTCTGTGACTGAAACGCACAACAGCCACACAAGGTAGGCACCGTCACCCCCGTTGTTCATGGAGCGAACAGAGGCCCAGAGAGGCTGAGGGTCTTGCCGAAAGTGACATACAAAAGTTTCTGAAATTAATTCCTCTTTATATATGGGACACCGAGAAATCTAAGGCTCAATGTTTTTACAGCACAGGAGAATGCAGTTTTTATTTTACTTTTCCTATAGTAGCCAAGTTCTGTGCGAGGCTCTGGGTTCAGAGCAGCAAGCAAATTCCTCAGGGGTGACAGTGCAGTGGGGAGACTAAGGGGCCACTCACTTCAGTCCCAAGTACAATGGCTGTAAGGAGTGCAGGAACTGGGTGAT
Organism: Camelus ferus; assembly: GCF_009834535.1. Taxonomy (NCBI): domain Eukaryota; kingdom Metazoa; phylum Chordata; class Mammalia; order Artiodactyla; family Camelidae; genus Camelus; species Camelus ferus. Next base: position 14,924,807 of record NC_045709.1, on the reverse strand, counting down.
CCAGGTCTCCATTCCGTGGTGTTACAGCATGGGATACTGTTACCAGGAAAAAGGAAATGAGAATTGCCTCGGTTCTTAGTCACCGGAAAAAAAAAAGAATTTTTTACAAGAGACAAAAAGCATGATATAAGCGAGATTTTTATTGGTGAATTAAAAAAATTGTGAAAGCTGGTACACTTCTGAGAATCGGGAGCGGGCCAATCTAAGAGAGGAACAATGGCGCCGTTCCTTTGTTTTTCCTGTTTTTATATCCTGGTTTCATGATTGATTGATTGATTGACTGACTGACAACTCAGGTTCCCTGCGCTCTGGTTGATTGTCAGCTCAGGTTCCTTGTGCTCTGGTGAATTGACAGCTCAGGTTCCTTGTGTTCTGGATTTTCCCTTTCCCCTTCCCCCTCTCAGTGCTCATTTCTATCTAAACTACCTAACAATACCACAAAAGCTGTGTTGATGTTGATACTTTATTCTTAAATAAGCTACAACCAAACTATAGCTAAATAACAATATTCCGAACTAGTCCGCAGTCTCTGTTCTTGCTAAGAGAAGTCTAAGGTCCAGCCCGAGGCTCCTGTGTCCTTTCAGTGGCTTTCTTCACACGGGATGATCAGGGAAGAGACTCTAGGCTGAAATAAATTGTCCTAGGCAGGAGAGATCAGAGCCTCAGGGACTGGCTTCAGTTTGAAGAAAAACTGACGGGTGGAGTTGAGAAGGGAGGGGAGGGAGGGGAGGGGATCGACCCCTTTGGGGAGAAGGGCAGGGTCTGGCTCCAAGTGAAGGGCTGGGAACTGGATCAGGGAACTTCCTCCTCTTTGCTCCCCTCCCCTCTCCCTCCCTGCTTCCTCGTCCCCTCCTTTCCTCTTCCCTCAATGTCCTCTCTCTCCTAATCCCCTCACCACACCCTCCTCCCATTTGCTTTACTGGGTCTTTCTGCCCCACCCTCATTCTGACTCTCCAGCCTATGAAAGTAGGTTGGAACCTAAAACTGCTTGGAGGAGACATGAAAAAACTAAAAAGATGGGAATTAAATTGAGGTCTTCTGGGAAGGGTTTGAAACTGAGAGAGGAAGTGACCAGAGCACTTTCTAAACATGTGCACCTTTGTTCAGCTTGAGACTAAAGACACTATGTTTTTATTTTATGTAAGTGAACATCAAGATCGTACTCTGAGAAGTCAGTATTGCATCAACAGAAGTACCAGCAACCCTGTTCTTAAATAGCGCATGGTAAGCCAGAGCCTCGGAAGCCAGCCGATCTTGTGGTCACGGCTTCAGTACAGTGGTGGGCTGAGCGTGGGGAGCAGAGAGGGGCCTCCTGCCTAGGGCTGAGGCTGGGGAGGGCTGCCTGGAAGTGGTGGTGACAGGAAGCTGCGACCTGAAAGCTTCCTGAAAGAAGAGGATGGGAGGGAGGAGAGGTGGTGACCTCCCACTTTGGGGGAATTGCTACTCCTTCGGTGTCATGGTTTCACACAGGAAGTGCGGCAAACAAAGCTAGCAGGCTCTTCAGCGAGCACTTAGCTCTTAGAAGAACGAGTGTACAGCCCAGAAGGCGTGGTTCCAATCGGATGATCCTGGAAGTGGATATTACATAGTGCGCACTCCGCCCTTCAGAACTTGAGGGGCATCCCACAGCACATCTGGTCCAGGCAGCAAAGTCTCTGCTGTGTCCCCCAGCTCTGAGCATGTGGGTTTTCTCTATGGACTCAGAAATGAGTGTTGGAAAACGTAGCCACCTGTGTAGGGTGGTGAGTCGTGGGTTTCCTAACTCCTAAGTTTCGCAAGTATGTTTTAATGAAGAAGGAACAAGTGATGTCTTTCTGGTTATGAAAGCCTGCTTTCCTCCTCATCACTAGCATGGATTTTATTGGCTTCCAGACAGGGGCCTCCTCCCCGGTTCTGTAGGGATGCTGAGCACAGAGCTTTCTGAGGGAGCTTGCCATGTGGTTGTGATACAGGAACAAGAGTTGGGGGACCGTGAAGATGACGGTGTCCCAGTTCCCAGTCAAATCCCTAGGACGTGCCCTAAGTGAGGGTCTTTAGCTTCACGCAGGAAAGAATTCAAGAGCGAGCCATAGTTGAGTAAAAGTAGGTTCATTTAGAGAGATGTCCGAGGGTTGGGGGACAGAGATGGTAACAGTAAAGGTTAAAGTAAAGGTAGAAACACACTCCACAGACAGAATGTGGGCCATCTCAGAAGGCAAGAGAGACTGAGACTGCAAGGTGTGGTGTTGCTAGTTTTTATATGCTAACAAGTGAGAGGATTATCCCAACTACTCTGGGGAAGGGGCAGGGATTCCCAGGAATTGGGCCACTGCCCTCTCTCTGATCTTTCATGGGTAGCCTCGGAACTGTCATGGCGCCTGTGGGTGTGTCATTCATCATGCTAGTACATTACAATGTATATAATGTAGCTCAAGGTCCACTGGAGGGCGAACCTCCCGCCATCTTGGGCCTCAGGGTCTGCTGGGAATTTGCTTTTCTGCCATCTTGGGGCTGATTGCTGTGTCATTCTTTTAATGGCCATGTCCTGCCCCCTTCTCTCCTGTCTCAGTTGATAGATCTGCTTTGCTATTCTTGTTATAAAAAAAAACTACCTCGTTGAAACTGAAGACCATACCCCTGGTTCTGCCCCTGGAAGCAGAACAAACTAGCACTGGGAAAATGAACAATCCCACTGGGACCAGGAGCTCCAGTTTTCCCTTACACAGTATCTGTTACTTATTGGAGAGACTTCAACATCAAAACTCTCACAATTCATTCATTAATAGGAGAATATCATCTTCCTATTTGATTTGACAGAGGGGCCTCCAATCAGTTCATCTAAAAGTAGAGAGAAAAAAAATCCATGTTTCACAGAACCTCAAAGATCTATCTACAAAGTCAGAGGATCACGAGTGTCTACACTGATGTTTGTATATAAAATGCAGATTTTAGAAGGGCATAGATGTTTGGTCCACAGACAGGCCAAGGAGAAACGCAAATCGTTGTTGCATTATCCTTGTCAGATTTCTGCAGTAGGTGAAAGGCAGTGTGGAAGTGGTCAGCATTTGGGAATGAAATCCAGTTGTTCCTTATATGTGGTGATGAGAAATCCAGACCCGAAGTTCTAAGGAGAAAACTGGCACAGGTTTAGAGGGAAAGCTGTTGAAGTAAATGAAAAGGCATGAGAGATTGGCATAGGGATATCAGGGTAACCCTTTGAGAAAACTGGGTTGACTACACTTTGAGTTTATAAGGAAAAACATATAATTGAAGGAGTAAACATTTTGGCAAAAACCAGAACAAATCATTTAAATTCTTTTTTTTTTTTTTTGGCAATATGGAGGTTTAGCTATTCAAAAACCATCCTACTACAAAATATCTAAAAATGTTGGAGTTGACAAAAACCTAAGGGAGGTCACTAGAAGCCAAAAACAAAACTGAGTCATGAATCCAGAGAGGTAATTTTATGAAAAATAGTACTACCCTAAGGTCCTTTGCCAATCTCCAGTTTCCAAGACCCTGTGCAGAACAAAAACTTTGGAACCAGAGTGAAGAGTTGGAACAGAGCCAGCCCTCCCCAATCCAATAAAGTATAAAACCAGAATTCCTATTCTTAAAATGAAAGGCTATCCTTAAAGTGACCTGAAAAAAAACAAAGTAATTTATCTGTTTTGCATTAGCTCAATGTAGAGAAAGAAAAAGAAAAAAAAAAAAACAAAACTGTCTCCATTGACAGTTCTTAATCATAGCCCAGCCTGCTACCTGCATGATTCTGAAAGCCCCAAACCAAGGTTTCAATTCAAAGAGGCCCCAGTTTGGGACTTTTCTAGGCACTTGAAAAAAATAAGTGCAAATTGTCCCTGGAGAAACAATTTCTTAGACTTTAGCAATTTCCCATGGTTAAATTTGTATGAAATACATGCGCGCGCACACACACACACAGACACACAGACACACAGACACACACACACACACACACACACACACAGCAGGAAAAATGCCACTGGGAGCAAGAATCAATCAAGCTGAATTAGACTTCTAAAAATTACAGATATTGGAACTGTCAGAATCAAAGTGTGTTAGAACTATTTAATATGCTTTATATTTTTAATATGTATTTTTACATTCTGAAATTCTGTTGGTTATTTTTAAGGACACCAAAAGGGGAAAGGAGAATAAATATAAAAAAGAATAACACGCTATCCAAAAGACCAGGCTGATTTCCAAAACAACCCAACCAAACCTCAAGGAAATAAAATGTAATTAGTAAAATATAAAATTTAACTGATAAGTTACACAGCAGATTAGACTTGGCAAAAGAAAGAATTAGCAAACTGAAATTTAAAATCTGAGGAAGTTGCCTAGAATGCAGTACAGAAAGCAAAGAATGAAATGATGAAAAATATAAAGACATGGAGAATAGAATAAAAACTTCTATATATGTCTTACTGAAATTCCAAGAATGGGAAGAAGGCAATACTCAAAGAGATAATGATGGAGAATTTTCCAAAATTGATGAAAGACATGAATCTGCAATGGCAGGAAACAAAATGAATCACCAGCAGGATAAATAAATACACATCTTGATAAATCTGGAAGATCCCAAAAGAGAAAAGACAGATCACCTTACAAGACCATCACAATGAGACAGAAAGGGGACTCCTCAGCGAGAAAAGCAAAGGAACCAGAAGGCAAAGGAATAACTTTTTCAAAATACTGAGAGGAAAATTACAACTAATGAAATATGATATATGATATATATAGCAAACCTATCATTCAAAAAATGAAATCAAGACATTTTCAGGTAAACAAAAACTGAGTGCGTAATCACAATAGACCTTCACAGATAGACTTAATATTCTTCGAGAAGGAGGGAAAGAATCACAGACAGAAAAGTATAACGTGCAGGAAGGAATCCTGTGAAAGGACAATGCAAACACATGAGTGAAACAGTACTGATAAGGGGTAAATGCTAAGGTGGAAACCAAGCTCTCGTTAAGTGGGGAGGCTGAAGATTGGCGGTTGTGCTGATTTGCTGGGGCCCATAACAAAGTACCACACGCCGTGTGGCTTAAACAACAGAAGTTCAACAACAGGAGTTCATTTTCTCACAGTGCTGGAGGCTACAAATCTGAGATCAAGGTGCCTGTAGGGTTGGTTCCCCCCAAGACCTCTCCCCTCGGCTTGTTGGTGGCTTTCTCCCTATGTCTTCACGTCGTCTTCCCTCTGTGCATGTCTGTGTCCTAATTTCCTCTTCTTAGAAGCACACCAGTCATACTGGATTAGGGTCCACCCTAATGACTTCCATGTATGTTAATTGCCTCTTTAAAAGGACTGATTCCAAATACAGTCACGTCCTGAGGGACTGGGAGTTAGGACTTCAACATATGACTTTTAGGGAGGGGGACACAGTTCAGTTCATCACAGTGGTAAAAGCAGGTTAGGATCCTTGCGTTGTCTTCTGAAAGGCTAGTCAAGGAGACTCAGTTTCTTGGGACCCACAAGTGGCCAAAACCAGGCCCATCTCCCTGCCTCATCAAAAGGAGCCATTGGCTGCCTGGAGGCTTGGAAAGCCCTCACCCCTTACTCTCCTTGACCCCACCCTCGGTCTGCAGTACACAGAGCTATAACACGGACGCATTCAAGAACTGGTTTTTGTTGCCCGCTTTAAAAAAATAAAATAAAAAGCAAGCAAGCCAGTGAACAGTCTAAATACAAAATTTTTCTTTGGGACTTTGTTCAGTTTCAGGTGGTTGATCAGATGGGGAAAGGTGACCAGGTCCTGGACCAGACATTTGTCCTGGATCAGTAAACCATCAGGATTGTCAGTGGGGAATCTCCTTCCACAACCTCCATTTAAATCTGTATCACAATCCACTGTGTCCCTAATGCCATCTTGTTTGTTAGCTGAAAACCTCACACCCCAGGTTTCCCTTTGCCATCTGTTATGCATTATATGTTCTGCTTAAGGAAAAGTAAAACTTAGATGTAATAAACTCAGGAGAGGTTTCATGGGTGTTACACTTGAAGTGTTACCTTCAACCTGCCAAGGCCTGTCTTTGTTTCCAGGTGTTACTAAGCCAAGAACTGGAGGACTGAGACCTGCCTCCTTGGAGGGAAGTCCTTGCAGGACCAGTGAAAGGAGAGCGCTCAGGGACTAAGCATTAGTGGCCTTGGCTTCTATTTTCCATGGCTGTTTGGAAAGCAGAAGTTAGAAAGAAGAGCTGTCTTTCTGGACTTCATCAGGGGGTGGCCCGTGTAAGAACGGGCACATAATGGCTTAAAAAAAACCCACCCCTGAACGTCTGCATTGGAGGGATGTGACATGCTCTCACACAGGGAGAGCTTGGGGTCAGACAGGGGCGTCTGTTTTCTGATGGACTCCAATCAGGAATTGCCCTTGTGCGGAAGAGCTGGTGAGGTAGAGCAGACGACGGACAGGCAAGAGCAGAGACTTGTCCTGCTCGCGAAGGGAATAATGAGTGGCCAGTTTCACATGTTCAGCAGAAAATACAGCAGGGAGGAAATCTCCTTAGAAATAATGTTCGTAAGATGACATTCTAAAAATGATCCCTAACAATTACACAACTAGGGACTGAGTTCTTCTGCAAGAAAACACATTCTGATGTACAGACCAGCCATTGCAATACGGGCCGGGCTGGGACAAGAGCAGGGGGACCGTATGAGGGGGTGAAGGTGGCCAGAATGTCAGTCTCATTCCCTAACTCACACCTGGGGAAGGATTTTCACACATTTGTAAATCAAGCAAGAAATCGAGGTGAATTTTATAATTCCACTGTGTCTTATTAGTAGCATTTTTTTTTACGTTACATGATTATGGTTTTCATTTCCAAGTGTGGGTCCAGCCATCTAATCTCTCATTTCTTACGTAAAGTCCTACGTTCAAGAAATTCTCCAGTTTTGCATAGAGACCTCTGTACAGAGAAATTTATGGCACTATTAAGGGCAAGGTCTGGTTCTCCAGATGGGGTAAAGCCAGGGAAGCAGCCCCAGACCAAGAGTCTCCAACACATTTTGCACTAATCAGCTCAGGCTGCCATAACAGAACACCACAGACGGGGGGCTTGAACAACAGAGATTTATTTTTTCACACTTCTGGAAGCTAGAAGTCTAATGCCAAAGGGCCGTGAGGGGTGGTTTCTCGTGAGGACTTCCTTCCTGGCTCGTAGACAGCCGTCTGCTAGCTGTGTCCTCACGTGGCCTCTCCTCTCTGCATGTTGTGGGGGTGGGAGGGAGTCTCCGGCATCTCTTCCTGTTCCTACAAGTACACCAGTCCTGTTGGACTAGGGGCCACCTGTATGACCTCATTTAACCTTAAGTACCTTCTTAAAGGCTCTCTCTCCAAATACAGCCACATTAGGGGTTAGGGCTTCAACCTCTAAATTTGAGGAGGATACAGTTCCATCCAAATCAAGAATATTGCTGTATGGAGAGGGTCACTTGTGACATTTGGGAAGATGACAAAACCCCAGACTTGTATATACCTCCCAGTTGAGAGGAAAAGCCTTTGCCTTCACAAGACATGGCTTTGCATCTTCTAACCACTTTACCTGCTGAAGTGATCTTTGGCAAGTTCCTTAACAGGGTCTTTGTGAGGGACACTTACTACATGAATATGTATACTCCTGAGCTCTACAAATGGAAGAAAATGAGCACATTGTAGTTCAATGGGACTCTTTCTGATCATTCTCTATGTTCCAGAAATGTACAATCAATACAATGTGATTGGGTGGGGTCAGATAAGGAACTCATATAGCTACAATACTGGTCATTTTAGGATAAAGTGACTTGAGTCAACTCGTAGTTGAAGAGTTTTTCAAGGTTAATTAATATTCTCATTTTGGTTCCCTTGCACCAAAATACGAATAGCTAGACAGTCAGAAATCATGTCCTTTGCCCTATTTCCCAAAGCTGCCTTCCTTTTCCTTCCAAAAGTGGTAAAAGATTAGGAGTAACAGTTAAACAAACTAGGGTATATATGTCTTTGTGGAAAGAAAGCAGAATTCACTTACTCAGTTAGTCATTTTTCTAACAATCAAACACTCCGTCCTGAAGCCCTTTAAACTGATACTGTGTTGAATGATGTTACTAATGTTAATTGACAGTTTGCTGGAAACTGTCTCTTAAAAACCCTCAATTTCTGTTCAAGACCTGTTTATTTTGTTACAGAATTAGAAATCAAGGAGGAACTTCCGGAAAGAAAAAAGTGTGTATGTGTGTGTACGCATATGTTTTGGCTTTTATACTAGGAAGGTCATTTGCAAGAGAGAGAACAAAAAAAGAAAAGAAAGAAGCAAGTAGAAATGAAATTAGACCTGTGTTTATACAGTTCTCCACGTTGGCTCAGGACTTATTTTTGAAAGTTTGTAAACTAGCCTTCCAGTTTAAATTGAATAAGTAGGTGCAGCTGAGTAAATGGGGAGACGCGGGTTTGTGGCCATGTGTTTTCACTTTAAAATTACATTGCAGAGGAACAGAGGGGGTTAGAAACGAAAATAAGAAAGAGATACAAGACAGGCTATGTTTAAAAGGAAAATGTGAGAAAACGAAGAGTCAAAACAGAAGTCCTCTTTGCTTGGCCCTAGGGGCCCGAAGTCACTCCACCCTGTTAGGGGAGGCAGAACAGCCTCAGAGCCATCCCTCCAGACCTGGGGGCGGATGCAGGAACCTGCAAGGCAGGGAATCCCTCACACCAAAAGGCGCGGTGCCGGGATGGGACTTTGAAAGGTCAGGAGACATTCTGGGATGGCCTGGATTAAAGACGTGTCCGTCTGGGACCCCAGGGTCTCCGCTGGGGAGTTGGGGGGAAAGTCATTCATCTCATATTAAACACAACCCAAAACTACTGACCTGTTCCTCAGTAGGTCAGGACAGTGACATCCTCTATAGCTACATGTTATGGGCTGATTTGTGTCCCCACCCTCTCTTCCCCTCCCCCAGATTCATACATTCAAGTCTCAACCCCCAGTATAGAAGATGGAACCATATTTAGAAATAAGGTCTTTAAAGGAGTGACTGAGTTGGGGGAGAGTAGAGCTCAGTGGCAGAGCATGTGCTTAGCATGCACGAGGTCCTGCATTCAATCCCCAGTACCTCCACTAAAAACAAAACTAAGTAAATAAATAAACGTAATTACCTCCCTGCCTCCAAAACAAAACAAACAAAAAAGAAAGAAAGAAAGAAGTGACTGAGGTAAAATGAGTCTCTTACGGTGGGCCTCAATCCAGTTTGAGCCAGAGTGAGGACACGGGGGAGATGGCCATCCGCACCCTGAGGAGATAGGCATCAGGAGAAACCAGCTCTGCTGGCACCTTGATCTTGGACATTCAGCCTCCAGAACTGTGAGAAAGTAAATTTCTGTTGTTTAAGCCCTCCGGCCCATGGTATCTTGTTAGGACATCCCTAGGAAGCTAATTTGGTGCTGAGGGAAACCACTCCCACAGTCCCTATTAAAGGTGGCTTGTTGTCTTGCCAGCACCAACCTGGAGAGAGTAATGTGGCTTCTCTCTCTAACAAGTGCAGTTGCTTAGTTTCTGCCTCAACTGCCCAGGGCACACTGTAAAATCTATCTGGACATTGTGTAATTACTCATGGACTTCTGGGTATTTCTAAAAGATTTCCCTTCAATTTATTCCAATAATCTGCAACATCTCTGTTACGAATTAAATTGTGTTCCCCCCCGAAAAAAAAAAAAGGTTTGCTGGAGTCCTAACCCCTAGTACCTCAGCGAGTGAATTTACTTAGAAATAGGGTCTTTACAGACGTAATCGGGTTAAGATGAGGTCATTAGGGCGAGCGCTAATCCAGTGTGACTGGTGTTCTTCTAAAGGGGAAATTAGGACACAGACGCACACAGGTAGAACATCACGTGAGGGTGAAGACAGAGAGCAGGGTGATGTTTCTGTAACCCACATTTCTAACAGGTTGCAGGCAAACCACCAGAAGCTGGGAGAGAGGCCTGGAACGGATTCTTCCTCCCAGCCCTCAGAAGGCTCCAACCCTGCTGGCACCTTGATCCCAGACCGCTGGCCCGCAGAGCTGTGAGACAGCACACGCCTGTGTTTCTGCCTTGCGGTGAGTGGCTGTTGTGGCCGCCCTCTCTTCCAGGTGCGGCTGTTGGATGGAATCACCTCCTGCGGTCCCAGTAGGGTCTGGGGTGGGGCTTGTCAGGTGTGAGGCTTGATACTTTGGCACGTTTGGTCTACAGGGGTCCAGCTGCCCCTTTGCCCCTTCAGAATCATCTCTCCCCCTTCCCCCACCCCGACTGTACCTGATGGTACAGTCTCCCCCACCCCTCATTCTGGCTCCTCTCTCTGGAATGCCCTTCCTCCCAAATGCCTTCCCCTCTCCCCCTTGTAGGCTTTATCTCAGTTCCCTTTTAGGAAAGCCTTCCTGAGAGCCTTCTCACCCCTCCCTAGGCTGGTGCCTGCCAGCCCTCTAAGGATTCTGTCTCCTTTGGACGCCCAACTCGAAGCCTGGCATGTATCAGATACTCAGTGTTCTTTGAAAGAATACATAAATGGAAAGTAATGTTGAAGGTGTAATGTAAAGACAGAGGTATTAATCCATTACTATGTAACAAATTACCCCCAAATTTACAGTTTATTCTTTTGACAGTCTCTGTGGGACAGGAAGTGAGAGCTGGGTCTCAGGCGAACTGTTGACTGGGCCGGGCTAAAAAATATGAAGAATCAGCTTCCTAGCTCACTCTAGTAGTTGCTGCAGGCTTCAGTCCTCGCTAACCTTGAGTGTCACCTCAGCTCCTCACTACCCTGTGGGCCCCTCCATGGGCTGCCTGAGTATCCCCAGGGCATGGTGGCTGGCTTCTCCCAGAGCAGGTGACCCAAGGCAGAGCCCAAGATGGCAGCCACAGGCTGTTTTGGGGTTTGTCTTCATGTGTTAGCTTCACTGAGGTATAATTGACAAATTAAAATGCACATATTTAAGGTGTACAACGTGATGTTTGGTAAACAAAAACACTGTGAAATGATCACCACCATCAAGCTAATGAACATCATCTCCATTAAACTTGTGTGTGCATGTGTGTGTGTGTGTGTTTATCTGTGATGAGAACACTTAAGATCTACCCTTGTAGCAGATTTCAAGTGTATACCATACAGTATTGTCAGCTGTAGTCCCGGGCTATGCAGCAGCTCCCTGGAATCTGCCCATCTCACCTAACTGAGACGTTGTGCCCGTGGATAAACACCTCCCGTTTCCCCCACCCCCAGCCCTGGCAACCACTGTTCTACTCTGAGCCGCAGACTGTTAACATCCTCATCTCCAAAGTGGTATAAAGTCACTGCTGTATCTGTGGATACAATGCGAGAGGTTCCTCAGGGTGTGCACACCAGGAGAGGGGGTCATGGGGGCCGTCTTGGAAGCTGCGTTCCGCTGACCTTCCCAGACCTTCCACTGATGGACTGGGCAAGGCTATTACCTTTGTGGGTCTCCTTAGCTAGTTTTTATCTGCATAATGACAGCTAATAACTGCAAGGTGATTGACTATTCAAGTGATGACATACGTTGTCCCACTTGACCCGTGCGTCAGTCTCCCGAGGCAGGGACTCCTGTTCCCACGTTCATGGGTGGGAAGCGGCTGGCTAATATTCAGGAGGTCTTGGACTCAGGTCTGCCTCTTTCCTGAGTACCACGTTTGTAATGTATAAACGGAGAGTGTTGGGCTCCACAGCCCCTCCCAGCTTCCCCTCCCAGGGAAGCACTGGGCTCTGGGGACGAGCTTTCACCCCGATGCTGCCCCTGCTCTTCTTGCTGCCGGGGAGCAGCTCTGCTTCCCTGGGCTCGTGGTGTCCTCAGCCCAGGCATGCATTGTCATCCTTCAGGAAGATTCTGTCCCTCTGACCCGACCCAGGGCCCCCTAGTGTTGCTAGGCCACCTGGCCGTGACACATGCTGAGCTAGGTCACCAGCTGCCACTCTCATTTCACCTTTCTTTCCAAACATTTATTTCTGCTATTTTGAGGACAGGGTTCTAGACTAAATAAGCCTGTGGTTTGTGGTCAGTTGTTGCAGGTCCGGGACACCTGACCACAGTTGGCCGGTCGGCAGAGGTCACCTTCCTCCGGAGGCCCTGAGCTTCCACATTGAGGGTCTGGTTTCCCCCATCCCTTGGCGACTGCATTTCAGGACTCTCCTGCTTTCTTTCCAAAATCCACCCCATCCACTCCTCGGTGACCAGGGCTGGTGGAGGCTAGAAGTGGCCTGCAGGACACATCTGCTCCCATGACGAGGCCTGGCCACTGGCAGCCACGGAGCCGCGTCGATGCCCCTACAGAGCAGAGTTTGGATGACTTTTTTCTTTGACATGACTGCTGCCTGCCCTCCCTTCTCTTCCTGTTCTTTCTCCCTCCTGACCCTGCTTTAGCAGGAAAAAACAATAGGACCACATTTAAACTTCAAAGAAGACTCCTGTTTCAAGATGCCACAGAGGCCCGGGCTCCTGGAGAACTCTCTCACCCTCTCTTCTGGGAACCCGAGTACAGAGCACATCTCTCCCCAACCCCGTGCTCAAGGTCAGAGGGAAGCCCAGTCTGTGACACACCTGAGGAATTCTAGAAAGTCGCGGCAGTCAACAGGAATTTCATGAGTGTCTTTGGCTCTGCGGGAGAACCTGCAAGGCAGATTTTGGAGGGCTGAGTTCATTGTATGAGGCTCCTGCAGCCACGATACGGGGCCAGGGAGGAGACGGTCAGGTTGAAAAGTTTCAGAGCTTTTCACTGTGCAGGTGTATTCGAACGTTGGCAGAACAACTGATCCCCAGCAAGTGTTATGGGACAGCCAAGCCAACCAAGTAACAGGGGCTCACCGAGCTGATCACCAGTGGGTGCTGAGTAATCATCTCCCCATCTTTTCCACAGTGAACTAGGGAGTCCCCAGCCTGGCCTGTTCTGCCTTACCCCACAGCAGCTGGAAGGCACATTCCCACCCCCTAAACGAGTCCGGATGCATTGTTTTCACTCCTGCCCCTTGAGTACATTCATGGAATCTGTCGATGTCCCTTATTCAGTAGGGTGTGTGCTGTGGAGGGAGGTCGTCAAGGCCTCTATCCCGTGATGCTAAGTGGGCCTTGCAGTCTCCAGCTCGCAGATCAGGGCCACCTGTTGGGAAGGCAGTGCGAGCGGCAGAACGAGAAAGAACTTGAGTTTGGTAACAGAGAGGCTGGCGCCATTATCAGCCATGGGCCTTTGAGCAAGGCCCACGAAATATTTGAAATTTAGTGCTTGCCTCCAAAATGGGGACAATGATATCTACTGTGCAGACTTACGGTGGAGGGACAACATGCGTGTGAAATGCCTAGCTTGTGGTGAACATTCAGTGTAACAGTTTGCTCTTTCCTCTTTCCCCTGGAAACCATCCGCCCAGGCGGGGCGAGGAAGGATGGTAGCCCCGAGGTCATGCGCGAGATGACAAGTGTAGACATGCGTGCAACTTCTGTTCTCCTGCTCCTGCTGCTTGCAGGTTCCACAGCCTCGGCCCGCGCCCTGGGAGGCTCGGGGCACCCCAGAGAGAGCTTCTCTGAAAAATAAAGTCACCTACTCGCCTGCTGGCCCAGGTTTCATTGGAGCGCCACATAATGAAATGATTTTCCTTCACCCTTTTATTTCCTCTCCTTCTTTCCTTCTGAGACAAATGGAAAAATAATTTGATCCCCTTGAATCTTTTCACCCTGGGTTTTTCCTCCTTCACACCCGAGCCCCTCCCCTTGATAAACGGGAACACATGTGCGGAAAGGGCGGCCTTCGCCCTCCTGACTCAGGGCCCTCCTCCTCGCGGGACACGGGTTTCCTTTCAAACCTCAGAATGAATTCATCACAGCAGGAAGAACATTGTTTTTCTTCAAAACTGGAAGGGGGAGAAAAAAAAAAAAAAGCAAATCCCATGTCACAATTATTCCATTTCAGAGGGAGAATGTTACCCTTTAATCTCCAAAGTTTATTCTCTCCAACTCTGAAGGCTGTGGCCAAGGTGACTCGCAGACTCAGTGCAGCTGCTTTTTTTTAAGAGTCTGCACTGAGTCATGCTTTGGGGAGCCAAAGGGTGACACATGCATATTTTGAATATTACCCTGTGTGTAGATCTGCATTGTGGCTTGACTTAAGGAGCGTCTGCTTCTTGACGTGTTCACACGTGGACACTTTCAGTGGAGTTTTTACTTAGAAAACGATCCTCAATACGATTCTTTAATTTGAAAGTTGAACTTTCTGAAAATTGTGCTGTGAGCCTTACTATGTTTTTACTTTTGTATTTACTGTGGTTCCTCTAGCATCCTAGCCCCTCAGAGGACAAACCGCTTTTTTTTTTAAAACAAAAACACGCAATATCAAATGCCCAGTGCCCTAGAGAGGAAGCCTTGGGTTTGACTATCTCCTGTAGCAGACATCAGAGAAGCAGGATGTCTTCTTGAACTGAAACACTGGCTCAAGAATTCCTGTAAACTTCCTTACACTTCATTTTAAGAAAAACTCCCTGACACTGAGCATACTTCTCCGTTGCTGCCAGGCGTCTTTCTGTTTATGTAGACTTTGTTTACATGTGCCCCCTGTTAATAAAATCTGTATTTAACAGATGCACTCAAGCATCTTGGAAACTAATTTTCTTTCAAACTCATGCACTTTCTGGGAAGGAATAAAAGGAGTGGAGAATTGGGTTGGCAGCCGTCCATCGCGTGACCATTTATTGTCAAGGAATGTAGCAGAAGACGGCTCCCGCTATTTCCTTTTGATTTCGGTGTGTAAATCTGCTCTCACCTAAAGCTTGACCACATGATGGTGCAGACACACATTAAACTGATTATTTCTGTCTGAGCTGTGTGTAGAATGTGCACTCTAAATTGCACATAAAAATGTTCCCCAAAATAGTACCACCTGCCTGCAGAAGTATCATTTTCTTTTACAAAGACAGACCCAAATGTGTTTCTGGGATTCTGCAGCCTCTGGCTGATGAGGGTTGCCGCCCTGTCTGTGTTGGGCGTGAGCCAGGGCTGGCCTGGGGCTTCCTTCCCAGGGAAGGCAGGAACTCCGGGGGTCTCCCCGAAAGTGTCTTGGGCTCTTGCTCAGAAGACAGTCTCAGATATTTAGGGAGCGGCTTCTCCCTATCCAAGTGAGGGATAGGAAAGAACATTAAGTGGGGCTAGGGGTGGTGTGTGGGAGGGGCTGGAATACAGAGAGCAGAACAAAGCAGTAGACGGTGAAATTACAATACAGACCATCACAACCCAAGGAAGAGCTCTCCCAGAACAGGGAGAGAAACAAACCTGGGGAGGAAGAGAAAGGAATGTAGAACTAAAAAACGAGAGTTGTTTCAGTTTTTAAAAGGCACAAAGAAACTAAACCCAGAAAGGCAAGACCAAATTGTAATTTCTCCTGATTAATGAGAGACGTCGCATATCCTATTATCTTTCAAACATCTGTCCTGTGCCCTCACCAACTGAAAAAAGGCAAAGATGTTTGGAAGGAGAAAGAAAGGTGTTTTGCCCACATAGGGGCACACCAAAAGCTTTTATTCTGGAAACAGCCCTTCTCTGACTTACTAAGTTCTTTGCCCCAGAGAAAAGAGAGTCATCTCATCCCGTCTCTGGGGGCCGTGCTTGCAATTGCTCTGTTTCCTAATTGTCCGGGACTGTGCAGAGGGAACCACACAAAAGACCTGAAAATGCTCAGAATTATCTTGGTCATTGTGTGCTCTGGTTATAGAGCTTTAAGACTCTAAACAGAAGATAGTAGACTATCTTAGCAGTAAGGATAGAAGTATTCAGGACCATAACTTGTCCATCAGTGTTTTTGCTAGCTTGGAAGGCTCAGGGCTGGGCTCCTTCCCGCAGGTTTTGGGAACATCCATTCCTACCAGCCTGGAGCTCCTCATCCTTATCCCGACTGTGCTTTTTGTTCCTGCTTTCACATTCTCCAAACTCCTCAAAAATAACCTATGTCCCTGGTTTCACATCCTCAGCTTGTGGTCCCATATCAGACCTCTGTAAACAAACTTCCCTGCACCACACCCTGCTATTCCTCCTCATTTTGTAATAATTTCAGACATAAAAAATTGGCAAAAGTAGTACAGAGAATTCCCCAAATGTTAACATCTTCCGCAAACAGTGAAATTATCAAAATCAGAAAAATAACACTGATTTAACATTATTATTTAATCAACATACCTACTTCAAATTTCGATAATTGTCCCACTAAGGCCACTTTTATGTTCCTGTTTCCAATCTAATAATACATGTTGCATTTAGTTGTTATGTGAGTTTAGTCTTCTTTACTGTGGACCATTTTTTTCTGGCTTCCTTTATCTTTCATGGCCTTCACACTTTTGAAGAGCCCTGGCAAGGTTTTTTGCAGACTCATTCTGAATGTCTGATGTTACTTCATCATTGAGTTAGTTATGCATTTTTGGCAAGAATGCCACAGAATTATCCCAATACCAAAACCAGCCAAAACTATCACAAGTTTAAAAAAAAATGTAGATCAATATTGCTTACGACTGTAGATGCAAAAATCCTAACAAAGTGTGAGTGAACTAAATCCAGCAACATAGATAATTATATACTATGGTTAAATAGGATTTAGTCTAAGAATGCAAGGTTGGCTCAACATATAAAAATCAATCTGTGTAATAAACCACATAGTAGAATAAAAGACAGGAATTGTATAATCATTTCAATAGACACAGACCAAACATTTGACAAAATCCAACGCTCTTTCATCATGAAAGTACTCAGTGTACAAAAATCAGTTGCAGTTCTATACAGTAGCAATGACCAGTCTGAAAATGAAACTAAGAAAATAATTTCACTTACAATAGCATCCTTAGGGTATCAGTTTAACAGAACAGTACAATACCTATACACTGAAAACTGCAAAATGTTGAAAAAATTAAAGATGATGAGAATAAATGGAAGGAAATGTTTATGGGTTGGAGGGCTTGATATTATTAAGACTTTCTATTCCATAAATTGATACACAGTTTCAATGCAAACCTACCTACCAAGTCCCTCATGGTTTCTTTTTTTTTTTTTTAAGACTTTATTTTTTAGGGTTTTAGATTTACAGCAAAATTGAGATGAAGATGCAGAGATTTTCCATATGTTCCTCTTCCTACCCCACATACATAGCCTCTTCCATTATCAACATTCCTCACCAGAGTGGTACGTTTGTTATAACTAATGACCCTACGTTGACACATCATAATTATTCAAAGTCTGTAGTTTACATTATAGTGCAGTCTTGGTGTACATTCTACAGATTTGGACAAATGTATAATTTTATGTATCCACCATTATAGTATCATACAGAGAATTTCCATTGCCCTAAAATTCCTCTGTGCTCTGCCTATTCATGATTTGCCACCCCCATTCTTCCAACCCCTTGCTAAACAGATTTTTTACTTTCTCCATAGTTTTGCCTTTTCCAGACTGTCATATAGTATGAAGCCTTTTCATATTGGCTGCTTTCACTTGGTAATATGCACTTAAAATTCCTCCAAGTCTTTTCATGGCTTGACAGCTCATTTCTTCTTAGCACTGAATAATACTGCATTGTTTGAATGTATGACAGCCTATTTTTCCATTCACAGAAGGCCACTTTAGTTGCTTCCAGGTTCTGGCAATTCTTAATAATGTTGCTAAAACAGCCTTGTGCAGGTTTTTGTGTAGATACAAGTTTTCAACTCCTTTAGGTACATATCAAGGAGTAAAATTGCTGCATAGTATGGCAGGAGTAAGTATAGTTTTGTAACAAACTGTCAAATTGTCTTCCAAAGTGACTGTACCATTTTGCATTCACACTAGCAGTGAATGAGAGTTCCTGTTGCTCCACATCCTTGTCAGCATTTGTTGGCATCAGTGTTTTGGATTATAGCCATTCTAACAGATATGTATAAGTATCTCATTGTTTTAATTTGCATTATCCTGGTAACATAGGAAGTGAAGCATCTTTTCCTATGTTTATTTGCCATCTGTATATCTTCTTTGATGAGGTATCTGTTAAGGTCTTTGGTTCATTTTTCAATTGGGTTATTTGTTTTTTATGGCTGAGTTTTAAGAGTTCTTCAGATATTTTGGATGAAAGTCCTTTATCAGATGTGTCTTGTGTAAATATTTTCTCCCAGTCTGTTTTTGTCTTCTCATTCTCTTGACATTTGCTTTTTTAGCAAAGCAGAAGTGTTTAATTTTAATGAAGTCTAGTTTATCAATTATTTATTTCATGGCTCATGCCTTTGGTGTTGTATCTAGAGTCATTAAAATCCCCAAGGTTATGTAGGTTTTCTCCTGTATTATCTTCTAGGACCAGCTAGCTCCTTTGCAGAAAGTGACAACCTGATCCTCAAATTCATATGAAAATTCAAGCTACCCAGAATAGCCAAAACAACTTTGAAAAATAAGAAAAACATTGTAGAACCCATGCTTCCCAACTTTAAAACTTACTACAAAGATAGAATCAAGACTAAGAGTAATCATGCACATACACACACACACTTTTTTTAGCCACTGACTCATCACATATTTAAGGAGCACCTACCACATGCCAGTCTTCCAGACTCTTAAACCTCAGTGCGGAACAAGACAATTTGTCCACTCTGCTTTGAAGAGCACCCTTAATCTCTGAGTCTATAAAGGCATTATCCTTGGTGTTCTCCCTTGTCGACGTCCGTTGAACTCCCTCGCGCTTGTCCACACACACAGTTACCTTGTTTCCAGGTCTCTCTGCCCTTGGCAGGGAGGACCCTAAAAGCAGCAGCTCACGCGGAGCACAGTACCAGCACTGGAAGACACTCAGCTCTGGTTTGTGGTTGGGTGAACAAGTGAAGGAAAGAATAAAGGAATGAACAAACCCTACAATGAGTGCTCAGATGCAAGTCATGGTAGAGGAATATTGCTTAAGAAACTCAGTGTCATCTTGTTTGCCCTCAGGTGGTGGCCAGCTGACTGGTATGTTAGTTTTCTGTCTGGACTGGATACAGAAGGAGAAAGAGGGAGGAATCAAATACACTCCCAAGGTTTCTGGTGATGAGCCCGTTGGTGGCAGGTGGTGCACACACTGAGCCTGGGACCTGTCTGGAGAAGGTCTGTGGGTTTAGCCCATACTTGGTTAAGGAAATGCCCCCTGCCTGGGATGCTCAGTTGGGGAGTCTAGGAAGCAGCTGGGTGCCTGGGCTGGAGCTCCTAGGAGAGCACTGACTGGGGATGATGACGCTTTGGGAGTCGTGGGCCTGCTGGGGAATAATTAAGCCCCAGGAAAATGAGCTCACAAGCAGAGAGAGGAGGGATGAAAATGGAGCAGAGAAACCTGGACCACACTGAGGTGTCGGTCAGCTGTGGAAAAACCTGAGGAAGGGCAGCCTCAGAAGAGTTTCAAGGGAGAACAGTCAACGGAACCAAGAACTGGAGCAAGACCAGTGAGACAGAGTTGGAAACGGGCCAGGATTTGGGCCTTGCTGGGAAGTGGTGGGGGCTGGAGGCATATTTCTAAGACTCAAATTGTAGATAGAATATGGGGAAGTGGACACTTGAAGTGTCTGTCATCCTCTAAGGGAATTCCAATGCCAGCAGGACAGAGGCCTGGTGGTACTTCTTGGAAGCTTAAGGTCAACTGATCATTTGTTTTAAAGCCATGGAGCTTCCTGAGTATGCTTGTACAACACAGAGCTAGCAGAAAGGAGGTGGTTTGGTAGGACAGGAAATCATTATTAGCAGGAGAGCAAAGGCGTGGGAGGAGAGAGGGTTTGGAGTCCGGGTGGAAGGCAGAATCTCACCCCGGGAGGCCCCAGCTTCCTCTGAGGCCGGAGGGAGGAGGCGAGGGTGCAGAGGGGTGGGTGAGTTTGAGGATGCGCGGCAGGAGGCTGAGGCGGCTCCCTCCAGGGCCTCCATGTTTTCTCTGAGGCAGCAGGTGAGGCCGTCTGCTGGGGGTGGGAGGGGTGGCTGGCAGGAGCAGGCAGAAAGGGTCTTGAAGGAGTGAGGGGGAGCTTCTCAGGAGAAAGATGGCTGCTGAGTGGCTTTCAGAGAGCAGCCAACCACGGGGGCTCTGACTCTGCAAGGAGACCTTGGTCTGTGTTTCTCCCACCGCCTCCAGCAGCCCCAGGGAAGGGTTGAGGCTGATGGGTGGGTGAGATGCCCCAGGGGGGCAGGATGGAGGGAGGGGCGTGAGGAGGCTGAGGTGAGAGTGGCTGAAGTGAGGGGTTGTGGTCTAGGGAGGGACCCTGGGCTTCAGGCTGAGGGAACAGGCCCTGGGGAGGAAGGGAGGGAGAGAAGTGAGGGCTTGCAGCCAGTGGGTGGGATGATGGCGTCTAGGGTGTCTTTGAGGAGCTGTTTGGTGATGACAAGACCTGGGTGTGGTTGTGGGTGTGAGTGGCCAAATTCTCGGAGACAGGAGGGGTGTAGGAAGTGAAGCAGGTCATTCTGGGACACCAGAGGGGGCGGCCTCACCTCGGAGACCTTAGCTAGAGGCAGCCAAAATTGTGTCCAGCGTGTCAGAAGACAGATCCTGCCCGTGGGCGGAGGAGCCAGTGAGAGAGAGGGCAGGGCTGACACAGGGGGAGAGGGGAGGAGGGAGCAGAAGGGGGACTGGGTGAAGGCTCAGAGGTGGGGACAAATAAGCGCTGGCGGGGGAGGGGAAGCAATCCCCCCCGCCCCCAGAAGCCCACTGTGGTCTCCAGCCTTGCTTCTGAAATGTGAGCTCAGCACACACCCCTGTTAAAGAGAGAGGACTCTCTGGAGCCCCAGTGTTCAGTGTAAAGAGGTAATAAAACTCCTGCTTGCAAGTATGTTAGACTTAACAGGTTTTAACTAAGATAAATCAAAGTCCTCATATACATTTTATTCCCGTGATGTGACTGATACGGGTGGTGCGCTGAAACTAAATCACTGGTTTTGTCATGAATATGGTCCAGTGTGCCGCGGCGCAGTTTCTTCTTACTTTTGTTCTTGCCCTTTGTCCTTGTGATGATTCGAATTCTTCTGCCACTAGTTGCTGTTTGATCTACGTGAACCCTTTGTGCGATGAGTTCCAAAGGCACCTAGTTTCCACGTGATGGAGGTGAAACTTACATATGTGGGAAGTATGGAGCAGGTTACAGCTCTCAGATGAGCCTCTCATGCATGGATTTGCTCCTGTGGCAGAGCACAGCTTTGCCCAAGGTTATACCTCCTTCCGGGGTCAGCTCACAGCTAGTGACACAGTCAGTTTGGGAGGATAAAGCCTCAGCCAACTCCCCTCAATGTGGGGCAATTCTGAAGGACCATCCTAGCTCCAGAGCTCCCTGGAGCGTTGGCTGAGGTCTTTTTTGCAGCTACATCACAGTTGAACTTCTTTCTCTGCCCAGTGCCGCTGGCTTCTCCCCATCATGGGTGTTGATCCTGAGAACAACCCCCCTGCCCCCTGATCCTTCCTACCAGAAACTTCCTGCATGCCAGTCTCCATCTCAGTTTGCCAGGTGTAGCAAATGCAATTACAAGACACCCAGGTAAATTTGAATTTTAGATAAACAATGCATAATTTTTTAGTATAAGTACATCCCCAATATTGCATGGGATATACTTATACTAAAAAATTATGCATTGTTTTTCTGAAATTTTCAAATATTTTTTGTCTGACGAAGCTGCTTCTTAAGGGAGCCAAGCCTGAGTTAACAGAATGAACATTCATGGCCCTCATAGGTTGTGGAAGAGGAGCCTAGTTGTTTCTGTGCTGTGAAGGAGCACAGAGGTGATTGAAGGCACAAGAGCCAAGGGCGTTTCAAGGTCAGTGGGACACCCCATCTGGAGAACGAATGGGAAACAGGTGTTACTGATGAGGCCGAATGAGTCTGAGGGGTGGAGGTGAAACTAAACAGCTCTCCAGGAAGAACCCCCATACTACCTACCTGGAGGTAACCACCACAGCGAGGCTGCCCGCAGAGCACACAGAAGCCGAATGAGTCATGTGAGGCCGGGGGGGCGTCCCTGTGACAGTCACCAGGGGAGGCTCTGCCTCCTTCCTGCCCTGGCTGTGGGAGAGCCAGCTCTTACTGGAGAGGAGTTGTTTCAGAGCCAGATCATACCCCTCCGCCATAGCAGCCTCAGATTAGGAATGAAGACATTTTAATGATAAAGACTGAATCTTAAATGCCAAAATTAAACTGTTTTAGTAACCAAGAATGAGGGAAACTTATGGAATCTGGTCAAAATGGTGTGATGAAGAGACCAGGCCCTCAGTGAGAAAGGAGGGTTCAGTATGGACCTTATCAATAGGAAGTTATTGGAAGGAATAAAATCATTTCATCCTTATACCCAGTGAGTCATACCTCTAATAAATCAAATTATTATTATTATCACACCAAAGGGCTTTTAATTCTGAGAATCTAAGCCTTCTAATGTCCTGAGCAAGGATGTCTGTTACTAACTCTTACCAGAGAAAGAAGAGAAATGGTTGTAGCTTGGGAAAAATCATGGGACCTACTCCCCATTCAGCCCACCCAGTCCTCCTGGCTCTTGGCCTCTTCCCACTGCACTCACTCTGGGGAGGCCCTTTGTTCCCAGAAATACATTCAGGTCTTCCTATAGAGCTTCCTCAATTCTATGACTTCTTCAAGCTCTCCTTCCTTCCCTCCCAGTCCCCTCAACTCTGCAAGTCATGGTGGTGCACAGTATAGCCAGTGGGGCTGTCTTGGGGGACACTGATGACTTGGTTGGTTCGTGCCCTTGTTTACTGGTCTGGATCCTCCTTGACCACTTGGCAGCACCTGAAGCAGCTGCCTGTGGACATTTTCTCCAGAGTCCTTCCTCTTCTGGAGTGTAAAGGATCTCCTACCTCTGAATATTCCCTATCTCTATTGGTAACCTACTTCTTTCTGCCTTGGGAAGGGCCTCATTTCGCAGAAGTTCCGTTCTCAGTGTCTCAGCATCCTTGTCAACACCTGTTATTGTCTCTCTCTTTTCTTTTAGCCATCCTAGTGCATATGAAAGAGTATCTCATTATGACTTTAATTTGCATTTTCTAATGACTAATAATGTTGCCCATCCTTCTTATGTACTTATTGGTATTTGGATATCTTCTTTGGAGAAATGTCTATTAGAATGATTTGCCCACTTTTTCATCAGGTTACATTTCTTTATTTTTGAGTGTAAGAATTACATAGATAGTCTAGATACAAATTTCTTATCAGATATATGATTTACAAATATGGAGCCTTTTTTGACTGGCTTTTTTCACTTCTTTTAGCTTTTGAATGATGTTGAGATTCACCCATGTGTTTTGTGCATAGCAGTTGTTCCTTTTTATTGCTGAATAATACTCCACTACACAGCTGTTCCTGGTCCATATATCTGTTCACTACCTGACAACTGGGTTATTTCTAGTTCTTAGCAATTATGCAATTATACAAATGTTAGCATAGACATCCTTCTACAGCTATATATTCTTATTTTTCTTGGGTTAGTACTATCCTTTTGAATTTAACCTCTGGCTGTATGAGCCTTGCTAAAATTCAGGAGTTCTAGTATAAAGATAGAAAAGAATAGATACATGGGACAAGTAGCAGATTCTGCAATAATCACCCATACAAAACTCTGTCAAGGAGAAACGATAGGGGATGGACACACATACACACACACACACCCTAGAGATTTATCATGAGGAATCGACTGGCTAAGCCCATACAGAGGCCTTTAGGAAGGGAAAATCAGAAGTAAGCTAGACCAGCAGGCACAGGTGGAAGCTATTGTCCAGGGAAGGCTTGAGCCTTCTTTTAAGGCCTTCTGACTGATACAGTTAGGCCAGCCCAGCACAGTCTCCCTAACTGATCGGAGACTTTAAGAACATTTGCAAAATCCCTTCTCAGCAGCACCCATGTTAGTGTTTGAATAACTGGGAGAAGGTGTGTGTGTGCTATAAAATGGCTGTTGCTTCTCTTCTGTCCCCTAGGCCCCAAGAGAATATCCCTTATAGCCCACCCTGTCTGAAAACATACTGGGAAGGGAATTCTAGGAAATGTAGTTCAGAGAAGTTCACCACAAAGCCATCACACCTGCGGTTGCAAATTAACAAGTCGCAGTAAAAGTCTCTAATTGGTCCAGTTCAGGCCACATGACCACCCCAAGCCCAACCTCTGCCACACAGGGAAGGGGCAGAAAATCAAGCCTGAATGTCATGCCCATCTCTTGACTAGGAGGCTAGGAACCTGTGATGGATAGCCCCACGGCATCACATGATTGGGTTGGCGAAGGAACAAACGCCCAAAGGAATGGGGGTGCTGCAAAACCAACACAAGCCATTTCTACATCCTGGACACCCCATAGGACGGAGCATCGTGCCTACCCCTTAGAAGGCACAGCTGAAAGCCGAAGGAAGGACCAGAGTGGGACACACAGGTGACACTAACTCAACTGCTTGTCCAGTAGCTCCTTTGGCTGGGCCTGGCTGAGACCCAAGAGAAGGGCAAGCCTGCCCCTGCGACTCCCACACAGGTTCCCGCACATCAGGACTGGCTTCTCAGCAGGTTAGTGCCTTTCCAGTTTCCTGAAACAGTTGCTGTTTTTCAAGACATATTACATGTCCGCACAGCAGCACTGCTGCTTGTTCGCACCGTTGCCTCTGGAAGTCTCTGGCAAGCACCATCTGGCTTCAGGGAGGGGACTGACTGAGGGTCTTGTGTTGCCCACCGCCTCCTCCTCCCCCCAGGGCTTTAACCTCTCCGTAGGGCCCCTGAGGAGAAGGCCCTCCATGTCTTGGGGTCCCATTCAGCCAAAGCAGCAAGTTAGTCTCTGTGGCATCATCCCACTGCTAAATCTAGGCCAGTGGAAATGGTGCTTAGCTGCCTCTCTGGTGGACTCATCAAAGTTTCATGATCCTTTTCATCAGAGCAGTTCCAGCAGGAAGGGAGCTGTCGCTGTAGATTCATCGCGGTCTCATCCCCTACAATGCTGTAAACTCCCTGGCAGGAGAAGTAATATCTGATTCCTGTCTGTGTGTGTCCTCACCGCCTGATTCTAAGGCGAATGTTTGCTGGTGATTAATGAATGAAGGAGGGGGATGAATGAGAGAGCAGGAGGGGCCGTCTTTGTGTCCTCTTGGGCAGGGTCAACAACTGAGCTGAATTAGAAGCCATAAAGGGCTATCCCAGTGCAAGGTAGGGCTGGTAGTCCTATACTCTCCTTCATCCTTTCTTCCCTTGCCCCCATTGGAGTTGTAATTACGTACCACACACACCATTCATTCTGCCTGCCTCTCCTAGACTGTAAGCTCCTTAGGCATGTGGACTGGGCCTGTTTTCCTCACCTGGCACTCAATAGGCACTCCGTGGAGATGTGTTAAATAAATGAATGTATTTGTCATGTCATCTGGTGAGCATATTTGATTCAAAATATCAGAGCTTTCTAGGAAGACAAATGATCTCTGCTATAATCTCTTTCCGTTTAAATGCTAGTTCTGATGTCCCCCCAGACTTTAAGTAGGTAGTGTTTATTGAGTTCCTGCTACATGCCAGGCATTTTTCTACACTCTTACTTGTATACTTTTTAAAAGGCTCACAGCATCTCTGTGAAGGAGGCACTAGGCTCATGCTCATTTTACAGCAAAGGAAACAAAAGCACAGTGAGTTTAAGTACTTGCCCACTGATACATGGTGGAGCCACTGGATAATGAAAGGCATCTGCCCCATTCTTTGTGTCTAGACCAACTAAGCAGTGAACTGACCAACCTCAAGGCCTCGGAAGGTGGGACGGAGCCCAGAGTTGAGCTGACTCTTCTTAAAATTCATCACCTTTATATTTTACTTCTTGTAGGAACTATCCAGCAACATTCTTAAACTCCTCTCTTCTTCAAAACTGTTTCTATGTATACTTGACAAATGCCTGGCTATCCCACCCTTAGGTATTTACCACAATTTACCCCAAATAAATGAAAACATATGATTTCACAAACACCTGTAAACAAATATTCATAGCAACTTGACTCTTAGTAGCTAAGAACTGGAAACAACCTAAATATTCACCTACTGGGAAATGGATATACAAAATGTAGTACAACCACATTAAAGGAATATTACTCAGCAGTAAAAAGAAATGAACTCCTGGTACCTGCAGCAACATGGATGGGTCTGAAAGGCGTTGTGCTCAATGAAATAAACCAGACACCAAAGACTATATACAGTGTATGATTGCACTTGTATGGCATTCTAGGAAAAGTAGAACTATAAAGAAGGAAAACAGATCAGTGATTGTCGGGAGGCAGGGGATGTAGATGGGGAGGGGTTCACTGCAAAGGGACAGAAAACTTTTTGGGTAGAAGAAGTGGAAACTTGATCGTGGTGATTATACAACTGTATGTATTTGTCATCCAATCGTACACTAAATAGAGAGTAAAGTTTATTGCATATAAATCGTACCTCCATAATCCTGATTTTTTTAAAAAGCGACATTTTTTCTTTTATTCCTGTATGATAAAACTGTTTTTTCTATCCATTTTTTTTTAATTCAAGTGACAGCATCATTCTTAAAATAATTTAAAAACAACATAATTTAAAAACAACAGTAGGAAAACCCAGCTTGAAATGTGGGAACTAGACACATCCCATTGGGCAAACTAAGCAAAGCTCCTTTTTCCATAACAGCGAGAATAGCTCCTCTGTCCAAGGGGCAGGGGCAGCTTGGGAAAGCATTTAATCCAGGGGTGTGTTCCTGCGGCTTTGTGTTAATCAGAGTCCATGTGACTGCACTGACCTTTGTTCTTCTTCTGGTGGAATTGCCAATGCTTGGGGAAAACTTGTTTGCTTTTAGTGAGTGCCGCAGGGTGCAAGGTAAACTGTGTTCACCCCAGGATTCAGACGGGCCTGGGAAAACAGAGGGAAGGATATAGGGTCGGTGCAAGGATGGCGGGTCAGTGTCAGAAGCTAAGCTAAGCGACAGCAAGTGTGATGCCCCGGCTGAGCCCCACCCCCCGAACCCCAGCCTTCCCTCTCAGGGGCTGGTGTCATGGCCCCGGGCCTCAGAGGCAGGAACACAAATAAATAGAAGAGCTCTTTCATTAAAATCTCTGTAAGACGTGGCGAGTTCTGGGCACAGTCTTCTGTGACCCCTGGAACAGAGGAGGCCACGTGTTAAAGACAAGATTGCCCCTGAGGCCAGTCTCTGGAGCGGGACAGGGACAGGGCAGCTGAGGGTCAGCCAGGGCAGCCTCCAGCTGGAGGGCGATGTCAGGCCACAGCAGCAGCAGCAGCAGCTTTGCAGGTTCGGAGACTGAAGTTGCGAGGGGAGAACTGGGGCGGCAGGGAGCTGGTGCGAACATGAGGTAGCAAGTCTGCTAGAGGCTCGCAGGCCTGATGATCACAGAGCTGGGGAGGGGGGGGCACTGAGACAGGCTGGGGTTCCTGCAAAGAGGGTAGGTCCACAGTTAAAGAAAAATTGCTCTCTTACTCGTGTAATTACTCCCCGTACCCCTCCCCGTGGCCTCCAGCTGGTGGGTGGCTGGAGATAGCACAGTTCATGGACATCACTTTAAAACTGCTGGATTCGATGCTGTACAACGTGGTTGTGCAACCACATTCCTCCTTTTCTACAATTCCCACCTGCATTATTCACAAATCTCCTTAAAGTTATCGCCTCTGTGTGCATTTCCCGGGAGCTCTGGTGCATAGCCACTGAATTAGCATCCAGACCTGCTTAATTAATAAAACAAATCTGCATACATCTGTAATCCTTCCATGCAATTATGGCATTTCTCCCATTCCTACATGGAATTCAGCCTGTTAGCATGGAAAAAACAAAAACAAAACAAAAACCATGGTGCATCAGACGATTATCTTACCCTTAAAAATATTTTTTTTTTTAAATTCAACTTGTTTTGACTGACACCTTTTGGTCATTTTTTTTCCTGAATTGTGCTTGCTCTGGTTGGTAGCTAAGGAGCCCCCAGCTTGGCGCAAAATGAAACCTAAGATTTGTTGAAATAATTGTGACCTCGGGTCTGTTGCGTAATCGATCTCTCCCTCAGCCTTAATTTTGCCATCTTTAAATGAAGGTAATAATACCACTTTTGCAGGACCAAGGTGAGGATTAGATGTACTACGTGCAAAACACACAATATATCGCAGCTATAAAGGAAATTTAGCATCTTATTCATCGCACAAATGCTGGGAGGAAATAAAGACCCGTCTTTTAATCCCAGATCCCACTAAATTGTTGATTGAACTTGACAAAAATCCTTTAACCTTTCTCTCTTTGTAGAGATACTAATACTGGTGCCCGCAGGATTTTTGCAAACATTAAATGAGATGCTGTAGTGAAAGGCAGGTTAAAAAGTAGAAATGGTTATTCCATTTCTATAGCTTTGGGATCACTGTGCTTCCTAAAGAGTTAACCAAACTTTCCTTGCCCTGGGAACTAACCCTTCCTTGGCTATGGAATCAATGCAGGTTTCTATCAGAGCTCACCTTGTACCTTTCAGGTATAGTTCACCTTGTACGTTTCAGATATAGCTCACCTGTACGTTCGTCTCAGTTCAGCCTGGGTTCAGCGGGACATTCCCAACCCCAGTTGAGGATCTCATTGGGGATCTTACATCACTTCTGAGAAAAAGAATCATGCCTGTGTCCATACATAAATGTTGCTGTCCCCTTTTTTTTTCCCTTATTTTTTCCCCTAGGAATTGCTGAACAAGTTCCCTTTTCTGCACTTCAGTCTATTGGGAACAGCACTGTATTTATTTATTTATTTTGCTCATCCACGCTCATTGGAGGCAGTTCTCCCCTCCTCATTTTTTGGAGCTGTCACCCTTTGTAGATCATTCTTATTAAGCATTAACTTGCTGAATGGATGAGCAGCACTTGGGAGCAGCTCTGGAATATTGCAAAACATAAAGCAGTCAGTGCAAACATCTGCAAAACTTGGCAATTACTGTGGTTTCAATGAGCTCGGGGCCAAGCCCTTGACAGGCCTTGAGGTCCTCGGAGAATGCTGCACGGGGAAGATTTATTTGGGGAAAGGACGAGAAATGTCACTTCGCCCTTCAGGTAGGAGGTAGACTTGGTCAGCATTTGCAAGCATGAGTCATGGTCTGATCTTAGCCCTCACAGTGTTGTCTAAACTGCCCTCATCCTCATTCCAAGCCCTGGTAGTGACTTTGAGAGACGCTTATAACCCAGGGGCCTCCCTTGAGGGATGGGGGAGCAGGCAGCCCTCTGAGCTGTGTTCTGGATCTCTGGGTTCCACTGACAGTCTTTCCCACCATCTCTGGGACCAGTATCCTAGAGATGTTTGCACCCCGCCCTCCACATCCCTCTGAAGGGCTCTGGACTCCAGCTTTGGTGCCTCCTCTGAGGGCCCCCAGCCTTCTCACGGAGGCCCTTACTGGAAAAAAAAAAGAGCCAGTCTCCCCAGCCAGCAGCTGTCATGAGCTGGGGGGCGTGCCTCCTGTCCCCGCCCACGTGCAGTGAGGTTTCAGCAGGTGCGATGGGGCAGCCTCCCTTCCCGAGTCTCCAGCAGGGGACACGGATTGCTTACTTGTTCTCAGAGTGGGGCTCTTGCTCTTGATGTTTTGCATCCTCATTACGGCAGGGAGAGTAATCGGGCCTCTTTCTTAGCAATGATTCTTACTAACTCCAGGGTTTGGGACCCAAAGTGATGCTGTTTGGGGTTCATGAAGTGGATGTTGGTATTCACAGCTTCTTTCCCTGGTCATATAAAGGCAAAGTTTCATGGTTCTAAAATCATTTTCTTCTCACGTTTGGACCTTGATGTTGTTGGATCCCCTTTTGAGATCATTGATAAAAAAAAATAGCACCACAAGTTTCCAGTATTTACTTCAAAGCCAAGGACGGGTCTCTGTATCACATAAAGTCCAGTGTGCATCGAATGGCCAGTATTCGGCATCATGGCTGAGCCACGTGAGGACTTTGAGGGCCTCAGGCACTTTTGCTTCCATGGGCTCCTACCTCTAGAAAAGTAAATAAACATATAGGATTGTTTATGCCTGTGTTGGCATAAGACAAGTGTAATCCAAGCTGGGCTCATGATTATTATTCTTTTTCTTTTTCTGATTTTAAAAGAAAAGTAAAAATAGTTTGGGGGCCCCGAAAAGTATCACGGGTCCCAGGCACCCTTCCTGCTGTGCTCAGTGGAGAAGTCAGCCCTGTGCTGAGCCCACCGGGGGACTCCCCGTGGGTCTTGGTGGCTTTGCAACCTGGTCTGGTACCCAGAGGACTCTCATTACCTGCCCTGTGGCCCAGAGCTGGGTGTGGTGGCTTCTCTCTGCCTCCCTCCCCCTCCTTCCACACAAAAATCAGACTATCCTAAGGCGAGGGATCACGTCTTACTCATCTTTGAATGCCACCCTCACTCCCACACTCTTTAGCTATTCAACAGCAGTCTGTGGAATTGAATTGAAGTTCTCAGATAATATTTCACGGGCACATGGTGAAGACAGAGGGTTAGGAAGTCAGCCGTTAATGACACTGACTAGATGCCAGGTGTGGACCGTGCTCTGGGACAGTCCAAGAGACCAGTAATGGTGCCCGTTCACCTAACTGTTTCCAACAGAGCAGTGGAGACACGTAAGGAACAAACCTATTATCTGATCAAGCCGTGTGGCCCCTTGGCTGGGAGTGCAAACTCAAGAGTCCTTCAGGCTGAACTTGACCCCCAGCCTCCCTGCTTGTCAGCTCCAAGGCCTTGGAGGACCTTTTACAAGGTTTTCTCACTTTTGCCTTGGGTGATAATCATAACAGCAACTTCATTCAGAGAGAAAACGTACATGAAGATGTGAGGATATCACGTGGCCAGGGACACAGCATGTTCGATATGTTAGTTCTTATCCGTGGTGGTCTTGTCATGTATCCGTGTTGAATTGTCACCTACATCTTAATGGCTCCATCCCCAGCTCCAGAAATTTCTACCAGTCCATCCACTAAAACACTGCATGTTCAAAACTGAACTCCTTTTCTTACATTGAAGCACATGTTCTGTGTCCTTTTCTCCTGTACTGTAAGCTCATTGAGGGGAGGTCTGTTTGTGCCTTTCAGCTTTGGTGTCCCAGGGCCCAGGCAATTCCATTCATGGGAGGCATGAAACTGTTACCCAGCAATGTTCCCAAGTGGCTGCAGCCCGGGACATACGTAGTGGTTGACTGACCCAGAGAAGCGTGGTGGAGTTGGGGCTCATGGGGGGATCTCCAACAAGCTACATCATACCCACTTTTTGCTGCCTCAGAGCAGGGCTGAGATTTACCGTTAGAGAGAGAGGCACAGGGTTGGAGGAGCAGAAGTAACTGCGGGGGCAAACATTCTGCAGAGTACTTAATAGAGCCACACTGAGCCAGTAGATGAAAGACTGTTCTGAAAGGGAACTTGGAACGTTGTTCACGCAGGGATGAAAACTAAGAACACTTCGATGTGGTAGGAGCACATTTTTGAGATTTTAACAGAGATACTAAATGTGTTTAATATTTTAAACGCTTAGAAAAAAATCTCTCTCCTGGTGATCCCTCTTCTTCTCTCACGTCCCCTCATCTGCGTTGCCTGGGGGCTGGGCGGGGTGGATGGCGCAGCTGCAGAAATATCAAAGCCGCCTCCTGTGCTGCCCAGAGAGGCTCCACACAGCGTCGCTCTGGCTTCCCACAGCAGCTTAAAAGGAAATCTTCACCGTGTCCAGAGCCCTTGATGTCCTGCCAGTGAAGGAGGAAGATGTTCTCCAATTCTTCACAGCAGGAATGCACTTAAGCAGCACCCACCTTGACTTCCAAAAGGAACAGTCCATCTTTGAAAGGAAGGTGATGGCATCTACATCACAAATCTGAAGACAACCTTCAGCAGCTTGCGCCATTGTTGCCATTGAAAATCTGGCTGGTGTCGGCGTCATCTCCCCCAGGAAGACCGGACAGCAAGCTGTGTGGAAGTTCCTGCTGCCACTGGAGCCACCCTGTTGCTGGCCACTTCCCGGAACCTTCTTGAACCAGGTCTAGGCAGCCTTCCGGGAGCCATAACTTCTAGTGGTTCCTGATCCCCATTCTGCCTACCAGCCTCCCCCAAAGGCGTCTTATGTTAACCTGCCTACCTTGGCTCTGTGTGACACAGCCTGTCCCCTGTGCTGTGTGGACATTGCTGTCCATGCAACAACAAGGGAGCAAGCTCAGCCGGTCTGATGTGGTGGGTGCTGACCGGGGAAGCTAAGCACACACGTGGCAGCGTCACCCATGGGAGGTCACACCTGATCTCTACTTCCACGGAGATCTTACAGAGACCGGAGAGGCAGAGCAGGTTGCTGCTGACAAGGCTGTGACCAAGGAGCAGCGTCTGTGTGCACGCATTGCTCCAGCTCCCGAGCTCACTGCCACTCCACCCGAGGTCACAGATGGGTCTGCAGGGACAGGTGCCCTCAGTGCGTCCGCAGGGGCTCCCTGCTCAGGACAAGAGCTTTCAGCCCGCCACTGAAGACGGGTCTGCCGCTCCCGTGGCTCAGGCTGCTGCCAGGGTAGGAATCACCACTGAGGGGTCTCAGCTGTTCTTCCCCAGACGCTTAAACAAAACATGGAAATAAGGTTGATGAAAATAAACACTTTCTTTTAGAAAAACATGCAAGGCAGATGGTAGAGCTACACCCATCTTAGTTTCCCAAAGCCTACACCCATTAGGGATTTTTTTTGTGCCTCCAAAGCAAACCTAAAGGTACAGGGAATTCCTCTAAAGACAAATGCTCAAGATGGAAAAAGATGTCCCTCCTAATGTTTTTTTAAAAAAGACCCCCAGGATGCAGGATGGGCAGTGGAGTCCCAGGGTGGCGCCCCTGACCATTTTTCTGGACAGAGTCCTAGGAAGTCAAGTCCCTGGACAAAGTTTGCAGGCCAGGCTGAGCCCTGTGGGAGCAGCAAAAGGAACTCACTGCTGTGTATCTGCTCAGCAAAGATAACCTTGAACTTGAGGGTCTCTGTGGACAGGCTCAGTGGACATCTCAGAGGGGACCCTCTTGGACAGAAGACTCAAGGACGGAATCCCCTCCAACTTCCCTCTTCAACCCTCGTCAAGTCCTGGGAAAAACAGGGAGAGGAAACCCAGAATAAATGGAAATATGTTTCTGACCATCAAGCAGAAATTAAAATAAAGTTATAGGAAATTTTTAAAAATTTATACTTCTTTGTCCACCACGTTTGTGGATGAGACTCTGGTGACAGTGGCAGGGACTGTGTCAAAGATGCCAGCCCAGCAGAGACAGTCCCTCAGGGCGGCCAAAGGCCTGGATCCACCAGCAGGAGGGAAGACACCTCTGCCGGAGTTAGAGTCATGGTGACCACACTGGCTGAGCCTCCGTTTTGAGGACGGATGAGGATGTGGAAAACTCTAGTAAATGATGAGCTATTCTTGCTTCTCATTCCAAAGTGTGGGTCAGTTGTTTCAAACAAATCTTGGCAGCTTCATAAAGACCTGAGCTGGACAATGAAGTCCTCTATGGATGCTTTGTCTCTTACAGCCAGGACCAGGTGGATTCTACTTGACTACTGGAGTCCAACGTAGGTACCACCAGGTGAGCGACCTCCTTATGTGATGAGGAATGCTGCCCCAGCCCGGTTCATGTTGTTGCCTGGCATATAGTAGGTGCTCAATCAATGTTGAATGACTGAATGAGTGTCTGACCTTCTCTGGAGCCTGCCTGCCCCTCTGCAGCCAGGCCCTCAGGCAACAGAGCTTCTCTTAATGGTTGTGGCCCAGAGCTACCCGGATGCCACAGGGGACTGGCCAGGTGACTCCCCCTCCACGACTGAGTCAGAAGATGCCTTATTTTGAAAGCCTTCCACCCCCAGCATTTGCTCAATCACCGTTTTATAATGGCCTGCTGACTTTCTCCCCTCTCCCCTCTTTAGTCCTGTCAACACTAGAGCGCGACAAGTATGTCCCTAGCACAATGCCTGGACAGTGTTTGCGGAATTAAACGATAATGTGCTGAGGTCACTCCAGATGAGCCTGGCCAGTGACGGCCAGGCAGTGCTGCCCAGACCGTGCTCGACATCATCAAGTGGCAGGAAGTTGGTCATCTCTGATCTGCACTACTTTTCACAAGGTGCTTACATTGTTGCTAACCTCCATTTCTGAAGTCTTTGAATTTCCATCTATGTCAAGTGAGGCAACCTGGCTAATGTTCCCAGATGCTCAGGCCAAAGCAGCAGGCTGCTTGCTCAGGGGTCAGACAGTCCCTCTGCTCTGCCATACACGCCGGTGCCCTAAGTGGGATGGAAAATAGACCGGAGGAGAGGAGTTTCTGATTATCCTCCAAGGATGCCTGAAGCTGAGAACCATGGGGCTCAGCAAACGAAATGCAGCCGCACAGATGCTACAGGACTAGTTAACGTTCTCTTTAAGCTTGATGGGGGCCTATGAGAGGGATCGTGCTGGACCCCAGGCTGGTCCCTGGGGAGTGGGATGATGCACAGGTGCCCCCTGGTGGTCTTCCCACAAACTGCAAGTCTCCGAAAGCAGGGTGGTCTCCAGCAGAGGATGGTGCAAACACCCAGAGGAGCAGCATCACCTGTTAGGGAAAGAAAAGAATCAATCGGGGGCAGGGGAGCCAGAGTGCCTTAATTAAGTGCCTGACATTGTGGGATGTCTTCTTAGTGAGTCTAAGCCCAGTTAGTCTATGTGGATTGATTTTGTGATTACCTCTTGAAGTCCGGCCGCCAGGAGCCCTGATAAAATCTTTACATCTACATTAATCAGGGAATCCAGGTAAGCACCAAGGACCGCTTGCCAGATGTGTCCAGCGGATGAAGGCCTCCACTGAGGAGATCAGTGTTCCCAGGGTCAACATTAATTGTCAGTTTCAGTAGCCAAAAAGGGCTGAGCAGTAAGAATGAGGGTAGAGAAGCAGGTGGGGCCGGCAGGGTCATGCCTGGAGAACTTAAAGAGGAACCGTCAAAGCCAGGTGCTGGGGCAGAGCTACAGCCTCCACTCCTGAGCGCTCAGCAGCAGGAAGACACCCCCCCCCCCAACTGCAGGAGTGGGGGAGGGAGTCCAGACCCATGCCGCTGCCAGTTGGCTCTGAAACAGCATCAGGACTTTCCCAGAGAAGCAGGAATTATTTCACAGATTAGGACCTATCCTGAGGGGAAAACCCAAGGTCCATTTCATTCCCATACATAGATGAATCATCCTATTAAGTAATCTTTTTACAATGCATGCGCCAGCCAGTTAAGTGTTCATGTGAAATATTTCTTGTTTAGAAAGCAAGGCATTGTTCACAGGTAGACAAGATAGGTGGGCAGTCTTTTCTTGCCATAAAACAAATGGGTTAAAAATAATAATGATCTCGAGCCCTGTTCAGGAATCTGGAGGACCAAACTCTTAATCCAGAGCCCAGACTACCATGTAGTTTGAACTGTTTCATCATAGAATTACAGTTTGTATGCCCACAGTTCTTTGGTTTATGCCTCTAAAAGTTACCAAAGGGGTTGTTTACGTAGTGTGGCTTAGAGTTTGGCTTTTTGGAAAAACACACCCTTGTTAACCAAGTCAAAATTTTAATAACATGAGCTAAATGTGCTCCACTTATTAGAATCGTGCCACACCCATTTAATGGATGACTACATCGAGGCAATTAGGATCTTGCTATGTGGTTCATGAAATGGGAGGGAGAACAAAGGGAACCTGGCTTTCCTCCATCCATTCACATCGAGGATGCATGTTTCACCATGTGTGTGCCTTACCCAGTGGCCCTTGAAGTCACGGCTGCAGCAAACGTACTTTCTTCTGGCTTCGTGGCAGACAGGCCTCGAGAAGTGACTTCTGAGAAAAGCAATACCCCTCAGTGAAAAACTGGTCATAAAACATAAAAGAGAAGCTCCCCTCCTCTCACCAACAGTAATGCGTCTTCTACTGTATCCTGTCTTCTAAAGCCTTCAAACAGCGAAAGAGCCGAATTTGAAACACTTGCCGCATTAAGGCACAATTGAGCTTAGCCAGGATCTTTATGGGTCTTATAAATATTCATACTTAATAACATCTGGGCCGAGCCTTAATTTCGAAGCTCATATTTGCTGAACGAGTCTCGTTGTGGATTTTTTTTTCTTTTCTTTCTTTCTTTTTAAATGAGAAATGAGGTTGGGGAGGACACCTTTACTTTGGTATTTTACAATTTTCATATTCATTTCTCTTAGCATAGCTCATGAGAGCCAAGTCAGGGTCTGTTTGATTTATTCGTTTTATTACTAATCAAGAGGCACAAAGTGAAGCCGGATGGGAGAAAACGGGCGAGTTGAAGGTGGGAACTCTCCTAGGACCGGCTCACACAGCTGAGAATTGCACAATTATCTGCAAATGTCAGGGCCCCAGATCCACTTTTGCTTGAATTATATGATTGACTGTCCCAAAGGCCCCAAATTTCCTCTAGGTAATTGCGCAATACTCTCACTTTGTTTTAGTGGAGGAGACTTAGTCATGGCAGTCAAAAAATGTTGTTGATCTCTTCGGATTTTCCAAAAGCTTTTCAAGGAGTGATTTATGGTTTCTGGACAGGTCAGCCCCAGCCACGTCTGCATAGACAGAGAGCAAGTATAGCTTTTGAATTCCGAGGACAACAATGTGCGAATGCAAGTGAGGTCCCTCCTCAGTTTTCTGCGCCGGGAAAGGAGGAGGCTATTCAAAACTCACTGGTATTTGGTTTGGTAATGGGTTTGCACTTTTAATCAAATCCAATGCTTGAAAAATTTGTGAACATTCACTTCCAGCGAAGCAAGGAATCTTGTTTTGAAGACTGACTTAGAAGGAGCTAGAAAGAGGTTTCCTTTCTTATCTCTTCTTTTGTTTATACCTCAGTAAAACCTGGGGGGCAGGAGGAAGACTGGGCCTTCTTGCTGGCCCTGAAAGGTTTTAGAAGAAGCCGTATCGCCCTTTCAAACGTCCCTGGAGCGAAAATGGCAGTGTAACTTATGCTGTGAGGGGCTGCCAGCAGGGGTGGATGCTGCAGAGAAAGCAAGGGAAGACTAGAAGGGATCTACATGTCAGTAAAGTAAGGAATTAAAATGTTAGTGTTCCTTGCAGAAAGGGGGAGCTGTCAACTCGGGAAATAATTAAATGGTAGGTGCTGTCAATGCGTCGGAAAGATTTGCCTCAGGTAAACCAAAAGGCAGATCATGGATACATACACACCTACAGCCGATACACAAAGGGAGAGTCAAGGAAGGCTGCTCTGTGACTTGAAGTGAAGTGACTTGCTCAAGGTCACTTAGGAATTCAATTCTCCAGGGTGTGTCCCAAAAAGAGTCTCTGTGACCGCGCTCCTCCGACCATCAGGACCACACTGCCTTTTCTCGTCTCAATTCCACAGGCATTTTTCCTTGTTTTCTGCTCAGACACGAGTGCAAGTACGAAAGTCCAACAGTTCCATTCTGGACGCTGGACTTTTCTAATGCTCAGCTGCCCCTGGGTTCACATCCTTTCCTTTGAAAGAAGAGATAAGTCTCTATTATTAGAAGCAAATGGTTTGAGAAAGTGATTTTTCCCCCACCCTCAGCTTGTCATCCAAAATGTGACGAAAGTGAGACTGAAGATGAACGGCCCACTTCTTGACTTGGAAGTTGGTTTTTGTCCAAAGGCAGAAGACACGCTTGGAATTAGACAGCAGGTAGAATTACACCTCATTTTCCTAATGATACAGGCACTGTAATAACCTCAGGAAAGTCATCCCCCACACGATACCCACAGGAATATTTCTAGTAAGTAACTTGAAATCATACAGTATTCCTGCTGTGGCAGCACAAGGGAACCGTGAGGAGATCAGATTTATTTCCTCATGTTTTCCTAAATGAGGCTGAGAGGCAGGGAGAGGGGCATCGCCTACTTAATACTAATACTCTGACATTGTGTGACTGTGTTCTTAGGCCCATATCCAAATGGCCCTCAGGCTAAGAGAAACCAACGCTGAAAGCTGAGAACCGTCGATCTCTGACACTGACCTTTCTCAGGTGCCTTCTGAAAATCGAATATGCACGTGATGACCAGTGTGTCCTGTGATTTCTAAAGGCTGGTGACCCCGGGGACCTGGGGGAATCAACAAAATCTAGTGTTTGGAACAGAGACTCAAGTTTCAGAAATAAAACCAATGATTTTGCTTAGAACAGTTCAAAGAAAGCAGATGCGAATTTAATTTGGGGGTTCCACAAAATTCACTAAGCAACAAATTTAAAGGGATATAAAAGACTCCCAGCCAAGAATTTAAAATATAACCAAAAATAATAATAATAATAATATGGGTAAAATATTAGCACACAGCATCTGGTTGAGGAAAGAGTTCCATTAGTGTTTTTGACTAAATGGAATAGGAACCCTTTTAAGCCTTGACTGCTCTGTTAGACACACTTTCTTAGAATGACAGGCACCATTTATTGGGCACTTACTTGATGTCAGACACTAAGCTAGGTACTTACAAACATTATCTTGGTTAATCCACAAGAAGTAGGAGTTATTATTCCCATTTTCCGAATAGGGAAGTTGAGGTTCAAAGAGTTCTGCCCCTAGATAATACAGCTGATGTGTGGAGTAACAAGGATCCAAACCCAGGCTATCACAAGGCATGAATTTCATAATTCAAGGCCCCTCCCCCACCAAGACCAGAACTAGCACCTCACTCAGGCAGCTTGGGTCCCCTGGGGAAATCTCAGGTGCCCAGCCCCCTGGGAGCTCCGTTCTAATCTAGGTGAATGAAGAGCTGGACTCAGTCAGCTTATTAGAACAAGCATTTCCAGGTTATTGTCAGAATTTGTAAGAAGAAATGACGAGGCATACGATCATTCTGAATAACGCCCAGAACGTGAGCCCAAAAGGCTGAGGAACAGATACACCAGACTGAACTCAGGCTGAAAAAGCAGCAGAAGAGAGGTCTGTAATTAGGAGCAACTAGTTCATTCAGGGAAAGCAGAGGGCAGCGTTTCTGACAAGCCTGGGTGCCAAGGCCGATATTATCTTATAGCAAAAAATAATCGAGGCCGATACAAGGCTTTTGCAGATCCAGATTCACCGTGACCAGGAGAAGAACAGGGAGGTGGGGTGAGCAGTTGAGGCTAGCAACCAGCTTTCAGTAGCCTGGGGAAGGAGGAGACAGAAGCAAGTGAAATTCAATATCCCAGAAGTTAAAGCCCTGTGCTTGTCGAGAACAAAAGAAAACACGCCTAATGGAGTAGAATAATAAAGAGCGCTCTGCATTCAGAGGGCATTGGGTCCCTCAAATACCTTTGCAAATAGGACGTGGAATCCATGGCCGTACACCTGGGAGGCATTGTTTGTGCCTGGCGCTCTCTGGAGTGGACCTGGTCTCTGACAATGGAGAGAAGGTGCTAACACCATGATTGCATTCCCGGCCTCAAAGCCACCTGGGAAGAGAGCATCAAAGCGGGGACCGGGGGAGGGGTGGGCTCTTCTTGACAGTGGGCGGGGAGTTTTCCGTGTGGCCTCGTGAAAGGTGAGCTCCCTCTGCTCCCAGCTGCCCTCCCTCCGTGCTCACTCGGTGCAGACTAGCTAAGGGTAGAGTGGGCGTGGTTAACACTCGGATATTTGTTTAAAGATGACTGGTTTTCAGAGAGTGAGAATATACTGAAGCAATGAGCCATAAACTTTTTGGCTTACCTACCTTCTGAAATAATTTTGAAAAACTTTGTAACCCCACCCATATTGTTCAGTTGACCTCGGAGTTTTTCACCATACGTTTTTCATCATAAGTAATTGCAAAGTAATTGCAAAGGAGGTAACTTCTGGCATATTGTACGATTTGACAATTCAAAACATAACTCTTATTAGCTCTTTTAAATGTGTCCAGTTGAATGATTTAATACCTGCCAACATCCATTTTAAAAACACAAGTACAATACTTCTCTTTGACATTGTACTTTCATTCTACTTCTCTTTAAGATCCATCCGATTGTATTGCATTTTCGTGCTTGTCTTTTATGAGAACTCTCATATATTTCTGTGATAAGTATATGTGTGTGCGCATATGTATATTTTTACGTTTATGGGCTTAAGTTTTTTTCTTCGGGATTGAGGTATTATTATAAATTATTAATAAACAATTGACCACAATCATATGAAGGTTTTACACATTGTGAAAAATAAGTATAAGCATAAAATTAAAACTTTTAACTGGACGTATACATTAATGGTATGGAAAGGGATTTATTTGTCTTGAATTGTTTCTTTGTTTGGTGCCCTGGAAGTTGTCACACTTGGAACAACACGGCACAGTAAGTTTTGGTGGTGGTTGTTTTTTAGTTTTATTTATTTTTATTTTTAATAGAATAGAAGGAGGAAGACTGTGGCAGTGGCGATGGCAAAGGAGGGAAAAAAAGGCTGGTTCTCAGGCCAATCAGTTTTAGGAGAAAACTCATGGAAATTGAGGAGTTGGAAATGGATTTCTTTGAAATTATCCACGTGCCAGTACCAGATGGGGAGACTGGGTGCAGGGGTCGGGCTGGCACCTGCACTTCAGTTTGAGGACCGCTGTCCTGAACGGCGCTGTGTGGACTGTCATTTTCTCTCTCTGATGGGGCGTCAGGGAGGCCGTCCCAAATCTGACGGTCCCAGGTGTGAGTGGAGAAGTTGGCAGCCTCCAGCTTTGACTTTGGTAAAGAAGAAACCTCTCCTAACTTGAGCTCCCCCTTCTTTACAACAGGTGCACAGAAGCTGCTTCTCCCATAGGGCACCGAGGGGGCCTGGTGACTACTACATGGAAGAGGGGATGTTGGAAGTGGCTGCTCGGTGCTTATCCGTTTCCTAAAAAGTGAAGGGAAACAAGTGGAATTCGTTTCAATTTATAGAAACAAATATATCCAAACTACGTATTGTTTAGCCCAATATATTCAAACTACTATTATTTCAACATGTGATCAATATAAAAAGTATGAATGGGATATTTTATTTTCTACTTTATGTACTCAGTCTTTGAAATCCATGAAATTTTAAACTCGTAGCTCATCTCCGTTCCCAGGGCCCACACGTCCCGAACTCTGCAGCCCTGAGTAGGTGCGTCACAGACCTCACAGACGTAGAACAGTTGCTGGCACCAGGCACGCACTGTCCAGTGTTTAATGAATTGTCGAATCCCACTGAATCAGAGCCTCTGGGCTTTCCAGGGCTGCTGTAACAAATCACCAGGAAACTGACAGCTTAGAACAACAGAAATATATTCTCTCCCGGTTCCGGAGACTAGAAGTACAAGATCAAGGTGTCGACAGGTTT